>NW_023425573.1:50806628-51169128 GCF_014108245.1 Pipistrellus kuhlii | reverse complement strand
AATCCCTTTGGCCACTATAGTCATCCCCAATAGGAGGATATTAAGGATTTTGGAGGTTAAGTTACTATCCTAGGGTGAAACCAATAATTAAGTAACAGCTAGGAGAAAGAACCTGGTCGCTGACCATTAATTTGACGAGTGTACCATACAGGCCGTAAAGGAGCTGTTAGTGAAAAACTGAGATCTAGATACAAAGAGAAACTTGCTCAGAATGATTCAAGAAAAAAAAAAATTGAACAAACTCCGGATTTTGATTCCCAAGGTACCAGTGCATTTTTTACTATGGAGCTCCCCCTCCCTTCCTTGCCCCCCCTCCCTGAATTTAAATAATTTAACTGGAAGAATTAAAATACTTTCCAAGGTCTGGCAAGATAGCTAGACCTCTTGAGTAATTCAATCCAAGAACTATAAAATCAGGAACAGAGACTGCCCTCTCTGCTTTCTCTCTCTGCAGATGGGTATTTCTGCTTTATCATACATATAATTCACCACATTAATGTTGAGGTTGTCTAGAATGTTGGAGAAAGAAAACGAGTAGGTTGGGAATGGTATAGCTTAGATGACTTGAAGCTCAAACAAAGATGAAGGGTTTTACTCAAGTGGAAAAGCAATGATTTACACTTCCCCCTCCATAAAAGGGACAATTAGGAAAATGAGACATTGATTTTGCTGTACAATGTATTTGGTTGTATAACTTTATTAACTTCCAAAGTTTTATATATGCATAAAGAGCAGCATCTACATTGGCAGGCTGCTGGGCAGTGCAGTACTTTTAAAAGGGGAGCATTTCTATTTAGTTTAAGGAGGTGAAATGAATGTTTATTGAAAAGATAAAGAAGAAAAGGGGAGGTTTTGTGTGGGTAGACTGAGACAAGCATTTGAGGTATTCAGAGAGAGAAATGTAGGCAGTGAGTGCAGGAGTCAGGAAGAAGCAACAAAGAGAAGTATGGCAGAAGATTATTACTGATAAGGGCCAGCGTATTTGGCCAGTGACCACAGATGACAGGTATATGAGGTGTGGGTGAATTTATTGTCCTTGAGATTATGGTCCTGTGTAGGCTAAAGCCCAGATTGTCAAACCTAATGAAGTAAACAGACTGTTTATCCTTCAAACAGGACTTCATTCAGATCATGGTCTGCTTGTTATCGAATGAAACACCCCGTCTCCTCCCCACCATGGTTTTGCATAGCCGTGCTTGGCAAGAGTAAGCTTGATTTACCTAGATATGGTCTTTGCCACTGTAATGTTCACCCTAGGCAGAGTGCAGCTCGCGAGCCACATGCGGCTCTTTGGCCCCTTGAGTGTGGCTCTTCCACAAAATACACACAGCCTGGGCGAGTCTACTTTGAAGAAGTGGCATTAGAAGAAGTTTAAGTTTAAAAAATGTCGCTCTCAAAAGAAATTTCAATAGTTGTACTGTTGATATTTGGCTCTGTTGAGTAATGAGTTTGCCCACCACTAGAGGATTGTTGAACAGCTGGGGAGAAATGGTCTTTTGCAGATGATTTTTTAAGTATAACTCTCTGGCTGATAATTATCCCTGTCACTCATGGCATGTGGTTTGTGGTTGCTCTTTTCCATTGATTATTTTTTGGAATAGGTGTTGATTTACAAGACGATGTGATTCCAACACAGAATTGAAAGGATACAAAAAGACTTACAGTGAGAAGACCCCATCCCCTTCTACTACCTGCCAGTACAGCAGCTGTTGTATGTGTTGGATTTCCCCCTTACTCCCTTCCCCTTGCAGGACTGAGACCCCCAGTCTCACAGCTGCTGGGAGTGTTGGCAGCTGAAAGATCTCCATGGACTTGCGCTGAGCTGAAGATCTCTAACTTACTTATCATTATGCCTCATCCTGAGAGCAGCGTGCATCTAATGACTGTTGAGGTTAGGGCTATAAAGACCCAGTCCCTGCCCTGCTGCTTCATGCTGGTGCCCTGTGAAGGGCCATCTCAGTTTCCACAACTCCCTGTGGGGCCAGATAACGCTCCTGTCATTTTTTAAAAACATATCTTTTTATTGAGAGCGAGAGTGATATAGAAACATCAGTATAAGAGAGACTCATTGACCGGCTGCTTCCTGCATGCCCCCTACTGGGGGTTGAGCTCCAACCTGGGCATGTGCCCTTGACCGGAAATCTAACTGTGACCTCCTGGTTATTGGTTGATGTTCAACCTCTGAGCCACACCGGTTTGGCAGGCCTCTGTCAACCTTGTGACTATACTGTCATTTCTTCCTCTGCCCAATTCTATTTCCTTCCCTTCCTTATAGATCATACTACCACCACAAAACACACATACACACACACACACACACACACACACCAAAAAAAAAAAAAAGCCGAAACCGGTTTGGCTCAGTGGATAGAGCATCGACCTGTGGACTGAAGGGTCCCAGGTTCAATTCTGGTCAAGGGCATGTACCTTGGTTGTGGGCATATCCCCAATAGGGGGTGTGTAGGAGGCAGCTGGTTGATTTTTCTTTCTCATCGATGTTTCTAACACTCTATCTCTCTTCCTTCCTCTCTGTAAAAAAATCAATAAAATATAAATTAAAAAAAAAAACACACTGACAAAAATAAAACAAACCTACCTTGCACATTCTGTTTCAGTGTCTGTTTCTAGGAAAATTCAGACACATTGTATCACACTTTTCTTTCAGAAAGAACTATTATTAATCAATGTTTCAGAAGAATTTGAAAAAAGGAGGAAAAGTTGATTTAAAGGTGTCTTTCCTAAGCTGCTACAAACAATGCTGAATGAATTTCAAAGGTTGAAGATGGCTTCATAAATATGTGACTATAAGCTTAGGATAAATTTCTACTGGTAGAATTACTTAGTTAAAGGGCATGTCCACTTTAAATTTTAAATACAGTGCTCTGTAAAGAGACTGTAACCTCTCAGGGCTGACCTATTGAGCTTTGCCAAACTGTAGATGTAGAATGATGCTGGCCTTGGCCGGTGAAGCTCAGTTGGTTGGAACATCCTCCCATACACTTGTAAGGCCGTGGGTTAGTTTCTTGGTCAGGTCACATACCCAAGTTGTGGGTTCAATTCCATTATGTGAGGTGTGTGCAGAGGCAACAGATAATAACATCTCTTCCTCTCTATCCTCTCATTCTCCTTTCCTCTCTCTATAAAATTCAATAAGAACATATCCTCAGGTGAGAAAAGGAAAAAGAATGGTTCTGGTAATGTTATTTTATATTTATCTCATTAAAAGTGATTTTTAGCCGAAACTGGTTTGGCTCAGTGGATAGAGCATCAGCCTGGGGACTGAAGGGTCCCGGGTTTGATTCCGATCAAGGGCATGTACCTTGGTTGCTGGCACATCCCCAGTAGGGGGTGTGCAAGATGCAGCTGATCAATGATTCTCTCTCATTGATCTTTCTAACTCTCTATCCCTCTCTCTTCCTCACTATAAAAAAAATCAATAAAATATATTTTTTAAAAGGGATTTTTAGACTAATTTTATATTTGTGGTATTTTTCATTCAGTAGGTACAAAATATTTTATTGTTGATACTTTTCATATTGATAATCTGGACTTATATAAATAAGATTAAAATTCTTGCATGTTATTTAAGTTAGAATGTTTTTATTTGACTATATTTATTATATATTTTCCCATATTTTAAGTGTTGATGTATTTATATTGTAGTTAGTTTTTTATGCTTTCTGAATTTTGTTTCATAGCCTAGGTAGAAATAATTTTACCACTTTGAGATCAATTTTAAAGTCTAATATAACTTCTTGTAGTCCTCTTATAGATTTTTGTTTGTTTCTTTGGTAAAATGTGATCCATACTGTGGTACATCTTTAGGTAATGATTGGACTGTACTGCTAAATTCTACTTTCTAATATTTTATTTGGAGTGTTTATACCAATATGCGTCTTACATGACTGTTTTATACACTCTGGTGTGACACTTATGTCAGTTACATCAGCATTATGTTGCTTATGAGAATCTGAAATGTTTTCTGCACATCCTGTAAAAGATGACTCATTTGAGTTTTGACTTTTAAAATTTTGGTATAATTTTTCTGTAGAACTAATATGTAGTACTCATTCGAGAGTACTATATATTAGTACTCTTTGACCAAAATCTCTTTTTTTATGATTATTTGTCTGGTTATATATTTTTTCTGAGTTTCTATTTAAATATTGCTTATTTATGCTAATTCCTTTATCATTTTTTTGAGTGTCATCTATTATTTCATGTATATGTATTATTTTCACTTTAGTTTTAGTTAGATTAGCTAACTGTTTATATTTTATTGGTTCCCTTGAAAGGAAAATTATTAGATTCATTATTGAATTATTTTTCTATGTTATAATATTAATCTCTGTTTTCTTATAATTACCTTCCTTATAATTCTTCAGGCTTATTTTGGTTTTTTTCTTCTAACTTCCTTAGTTAGGCCTTACTTTACTTTTAATTTTTACTTGCATATTAACATAAACATTTAAAGCAAATTTTTTTCTTTGAGCATTGCTTTAATTGACCATGGAGTTCTGATGTATAAGTTTGTTACAGTTATTTTCTAAATATTTTAATATTATTGGTTTGTTTTCCTCATTGACCCAAGAAGTGGTGATTGCTTTTCATTTCCATGTGTTATGCCAGAGATTGACATTGTTGATTTTTTGCTCATTATTTTACTAGGCTGTATATGGGTATTACTTGTTTTGAATCATTTCTTTAATGTTTTACTTGCAGTTTATTTGAAAACTCCTTTAACTCCTATATAGTGTGCTTTTAATGTTTTTATATTATTTTACTAGAGGCATGAATCTTCATGCCATGTAATAGGCCTTCCTTTCCCTGGCTGCTGACACCAGTTTTCCTCTGGCACCCAGGACCCAGGCCTTCTCTCTGGCCACCTCTTTCTGTCTTTGCTCTGGCCGGAACCTTCAGTGTTCACTCCAGCCAGAGCCTTCAGTCTTCTCCGCTCCAGCTAGAACACCGCTCCTGTAGCTTCCTCTGCCCCCACTTTTCCCCTCATAGCAGGCCTCCCACCCCACTGAGTGCTCTGCATCTGCATATGCAAATAAACCCACCAGCTTTGTTGAGTTAATTTGCATACTCACTCCTGATTGGCTGGTAGGTATCATGGAGGTACTGTCAATTTAAATCTTTCTCTTTTATTAGTGTAGTTTTCTTTTCAGAACTAAAAATTTTATTTAACTCTTTTCACTATGGGCTTCATTATATCATGCATTTTTCAAATCTTTCTCTACTCTTCATATGATCAGCTCATGGTTAGCTTTATTTAAATCTTAAGATTTATGTATCTACTTCTGGATCTTAGTTTACAAAAATAACTACTTCCTGGAGGGTTTTATTTATTTATTTAACTCAGAGCAATGTTGTTGTTTTTTGTGTATGCTAATTTTTGTCTGCACTGCAGCAATGTTTTTCTGGAGTGTGTCTTCCATCTACCATTGCCTCTTGTTCTTTCTCATATTTTCCCTTGAACTTTTTATAGATATTGCATGATTTCTCTGGTGGTCATTAGAGCATCTATGCTCCTTTTCTATCATTAATATTTGAATAAATCTTCTTAAATAGACAGGCTGTTTGCAGGTATACATAGAAGAAGGACCAGTGACATGTTCTGAAATAGCAAGGTTTTTTTCTTTTCTGACACTAACTTTGTATTTTTTCTAGACACATACATTGGCAGTTATACAAGGTCTCTCTCTTACTCTGCCTTACTGTCACAAGGCTTCTGAAACTCTGGTTCTACCCTAATATCTGTGCTTTCTTTTATGCTGATGTGGTTGCTGGCTGCTGCTGCAATCACACAACCCCATTCCATTATCCCAAAATGCATTTTGTTTGATTCGCTTTTTTGTGCATCTCTCTTTTTGGCGAATTCTGCTCTGTCATTCTGAGATGAGAGCTACAGTCTTCTTCTGTCAGCATCTTAATATCTCTCTTTGATTTCCTTCTATTTAATAAGCAGAAATTCTTCATGAATTGTAGTTTGAGATTATAGTCACCTCCTGGCTTTTGTCAAGGGAGAATATATGTTTCTGGTTTTTGTTTTCCAGTCTGTTTCAAAGTTATTAATAAGAAGAGGACATTTGATTGTTCTGTTTTAAAGAGGAAGTTTCCTGTTTTTGATTTTTGAAATGCACTGTTGAATTTTATTTTGATTTTCACATGTTTAACTTTATTATTAGGATATCTTTCTAAGGTTTTATGTCCTGAGATGACTGAATAATGACCATTGCAGTCTACTGGGTGACAGGCTGGCCTGACCTCAGAATGTCTACAGATGATCTACCAGGTGAGCAATTATTGGCCAGATAAAACAAATGTGTGTGTTTTAGCCCTGTGGCCTAAATATATGCTATTTAGATCCTCTTAAATATTGTCAGCTGTCCATTATTATTATATAACCTAAGTCATTTTAAGACCACTCTACTATAGTAGAAATTGAAACTTAACATAGCATAATGACTAAAAGTCCTGTATCATATACATAAAAACCTAAGTGTTGGCAAATGTTCTTTAACTCCTTTAAACCCTAATTTATCTCACAGTGAATATGTAAGTGCTTAAGGGAAAGGCAATCTGAATTATGTGTTAGGATGGTAAAGAGAATCTGGTCCATGAAAAGAAATGGTCAATGTTTATTTGTTCTTGGTTTATTTGCAGGTGGAAATAGCTCCTGTTTGATGCATAGCTTTCATTCTCCTCTAACTATTGAGTCTATGCATCACTTTGGGAATTGAGTCCTGTATTCCACAAAGTTTGGAGGAGTCATAGAAGACGAAGTTATATTTTCTCTTTTGTGATAGATTGTGGTAGCCAGGCCTTCTATTAGCTGTTTGACAGGAGGGAAATGATTTAACTCTCCATTTCCTCATCTAGATTGAGATACCTTCTAAGTTCCATAAAAACTCTAAACTGATAATGTCTCAAGGACTCAGAGTAAACCCAATTATTTCCACTAAAAAAGAAATACTCCAATTTGGATTAGGACCATATGGCTTGGATATTAGAGCTTTGGCCCATATATAACTCATAATCCATTTCTTTCCTACCAATGTGTGCTAATTTACATTTCAAAACAGGGTGATATTTTAAAATCCTGAGATATTGCAAAAATAGGACTCAACTGAACCAAATTCTTTCTAAATTGAAAAAAGATGGATAATTTAAAATGAGAAACACTTTCAAGTTTGGATGCAACCAAAGTAATATATATTTTTCTTTCTTAGAGTAATATATTCTTTCGCACCAAAATCATTACTATGTATCAAAATGCTAGAAACTATAATTCTGATGTGCTGAAGTATTCCCAAGCTGGGTAATATTTTACCTGATTATTGTATTAATGGTATTTTTTGCCTCAATATATATTTTAATGAAGGCATTGTCCTTTTATTTGCAAAATGAGTGGATCTCAGATGATAAGTTTCTTTTGTTATATAAATAGAATATCTTCCTAGAAAGTAAAGTTTTGAACAAAAATATTCTTTGAACTGTACATTTATAATTAATCTCTCAACATGATCCCCAATGCTTTTACTCTGCAGCTCTCTTTTCTCTTTAAGTATCGGCCAGAATAAATGTGACTTTGCTCTAGGACAGGCAGATGCAAAAAGCCATATGTGCTCCAATGACACAGCACAAGGAGTTAGACAAAAGCCTTTACTATATATTTTATTTTATTTTTTTCTCTCTGAATCTGCTTTAGTCTTTTCTAGTTAATTTAAATAATTTCTCCTTGCTAGTCAGTACCTACCAAATAAAACATCCCAATCAAATGACTGGTGTGTGAAGCAGAATGGTTTGGCCGGATTCTGGCAAATGTTTGTTCTGTTCCATCTCTAATAACTATAATACCTAACTGAACTTTTAAATTCTTTAGTAAGACAAGATGTGTCAGGTATATGAAAGAAGGAAGAAAAGAGAGCCAATCAATTATTACCATCAAATTGGCTCTCAATGACACCAAGCCCCTTCAACCTGCTTTTTCTGCCATCATCAAGACCTCCCAGGCCTTCGGCACCTGGTACCACCAGGAGAGCGAATACTTTGCCTGAGCACTCTCTTTGTACGAAGTCATGGAGCTGAGCTGCACCATGAATTTACTGTGCCTTCCAGAATCTCTCCACGGTAACATATTCAATTAAAAAAACACAAACTCTTAGGGAAGTAAATCAACTCCCTTAATAAATGATTACATTGTCCTCCAGGCGTATTTAACATGTGGATAATAAAGTTATGATTAATAGGTTATCTAATCTATGCACAAAGGTATAAACAAACAGTTCAGTAATGGTTGATTTGCAAGACACTTTGGTTTCCAAAGAATTATTGTAGTCTCTTCAGCCTTGCACAACTGTGGTCATCAAATTCATGGCTGGGTGAAAAATTGGTACCTTTCTCCTTGTCCTTAAGTGTTCTTCAAAATGCTGTGGTTAGTTTTAATCTTTTATAAATTTACAGAAAACCTGTATACCCCACATTTCTTTTAATCCTCACTGGAGCATATGATTTTGTAAATTGGTTTGAGAGAGAGAGGAAAAGGAAAGAGAGAGAAACATCAATGTGTTGCCTCCCATACATGCCTCACCCAGGGATCAAACCCATAACCTAGGTATTGCCTTGACTGGGAATCAAGCCCACAAGCTTTTGGTGTAAAATATAACACTCCAACCAAGTCAGCCCACCAGGGCAAGGGTGAAATTCTTAAAACACAATGTGTACACAACTTTTGCCTCACTTCACATTGTGTTTACTTTCCTATTAGTGCTTTTAAATGGGTGCCTTTTAGTATTGCAATGAATAACAAAATTAGAAGACATTCTTCCTATAAGATCTGTGAGGAATTGCCGTTGCTAAAATGCTGATGTATAAACAAAA
Organism: Pipistrellus kuhlii; assembly: GCF_014108245.1. Taxonomy (NCBI): domain Eukaryota; kingdom Metazoa; phylum Chordata; class Mammalia; order Chiroptera; family Vespertilionidae; genus Pipistrellus; species Pipistrellus kuhlii. Next base: position 51,160,242 of record NW_023425573.1, on the reverse strand, counting down.
GATTTTATGGGTAACATATTCAATGACAAAAATATTTCTTTAAGAAGGTAACTGAAAGTAACAGATTGAACAGCAATTACATTAATCTTATTCTATAATTTTTTTCTAATGGCTTCTTCTGATGATAGTCTCAGATTTAACTGTATGATAACCACAAGGTTAACAAAGCTATTCTTGATATTGCAGCTGCAAATATGACCACACCTTTTAGGGGATATTTGAAATATTTCTATAAACACACAAAGGCATAAAACTGGCCAGTGTTTCATTTCCAGGTGTGCTGATAATAGAGTCTACACCACAGCTGTTTGTATTTTACCAGTTATACCAGTGAATAATGCAGATTTTGTAATCAAAGAAAACATGATAATTTCAAGAGAAACATCAAAAATTCAAAGTAATGTCCAACGCTAGCTACACATTTCCCCCATCTTTCAGGTAGTTTGGGGATACTGTCCCAATAGAACTTTTCTTGTTTTGAGGCAAACCATTCAGAGATCCAATTTTCCACTTCTTCGTATGTTTTGAACTGCTGCTCAGAAAGTGCATTTGCCATTTATTGGAACAAGTGGTAATTTGAAGGACCAAGGTCTGGTGAATATGGTGGGTGGGTTAATGCTTCTCAGGCAAGATCTTTTAATGTGTGTTTGACTGGTTTTAAAGTGTGTAATGATGCATTATCATGAAGCAAAATTGCTTTGTCACGTCATTTATTTATTTATTTATTTATTTATTTGGGCATAACTTGGCTTCCCCTTTTCTTTTCTTTTTTTTTAATTAAGGTATTATATATGTACATATCTTACCATTGCCCCCCCCCCACACACACACACACACTCCCATACATGTCCTACATCTTCTGACCCATTCTGATTGTTTTACGATCAAAGTGTGGTTCAAATTAATTATTTGTTGGTAGCGATGGCTTTAGAAGCTCATAATACACCACATATTTTAATTGAATATGTTTCACCTGGCTTTAGAAGCTCATAATACACCACACCTTCCTGATCCTACAAATGCAGAGCATTGTCTTCTTTCTGAAGCAATTTGGCCTTGCAGTAGATGTTGATGGTTGATCTGGATCAACACATGATTTTGTGCATTCGGGATCCTCAAAATAAATCCAGTTTTCATCACCAGTCACAATTCGATGCAAAAAAGATTCTTTCATGCCGTTGAAGTGACATTTTACGATGACTTTTCAGTTTTCCATTTGTCTTTTGTTCAGATGATGTGGCACCCATTTTTCTTCCTTTAAAATCTTTCCCATTGCCTTTAGAAGGTCGGAATTTTTTTGCTGAGCAATGTTTAATCTTTCTGCAAGTTGTTTTTGAGTTTGACACACATCTTCATCCAATAATGCTTGACACACATCTTCATCCAATAATGCTTGTTGGTCTTCAAACGTTTTTGGTTGACCAGGACATTCTTTGTTTTTCACATCAAAATCATCATTTTTAAAGCGTTTAAACCAGCATTCACATCTATCTTGAGATGGAGTATGTTCACCATAAGCTTCCTGAAGTATATGATAACTCTCAGCAGCACTTTTCTTCAAAATAAAGTAATGAATTAAAACTTCTTTCAAATGCTCTTTTTTTTTGGCACAAAATTTGACATTTTTAAGAGTAAAAATATCTATGATATCAACACCTTCAGCAAATTTGACATATGAAGTTTTAAAGCTTGTTGTCAATACAACAAAATAGCATACATATCAAATCGCATATATATCAACATATGAGTAACTCCATTTATTGAAAATAGTGCAACCATTATTAACAAGTACACCTGGTAATACCACTAGGAGTTAGAAAATGGTCACTGATATTTAAGACAGTAGAAAAACTTATACACTAATAGTGAATGAATAAAATCCACACTTTCACTCTGAATAAACCTTCATTGGATATCTAGAAAACATAATTAATTTTATTTATGTCAATTCTCCATCCAATCAAAATGCAGCTATAATGTAAAAGACTTTTAAACTTGAAATAAAATTATGTTCCTCATGAACAAGCACTGGAGCTTTTACTGTTAATTAGAGTCAAATAAGATAGTCCTTAAGAAATATTGAATAGAACCTTAAGAAGGAATAAGACATCATAAACAAGGTAAAGATATTTTTTTCTGAAAATATCCAAGTTTTTCTGTATAATCTAAGGCTTAACTTTAGAATAACTATATTTTATTAAGTACTTGGAAGAGATGTAAGCAAAGATAAATGGTTTATGTCTGCAGTGGCTCCACTATGACTTTTACCTAAGCATTGTTGATAGCCTTGTAAAGTCTAAGATAGATGACCTTGAATCTCTCCCTCCTCAAATTTACCTAATATATGAATATACTTTTGATTATGTTTTTTTTCATTGTGATAGATTTCCAAACTCATATCTCACTTTTCTCTGAATGTAATATGAACTTTCATGACTCCTTGGCTTTATTGACACTCTTCCCCATGCTTGAATTCAAATCATTCTCTAGGCCAGTAGTCAAAATCTTTTTTTTTTTTTTTTTTCCCAAAAATAAGCTAGCCCAGATGTTACCACCTCTAATGAGAATGTTCCCCACTCAGATTTTTTTTGTATTTATTTAGATTCTAATTATATCATTTTATCTTGACTCCTCATATTTTAACTGTGTATTCTTTCTTCTTTTCTAATGTATTATAGCTTTAGGTAATCAGACCTGTATATGAATTTCAACATCTCTGCCTTTCAGCTTTGTGACTTTAGCCAAATTAATTAATCTTCCAGAGCCTCAATTTCTTTGTATTTAAAATGGGAGTAAGTATAAAGTCAACATCTTGTGAAAAGATGAGATGAAATGAGATGAAATATGTAAAATCTTCAGCATATTGTCTAAAATATCATGCAAGTTAACAAGATTATAACCGTCTGAACAACAGGGTCTGTGTTTAATTTACCCTTCTGTTTCAAATGCCTGGTCCAAAATCTTGCATATATGTCTGACTTATTCAACTTATCAGAAGCTTCAAAATTTCCTAAAGTATATAAGAAGAATCTGACTCATGATCAAGAACAACACCACAACCCTGAAAAGAAGAAATATGATAATAAGCCACTAGATAGATTTTCCAGAAGAAAAGAACTTCCTGTACCCACATCCTCAAATACCTCATCCTACTGCCAGGTAATTTGACCAAATCAGTCAATGGGAATAAACTAAGCTACTAGCACAAGATAACATATCTGTGAGATATCTGGGTAACTTGTAACTTCCCTTTTTCCGGAGTCCCTGGGGAACAACCAAATGTGGTGGGCGCCAAGACAGATGCCTCAAATTCCTTCTTTATCATGTTAATTGTTCCTGCACTCACCTGAGTATACATCCATCATTTTACTTTTTATCCAATCCCAGGAGTTTCCCACCGCTTTGCTTTCTCCCGCCTCCTTACTCCATCACCAACGAATTTCATGTAACTCACCTATGTCCCTCCTTTGATTTCAGTGTATAAATAGAGAAATGTAACCCGCCATTCTTCGGAGCATTATCTCAATCCCTTGAGGTTCTGCTTCCCTGCAATTGTCGACAATTTTGGCTCAAATAAACTCACTAAAAAATTCTTTACAGGTTTCAATGGTTTTTTCGTTAACACCTGGCTCTGCCATTTCAGTTATGTGATGTGCTGTAATTCCAGGTCTGTCTCAAAAAGTTTTGTTTTTTTCCTCTATCATCAATTAAATGGGAGTTATCATATCAACTTAAGGAATTGTTGTTGGAATAAAATGAAATGATTGTTGTAAACATATTTGGCCAAGGGAAATTTAAAAAAAGATATTGGAAGCCAATCTCACCCAATCTTATACTCAAATTTTAATAAACTTATCAGCAAGTAATATTGAATCTTTCTACATCTGCAGATAATGATAATAGTATCACCTTGCAAAAAAAAAATAGGTAAATTAGAGTTAATATGTAAATTTTCAGTTACATAGTAGTTGCTCAAATGTACTAATGCATAAGACATTTTATTATTAGGAATGTACTAAAATATCAAATTAAGTATAATAATTTTGATATTTTAAATATGCTTTTGTTAATATATTTTAACATGGATTTTGTTGTGGGGTCGAACCCTGGGTTCAAAAATAAGACCACTGGAGGCTGATTAATTAATTTTAAAAAAGCAGGCAAGGATTTATTGACTGGCCAGGACAGCCGGGAGAGCACCACAGGCAGGTGGTCTCCAAAAGACTGCACTGACTGCACTGTTTCAGGGGAAGACAATTCCTTTTAAAGGTTTAAACCGCTAGCATTTTCCTTTTGTTCCTAAAATCCTAAAGACTAAATTCTAAAGACTGGGGACAGCCCGCAGGGTAGGTTCCCAGTCACATCCTGCTAGACATTGGAATGTGGCCCTACCCTGCCCATAACACAAAAGCAGAACTAAAGGTTATTCATAGTTTCTACCCCTGAAGCCACCGAGTCAGTGGGAGTCAATCTCCCATAACTACCCTATTGTTTAAGCAAGTAATCGAAGGTCGAAGTCAGATAGCAAGGTTAAAACTCAAACAGCAGTTTTTACCAAAGTATGGTTGTCACTATATTTCAGATTTATTTTTCAAGGTAAGTCAATCTAGTTGAATATTTTAACTTTTGTAACTTTTACTTTTCTCATTTCTTCTACCAATTGGGCACTTGATGTAACTCCCTAAATTTATCATCAATGACTCAATCAAGACACTTCACTCTGTCCTTTTAAAAGAGATAATGTTGCTGTGGCCAGTGTGGTTCAGTTGGTTAGATTATCGTCCATTAAGCAGAAAGATTGCTAGTTTGATTCCTGGTCAGTGTACATACCTAGGTTGGGAGTTTGATCCCTGGTTGGGGTACTTATGGAAGGCAACCATTAGATGTCCTCTCTCATATCTCTCTCTCTCTCATGCTCTATCTCTCTCTCATCTCCCTCTTCCCCTCTCTCTGCAATCAATAAGCACATTCTCAGTGAAAATTAAACACAGAGAGTTATCTTTATTTTATTTTAGCATCTAAAATGTACCACCTTGCCCAAAGAAGTTGGCTCCCATTAGGAACTAAACCTAAGAGGGAGGTCACTGCATGCAAAGCCTTAGCATCATAATGGATGTAGCATTTCACATTTTAATTTGGTCAGGTAGGCCATACCCTGCCAAGTATACTTTATAACTATTTAATATTACCCAGTCATTTGAATGTAAATAAGCTTGTCAAGAGAATTTGGACAACTTTATTTTTATTTTTATTTTTTGTAAGCAACCATGTTTGGCAGCCACGTTTTCCCAAGATCACCCAGCTTTAATTTTAAATTTCAAAAGCCTCACATTTAATCCCTTGAGCTGGCCTGGTACCTTGCACCATCTGTTCCCATGGTTTTGTTATAACAGTGAGCACCTGCAGAGTTTTGCAACATTTCAAGCTGATTGTGGACAAAAATCAAAATAATTATAATTTTCATAAAGTAAAGACTTTCTTTCAGACATTACAATCCCATCTAACATGGATTTTGGAAAATCAATCTTGCTCATAATATGCTTCATATGGATAAGGGTAATTTCTTTTTCTTTTTTTTTTTTAGAAGATCAATCTTTTAAAACCCACGTACAATCATTGTGGAATTCTCACATTCCAGCTACATCCAGAAAACTCTTGTATAATCCCAGTCACTTCTTAGATCAGGCTTCTTTCTCTATTTTGATAGAGACAAGGCCATCAGCCAATAGCAGGAATATATTAGTCTTCTTTTCAATTGTTCCTACTTTTTGTTTTGTTTGTTTATGTTTATGAAAATGAGATAATGTTTTGGCTTCAAAAATTTCCATTGTCAATAGAATGCAGACTACTCATTTACTATCCATTAAAGACAAAAGGGGAAAAGATAGAATGAGTGCTCCTTACTACATCTTTGGGACATAAAAATTACTCATGTAAGCACAGTATTCTGTATTGGAAAGCCTGAACTGTGGCAGAAGCAATTCCTCTCATAGCTAAATATCTGACCAATAGGTTGACCATTGATAAGTCACTAGATCTTATAAAATGGATAACCCGGTATTGACCTTTGCTCTTTGTCTTGCTATTTAGAAGAAGAAAAAAAGTTGTAATGTCAAGGATGCCCAGATTTTCATTTCCTATTTTAAATATGTTTTTCTTTTATCCACATTGCATCTCTGAGATTCTTTAAAAGTTTACTTTGGATTTTGAGTACATTGGTAAGGAGCTACATATGATGTTTGACTTTATCTAAAAGTTTAAATGGGATTAATAGTTCTATAGTATAACACTATCTCACTGAGACATGACCAGATATATGTTAGAGTGTTGTAAGAAAATTAAGCTGTATCTCTGTACCATTGTAGCACAATCAGTACTACTTATGAACATCCCAACAAGATTATTACTAGAAATAGATAGCTCTTGACATTGTGGGAGAACAACAATATAGCCATCAAAAGTGATTTGCCATTCCTAAAGGAGCAGTAGGAATAAAGGTGCTGTGCTGCAAAGTCTCAGATAACATCAGGGTCTGGTAAAGATGACTGTGCTAGGGTTGAATGGGTGATAACTGCAATGCCCAACAAGATGGCAGCAAGCAGTAATAGGGAACTGATCTACTAGGAGTGGCATTAGACAAGACACTATTCAACAGGTTAGGCAAGAATTGGCACAGCTGAATTGTAGCAGAGTATGTGAAACTGGCAACCCTTGGAAATTTTTTTGAGAGAAGTTTTATACAGAGAGCTGTATATCCAAAGTTAGAAATGTGGACAAGTTAAAATTGAAAACTAATTTTAATTCTGCTTCATTTGCTTTCAAAGTTTTTAAAGTTTGGGGAAATTTATATTACAGTAACAAGGAAAAATTTGTTAAGACTTGAATCAGAAGTTTCATTTGGAAATCTGTCATAGACCAGCTTAGTTGAATTAATCTGCATATAACCTAAATATCTAAATAATATATTTGTCTCAATGTTCTCTAGGAGATCATTAGACCAAGAAGTTATCTTCTTTAAAATATATTTTCATTGATTTCAGAGAGGGAGGGAGAGAGAGGGAGCGAAACATTAATGATGAGAGATAATCATTGTTTGGCTGCCTCATGAAAGCCCCCCACTGGGGATCAAGTCCACAACCCAGCCATGTGCCCTTGATCAGAATTTAATGCAGAACCTTTCAGTCCCCAGGCTGACACTCTATCCACTGAGTGAAATCGGCTAGGGCATGGAGTTATCTTTTAATTCTGTTTTGTTTGTTTTTTTGCCTTCTTCATCTGAAAAACAAAAAGATGTTATTAATTCCTGAGAACTACATTTCCATTAAGGGACAGAATGCATATAAATACTATTGATCTGAAAAATATTTTTCAGATACAAGCTAATGTACATGTCATTTTGTATTGCTTTTTCTATAGCAGTAACTGGGATTAGCTGATCTAAAATAATCTGGCTCCATATCTTTGCATGATTGGTGCCTGCTCATTTTTTTTTCTCAGCATACCACCTAACCAGAAAGAGTTTAAATCAAGTCCTTAGTATCACTTGCCCATTGCTGACTTTATTTTCATAGAAGCACTTACTGCTATCTGAGGTTGCCTTCTTTATTTAAAACATTTTTTTTGGTTGTGGTCTGTTTTCCCTGATAGAATGTAAGCTTCATACAATCTAAAGCCAAGTTTCTCCAATAAATATTTTGTAGTGGCCAATAAATATTTATTGGGTGAATGAATGAATAGATCTCTGTACTTTTGATTATAGCGTTCTGATCACATGACAATTCTTAGCTACCATTTTGGCTTATTTTATTTATGATAGCATATTGAGATTTTGATCACACATCTTAAGTTCAGACAAGTTATATATTATTTTATTTCTTCTTATATTAATACTTTGAGAAACAGAGTTCAAGTTAAAAATCAAAAATTAAGAAGAATCCAAAATTAGGATCCTGAAAAAAAAATAAAAACAACACACCAAAGGTTAATTTTATAAAGGCACACTTCTATTAAACACACAATTTATCTCTAAAAGTTATACATTTCATTAAAGGTTTAATATGTACAAGAAGTTTTAAGAAAACAAATGTTCTTAACCTTAGATTGAAAGTGTGCATAATCTGTGAGAAAACTTGCACAAATAAAATACTTGAATTTCTATTGATCTCAATGTTAAAAATAAATTATAAGGAAACTGGTTATTTAAGGAAATACATAGTCCTATGATTTATATTTTGAACTGTTATAATTAATTTACCAATGATTAATGTATAAAACAATTTTCAAAATTTGCATAATGAAAATACATAATTATTCATTTTAGTAACTAGTGCTGGTCCCTCCAAAAAAATTGCTAAATAATCACTTAAAATGTATTTTATAAAATTATGGACTTTTGAGGGTCAACATCAACATTTCAAGAAGTAGCAGCAAACTGATTTCTAATAAATATAGGAAATAAACTAAATTATTATATTATATCTCATATAGTCCACTCCCAATATTAAGCGTTATATATTTAAATATATGCTCCTACAGTTCTTTTGTACAAATGCTAGTTTAACAATTCATGCATTAGATATTGGAAGTGAACTGTAAATTTTATTATTATGGAGTCATTAAATCAATATATTTTTATTTTGAAATAAGTGCAGAATTAAGGTAAAATTTCATCTGTCTTGACACAGCATGACTGCTTTTTATATTGAAAGTCTTACGGTGACTTAATACCAAAGTGCAGTTTCAGGTTAAGGTGTGTTAAAAGTACTTCTGCTTTATAAGAATTTTCTTTCAGAATTTATTGAGAGGGAGACATTTGAAGTATCATATCAAAATAAAAACCAATGCTTTGTTGTTGTTGGACTATAAACACTCTATTTTGATTGGTTATAATGCTACCCAAATCCACATAGTACTTAATTTATCTAACCTTCTGATAGTGAATGAACAAAGGTAAAAATAACAGGCTAGTTATAAACTAGTACTATGGTGATGACATTGTGAATTATTTAAAAAGGGCATATTCAATGTGACCATAGAGCCATCAATCATAATAGACATTGATGAGAAAAAGAGGTTTCAGTCACTTCCTATCTGCAAGGAGAACAATTCTATCTCGCAGGTAGCTATGAAGTGCTGGGTGACCTGATGTCACTTGCATTGTTGCTCTACCCTTTGAACGGAGCAAGTAGATTCTCTCAATATTAGAATCGAATGAGTAAATAAATTCTCAGTTCACTGCCACTCTCCTTCCGAGTGCACACTTCAATTTGTCTAACAATAGAGAGGACAGAGAAGCAGAAATCTCTTAAAGCACGGATGAATTTTTTATGGCATGTTCAAATCCAGCTGCAAAGGATGGGGTTTTAAATGGTAGCAGACACTCTTTTAGAGAGAGCCCCAAGAGACAAAATCTTTTGGAAGTGTTTTGTGCTCAATTCATTCCTTTCCGCGAACACGTCTGTAGCTTTTCTTCTACAGAAGCCCAGCTTTTGCTAAATTGTCCCACCATTGATCATTGAGACGCCAAATACAAACGTTCCCTTTCTCTTTAATACACAGAATGCAGAAGAATTCCAATTTCAAGTGCATAAGAACCGTTCTTAAAGTGCATGAGTGCAATGCTGCTTTATTTACCTGCTTCATTCAATAGGGAGATTGGGTTGCAGGGGAAGAAAAAGGTAGCTGGTTAAGAAATTCTCCTTTACATGAGCATACTAATCATTGTAACTTCTTTTTCTTTGTGCAAGAAGTCAGGGTGATTTTGTTTACCACAATTCTTCACCTCAAAGTTTTCTACTTAAATGTTAACATTGGATGCATTCATTTTTATTATTTAAGTTTTTGAGTATAACTTTCCTCCAGTTACTGAATCCTACAAAATCCTCTGGCATTTACAAACCACAAAGCTACGAGCTGTGTGCATTTTTATATGGCTGTATAGTAAAAGTCACTATATCACTTAGCACATAAACTTTTCATGATATAAATCCATGAAGATATGGATTTCCTTTTCTTTGCAAAGATTCCCTTAAAAATTAGAGACTGTAGGTAAATAAGCGTTTGTCTTCTCCCCTGTCCTCCTCTGGCCACAAACGATTACCCCTCCCTATGAGAGTGGAAATAGGAAAGATTTTGCATTGCATTTTGCATAGGCTCTTGAAGCATGTACACAACTCATTTTTATTCACTTTACCACTATAATATATTCTGGAAGTATATTCATCTCCACGTAACCTCTGAAACCACTTTAAAAAATGTGTTTCGCCACTTAATTGTTAATAACAGGTAAATCAAAGGTAAAAGATAACTAATTAATTTTCTAGCTCAGTTTTATTTTACTGTTACTGTTTTGGGAAAATATAACAAAACCCCATTAGTGTTAAGGTAAGCCCATGAAACAACATAATATAATGCAAGAAAGACATTTAATAGTGTAGAAGAATGTTAAATTACTAATTAACTCCAAGTTACTGTATAAGAAAGCATAGTAATTTACAGGATTATTGCAATATGCAGCTTGGATTGCCACGAGGGTCAGCTAGGGAGCATTTCTTTCTATCCCTCCTCCTCCTTAGTGTGGTGGTTACTGTAAAAATCTTCTCACATTAAAACGCACTGTCCTACCCACAGTTCATTGCTGCTAATTAGCAGCAGTTGAGATTGTGCTAGCCGTCATTTCTTTTTTCCTATGTTAAGCTGCCAAATGTTACCAACTGCTCAAGATTCTCCATGCACAAAGTGTCCAGCTGCCTGGCTTGTACCACAAGGCTGTGTCTTTCAGCTGTTTCCTGTCAACTTTCACACCTGGGCAAAGAAAACACTAATCAAATTATCTGTACCGGCTTTTGTTATCAGAAGGAAGGTCATCATAAGTGGTCTGCACACTTTGGCCCACGCTCATCATCAATTTCTAGAAAATTAAATTGAAACACACACACACACACACACACACACACACACACACACACACACACATACCGCTTTTCATCTGAGCACCCAGTTGAGACCAGTGGCTCTTGAGAACTTCAATCACTGCAGAATCTGCCTGGTCCAAATAAGTGTTTTCAGTCTATTTAAACTTTTATTTAAGCAATAAGGCTCAGGGAAGTCATCTTTTAGTTTTACCTAAATATATAAGAAGAATGCCATAACTTTGATTAATAATTGATTAAATAAACCATCCCTACATCAAAGGCAGGAAGAAGAGCTGTGCACTGAAAGGCTAGACTATCAAATAAGACTTTGTTGTCTTCAACGCTGCTTTAGAACTGTAGCATTACAGAGTTAGAGGAACATTCGGCTTGAGGTCTTAAATAATCGTGTAAAATAAAAGGGGCTCCTCTTTTAAAATTAAATACTAGTAGTGTTAAAACACAATAAATTTAGAAATAATCATACCACCTAATCATTTCCTGTCTGTTCCATTGGCTTTATGACTAATTTATATGTAACCTTCTTGGGAACCTATGATCAGAATGTACTTTTCTAAAAAATTCAAAGCGACTGTCACTGATGTCTAATATCTGTGCAAAGGGGAATAGGGACTTAAAAATGTTTTAAAACTGAAAGATGTTATATAAGGAACTGTATTGCTTATATGATTTAGTAACAAAATAGCCTCTGCTTTCTTATGATTGCAGAACAATTGATAAATGTCTAGCTCATTGGTTTCTATTTTCAATATATCCTAATGAATATAATGTTTAAAATTACTGAATTGTATAAATGAGCATGTGTTTACATAAATATTAAGATTATAATAAATTTAATCCGGCAATCAGTATTTAAAAGGGACTAATTTGGGTTCATATATCATATCTGTTTGATACTATTACTTTCTCTAGATCTTGGTTGAAACATTATACTGTAACTGAATTCATTTTCATTTCATTTATACTTAAAAAAGGCAAAGGGATTGTAAGATTTACCTATGACATGAGTATAAAATTTATTGTGCTGACAGGAATGAACCGGCTCAGACTATGATCAAAGCTGTAGCCCAAGGGTAACACAGAACGAGTGTCAACTACATTGTGCTGCTAGTTTCACAAAAATCCCCTCCAGAAATTTCAATCACAAGATTCTAAAACTGTATTTAAGTAACATTTCAAAAATAATAGAGAGGGCACAGAAGAAGTATAGGTGCTTACATTTCATTACCATGGTTCTGTGTTTTGAAAACAAAATATTCTCTTAATTTTCCTTTTCTATAAAAAAGGAATAGTAAAGATAGCATAAAATATTCAAAACTATCTTATCAGAGATTTACATGTAAAATTCTTGCTAATATAACTAACTCTTTATTCCCTGAACTATTCAAAATTCATCCAGCTAACAAGTATTTAAAAAAATACATAGATAGGACAGTGTTACTATGATTACCAATCAAATTCTTTATTTTTTTCCTCTTTACTTTACCCTCTGCACACCTGCATTTGTAGGGCAAGGTATTAGTAGAGGTCTTTGAAGGGTTAGTCTTTAATTCACAGCAACACCAATGATTTTACAGATAGTGGTGAGGAAACATACCAAAAAAGTTATTTAAAGCCAATACTTGTTCAAGTGTCTGATTTTTCAGAAGTAAAGGCTCTCATATTATGAAGCAGGACTTTGAACATGTTGGTTCGCCTTGCTGAATCTCAGGAGTTCAATCTATACAAGGCATAAATGACAGCAATTTTGTAATTCTGTGTTGATGAACAGCCTCGTTCTAAGAGAATATAAATGTTTTGTAAGTTTCTGGAATGTTTCAAGACTTGATACTGAAGTGGTCAAACTCTGATAAACAGTGCTGGCCATACTCTATATGATTTCTTTATTATCGAATCCTGCATGGGCAAGATTGAATAAAATGAATTCCTTCCAGCTGTGGTATGACTGACTAAGAAAGATGAAATCTCATTTCCCCGAAAGACACATTTTTGTGGGAGGTAAGACTATTTGATCAATCGGATGGCTGAAAAATGATCCTGTGGAGGTGGATTGAGTTGGGAGGAGGGTTGGCTGTTTGGAATCGATGTTTTCATAGCATCACAGAAATTTCACTAATAACCTCATCCCTTCTCACATAGATGCCTATAAATTTGACTTTTTCCTAACTTTTATGTATTTGTCAGAAATTATTTTCTCTGAGGAACTATTAAAATGTGACATATTATTTTATGGGCTATGAAGGGAAAAATGAAAATAATTAAAAAGGACGGCTAACAAAACAAACAAAAACAAAAAAAAAGCAAATATATGTGTCATGAAGAGCCTAGAGGCAGATGATAATCTCTGGTTGGACTTCTCACAATAAGGTGTTAATATGCTGTCTCTAGGAAGGAAAATGCCACTACATATTCTTAAACACTCATTTTCTCTAATAAGCAACTTCCTCCTGTATAGTATTAACTATGGTACATTTTTTGGACAGAGGAAATATCAAATAGTTCCTAAGGATCTATAAAAGAGAAATTATATAATCCCCACTTAATCTAAAAATCCCCACTTAATCTAAAAATAAATAATTTAGATGATGATGATGATAATATTGTCCACCATTTTTGATACCCTTACTAGGTGCTAATCATTCATTCTTTCAACAAATAGTATAAATTTCTTATTCTTTGCCAGATATTAGTCCAGGTGGTGGAGAGAAAATCAACTAAGAAAAGAGTCAACATTGCTATCTTCTTAAACTTAACAAAAGATAACCATTTTAATCCCCATTTCATGGATGAGAAACAGAGGCAGAGTGGCAAAGTCATTTGTCCACACTCCAATAGCTGTTATGTGGAAAAACTGGTATCCAAAATATATTTATATGATTATTTTTACTACATTATGCTACATCTCAGGAAAAACTTCCACAGGTGTTAGATAAGGAAGTCTCTGGCTCTATTCCTAAAAGAGGCAAAATATTTAGATAGGTTTTACATTGCACACAATTAAAGGTATAGGTGAGACATACATGGAGTTATGGTTGGAAGAGAGGAGATCAATTTGGCTACAATGAAACATAGAAGATAAAAGGAGAAGTCAGGTAAGTTCCTTGTTAGAAGAACCTGTGTGACAGATGAAAATATATCAACTACCTTGCCTACAATTCATAGACATATTAATTGCTTGATTGTTTTTTAAGTCAAGGAGAAGCCTGATGGCTTTGCTATAGGAAGATAAGATATCACTGATGATGTACAAAAGGCTGAAGGTGTGGGAGATTCAAGTTGGGGTTTCTAGTTAAAAGGCTACTGCAATGGTGTGAAAATTAGTTATGGTTATTTGAATGGAATAAAACAATACAGAAAAAATTACAGTCACATGACTAGAAGAAACAATGAACAGATAGGATTTGGCATGGGAGTAGCAACTGAGAAGGAATAAAAGGAAAGATGACTTAAACCAAAAACTGGAGAAGAATGGGTCAGATGTTAAGTTCTGAAAGTACTGGAACTGAAATGATCACAGTCAGGTTCTAAGTCAGCAGCCTATATCTGTAACTTTACTTCTTGCCGTCAATTGTGTCTTGTCTCTCCCATGGTACCTCAAAGCTTTTCCCAACAAAGACAGGCCATTTCGTGATTCTAACTCCTTGAAAAATGTATCAGAGTCACCTGGTTCATGATAGATTTTGTTTTTATCTGGAAAGCCAACTTTGATCAAACCAACCCAACTTGAATCATTTTATTTTTCTATCGTATTAGTATCAAATACATGAAATGTATTTCTTTGCATCTCTTCATGTTCTCTTAAGATAATGTTTTTTACAAAGTTGTATCTGGTGTAAATAGAATTTTTCATTCTGCTTTGAATGGGCAGATGCCATTTAGGATGTATTAAGATGAAAAAGGTGAGGGAAATCAGATCCTGACCTCAAGACCTCAAGAAGGAACCAATGGTTTTATGGTCTGAGAGCAAACTGATGGATGTCAGATGGAAGGGGTTGGGTGAAAAAGATGAAGGGCTTAGGATGTACAAATTGGCAGTTACAAAATAGTCACAGAGATGTAAATTACAGCTAGGAAATATAATCAATAATATTGTAATAGCTTTTTAATTTTAAAGTTAAAAGAGAGAGAGAGAGAGAGAATTCTGTTTCGAACAAAGAAAAAAAAAGAGGAAATGTTTGGCTGAGATTTTGAGATGCAGCCTCATCACAAAGTTTTACCTCAAAAAATGTGAGAAAAACCTCAAAGAGACCACTTCTAATGGACAGTGCCCTGTTTCTTGGGCAAAAGTGACAATTTATAGAAAAATTATAGTGTTTCCAAATTCACTAGCTGAGAAGTTGTAAACTAATTGTGAGGTGTCTCTAACAACTTTAAAGATATCCCTCTTCTCTTTTGATACACCACAAATGATATATATATTTTCAAGTTTCTGTTAAGATAAAACAATTTTTAAAAAATCATTAAGTACTACTCTGCTTTCTTAAATGCTGTTGTATATAATTAGACTTTTTTATTATCCTATATAATAAAGCCCTAATATGCAAATCAACTAAATGGTAGAAAGGCGGCTCGCTATGATGTGCACTGACCACCAGGGGGCAGGTGCTTAATGCAGGAGCTGCCCCATGGTGGTCAGTGCTCTCCCACAGGGGGAGTGTTTCTCAGCCAGAAGCTGGGCAAACTGCTGGTTAGTGCAGCAGTGGTGGCCAAACCTTTCCTGCCTCTGCTGCAGGCAGGCAGTCAGGAGCAAGGGGTCCTGGACTGCAAGAGCCCTGGAGTGTGAGAAGGATGTCTGACTACCGGCTTAGGCCTGATCCCTGGGAAACATCCTCCATGGTGTCCTGGACTGCAAGAGGGCTCAGGCTAGGCTGGTGAAATGCCCCCCGCCCCAAGTGTATGAAATTCATGCACTGGGCCTCTAGTTAGTTTATAGCCATGAACACCTTTTATTGTTCTGAACTGTTATTTATCTTTTCATTCAATATTTCTGGGTTCTTTTCTTTTTTTTTTTTATGAACACATCTTTTCAGTTTTAATATTCTACTGTTTTTACTTCTACATCCTACCAAATTACAAGTCTAAACTAATGTGATATGATTAAACTTTCACCATAGTCCTAAATTAGGTTTAAATGGTAAATGGATGGTCTATCAGAGTTCTCAGGAGGAGGATGGGATGGGCAGGCCAGCAGGCAGGAAACTTAGGCAGCAGTTAATGCTGCAAACTCAAGGCAGAACTTCTTTGAAAAATCTCAGTTTTTGCCTTCAAGCCTTCTAGCTTATAGGATAAGGATCGCCCACATTATAGATGGCAATTTTCTTTATTTAAAGTCAACTGAGTATAGTATACATGTTAACCACATCAACAAAATAATTTTACAGCTCCATGAAGATTAGTGATTGATTAAACATTTGGGTATCATAGATTACTCTACTTGACAATAAAACTATGCACACATGAAATGGCATTGACATTTTGAATATTCTTATTTGGACTTAATAGGTTTTACACTCAAGAAATATTTATGACAAACTTCATGTTAACCCTATGCTGAAGATTTTTAAATTATTCAGAAATTATTCCTCACTTTTTTTATATCAGAAAAGTGTGCTACATGCATTGACCTAAAAAATTAAAACCTGTACATATTTTAAATTATATTAAGATATATGTTATGCATGATCTTTAAAAATGTAGGAGGAGTTTAAATATTGCTTGGGGGTATAGAATATTTCATATAAAGTTGCTGATGAAACTCAGTATTTCTAAACACATTATCATGTTCGAAAAGGTAACCAACAATTAGTTTGCATATTCTGAAGAATGAAAAATAAAATATGACTACAGCTTCAAGGTTTTGTCTTATAATCTTTCAGTTTCAATATCCATATCTCAACCAAATTTGGGTACCATTTGAACTAACATGCTTAACTAAATAAACTTACCATCGAGTAAATACATTAAACACATTTTATCTAAAAGATGTTTGAGATGTAACTTTTTTTAAATTAAAGAGTTATAATTATTTAATGGCATGTTAACAAAGCCCCAGAAATCATGATTATGTTTTCATGCAGGTATAAGTGCATGATAATTGTCAAATTGTTCTGCTTTCATGTTTGGATTTTTCATATATATGTCTGCTTTAACAAACATACATGCAAAATAAAATCTTAATTTAGTATTATTATTATATAGTAGAGTTATAAATCATAGACCTTTAAGATGATCAAAGGGCCTTGTTGATTATCTGGCCTATCACCTTCTTATTATAAAAGACTAGATATACTAAGACTCAGAGGTGTAAGTAATTTGGCTAAAGGCATGTTGCAAGCTATTGGACTAGACAGAAGTAGGACACAGGTCTCATGACTCCTGGCCCAGGACTTTTCATAAACTCCTACAATGGTCATTTTCCATTGTACATGACTCTGATATAAGTTGTTAACTCTCTAAATGGCTAAAGGAGGGAAGGGAATTAGCAAAATCTTGGAAATTATAAATTAAATATATCCTCTAAAAATATATGTTTTTAAAATAAAATTTTAAATATTCAAACTTAAATGTATAGTTTAAGTTATTCTATCTTTTTAATCAGAGTTAGAATTAAAAAATATTAGATTTTAGAGCATTGAAAATTAGTCTAAGTTTAGATTCTCTAATACTATCCTATATAATAAAAAGGTAATATGCAAATGCATGTCTTGCCCTCATGCCATCCTGCTGTAACAGCTCAGACACTCAACACTGAGGAGAGAGGAATGGGGACCAGCAAGATACAAATGAGCTAATGAGCTTTCCAGAGAAGAATGGGGACCAGCCAGGCTATGGCCTGGGAAAGAGACAAGCTGCATGCCCCATGGTCCTGGGTACAGCTGGATCTGCTGCCCAGGAGAGGACAAGCCACCCATCCAGTGGTCCTGGGTGCCAGTAGCCTGTGGCCTGGGAGAGGGACAAGCTACCCACCCTATGGTCCTAGGTGCCTGTGGCTGCAGTCCAGGTGAAGCCACCCACACACATATATTTAAAATTATTAAAGGCATATATTTAACAATTTTAAATATATGCCTGCGGCTGTGGCTGGCACATGCAAAGCCATCCCAGGTCCTGGGTGCCTGCAGCCGGCTAGAGGGAGAGAAATCTGAGTCCCGGATGCCTGGAACTGGCCGGAGGAGGGAATACTGGGTCCAGGGCAAGGCAGAAGCATTTAGGGGAGATAAGGCCAGCAGGGAAGGAGTTAGGGGCAATCAAGCAAGCAGGCAGAGGTGGTTAGGGGCAACCAGGCAGGCAGAGGTGGTTAGGGGAGATCAGAAAGGCAGACAGGCACAGGGGTTAGGAGCCATCAGGCAGGCAGGCAGGTGACCAGTTAGAAACCAGAGGTCCTGGATTGTGAGAGGCAGTTGGATATCCCCCGAAGGGTCCCAGATTGGAGAGGGTGCACACTGGGCTGAGGGCCAATCCCCCTCAACATGGACTTCATGCACTGGGCTTCTAGTCCTATTAGTTAAAGCCTATGTGGGCATCATGCCCTCACACTGACACCCTCACGCCGCAACAAGTGATCACCAGGAGGCTGCATGCGCAGTGGGCACATGTGAGTGGGCAGGGATCCGTGCTCACACAGGTGGGATGCTGTGTGCACAGCGCAGAAGCAGGGCCCAACGCTCAGCACGGCAAGGCCTGGAGATCCCACAGCTCTGCGCAGCATGGAGGCAGGACCCCCAACTCCAGTCTACCTCTTTGGGGCAATCCAACAAGGAGCCACAGATGGGTGGGCGGGGGCTACCTCTTGGGGTGATTGATTGCGGGGCTCCCACACTGTGAGAAGGCACAAGCCAGACTTGTGCACAAATTTCATTCGCTGGGCCTCTAGTAGATACTAGATGCTGTTTTATTAAAAATTTGGCTTTATTGAGATATAAATTCATATATCATACAATTACTAATAAAAATGTACAGATTGATGGTTTTGGTATATTACATTGTTAATTTAAAAATTGTATATCTATAAGAAAGATTTCCACTTTAATAATTTTAAATATACAATTCAATGGCATTAATTATATTTACAATGTTGCATAATCACCACTCTATTTCTAAAACTTTTTCATCATTTCAAACAGAAACTCTGTAAGCAGTCAGCAGTTTTAATTTTTTGAAACAGAAGCATTTTACAGCTAAGTTGCTCAAGATAAGTGGTATTTATCTTGTGATGTCTTCACAAATGAAATGCCTAAAAAATACAAGGCTACCTGGTAGGAAAGACTTGTGCCATTATAACTCTGGACTGCCCCATAACCAAGCTTTCTAAGTGTGATTTTGAGACTGTCACTGCAGCAGCTGAAATGTCTGGCTTATTAAGACTGGAGGTAGACAGAGACTGACCGCATCCAGTTTGAGTGACGAGGTCCATGACTGCTTCACTTCTAACTACCCTGTTTCCCCAAAAATAAGACAGTGTCTTATATTAATTTTTGATCCCAAAGATGCGCTAGGTCTTATTTTCAGGGGATGTCTTATTTTTCCATGAAGAAGAATACGGTACACATTTATTGTTAAATGAAAATAAAGGACATTTATTACCTGTATACGGTATGGTGGTACGGTAGTTGTCAACACAAACCAGACAAACTGTGAATCCTACAGTATCAAGAATTTACTCATTTATTCAATGACAATCATGTCATCATCTGGAACATCATCATAACAATCCAATTCCTGAATTTCCTGGTGAATTTCTTGTGACTCCATTTCTTTCAGAATCAGTGGACCAAATCTCTCATGTTTAGCCTAGGGGGCCTTATTTTCAGGGGGATGCCTTATATTTCACTCAGAAGGAAACCTGTAAGTAGGTCTTATTTTCAGCGGATGTCTTATTTTCGGGGAAACACGGTATTAACATAATGATATGATTTCCATTTGTTCTAATTTAACAGGAGTACTTTGATGGTGTGATTCAATTGTATCACACAAGATCGGAAGTATTGACTTCCAGAAAGACACTGAAAAGTCCCGACAAAGGTTAACTTGTGGGTTGAATCTCAATCCCAAGGTAAGAAAGACCAAAGTGTTGTAGCTGGTATTCCTTCCCCTTTCAAAGCAAACTGCTCAGCCCAGCTTTTCAGACTGCTCATCTGTTAGAGACCAGATGCTTACAGGTGTGGGACTGGGCCTGTTTCTTTCAAGCGCATCAAACTCTTAAAATGTGTATGTGCTGTAGTCACTATCGCTTCTCTACTCCATCATAAAGGTGATGTGCCTTTCAGCCAAGGACAGGGACAGCAGGATGATAACTCTTTCCTGAGAAGTATTATAGGTTGAAAAGATGACATAATCCTTCTTTATATGAATTCTAAAATAACAGTTATTCTGAATAATCTCATTTACCTTAATTATCCACTAAAAATCTACGGTCCATCATTTTCACATACATTGAAAGAAAACATATTTCAAAAATAAAGACCTAGTTTTGAGCCTTTGGCAAATCATGGTTCTTTAACTGTTTTCTCATTTATAAAATGGGCTTTTGAAAATAGCCAACTAACTAATTTGCAATTGTGGTAAGAATTTATGAATGAAAGTGATCTGTAAGCTATCAAATGCTCCATATGTGATCTGTCTGTTTGTGTACCTGTGTGTGTGTGTGTGTGTGTGTGTATGTGTGTGTGCTTGTATGTCTACAATAATAATTTCTATTCAGTTGGTGGTCAGGATCTACTGGGGCAAAGAGAAAGGGCATGTGTATTATAAAAGCAAAAATGCAAGAAATAAAAACAGAAATAAAAAGTAGATTTAAAGTGAAAGATGACTGTATTTATTCAAAAGTAAAACTCTTACTTCCCATTGTCAGGAGAATTAATAACTCCAGGAGTTACGTGTAGAATGAAGGCTTAAATAAATGATTGGGTAGATAGCTCTGACTAATGAGAGATGGAGTGACCTTTAAAATAACTCAGATTCCAGAGAAATACCGGCTCCCTCATTTCTACAATCTGTGTTTGGTTCTGTACAAAACAAAATAATTAATATAGTTAGAAGCAAAATTGCAAACCTCAAAGAGAATAGAACTGGGAGCCAGGGGACCCAGGTTCTACTTCTTGGTCCTTGCTTGCTCTGTATGTGACCTTGAACAAATCACTTAATCCTCCTGGGCTTCAGCCCCATCACTTCCAACATGAAGGGGGTCTAAGGTCCCTTCTAGCTTTAACACTTGGTGACACTCTGATTCCAATTCTTAGCTTCTCTCTCACCATGTTTGACACTCTGTTGACACACTGTCAGAACACTTCACACATTTTCAGAAAGCCACAACAAAGCATTATCAGGTTATTAACACAGACTTCTAAGAGAAACTTTAAAATATCTTTCATTGGATATTGTTATATCAGCTATTTTATGCTATTAAATTCCTCAGTGAAGATATAAAGATATAGATATGCATCTAAATAAATTACCCATGTTAAGTTCATATACTAGCATAAGCAGTAGAGCTGTAATATAGTTATGCATAAAAAATATCCATTTACTTTTCCACAACAAGCACTTAACTGCTTAATTAAAAACTAAAATAAAAAAGATAAATATTTCTAGCCCTTATGAAAGCTGTGCATATTTCTTCCTGCTTCTTTTTATTCTCTATATATATAGTTGTTATTATATGTATATGTATATATGTTTATAAATATATATTTATGAATATATATATGTATATGTATATATATATATATATATATATATATATATATATATATATGTATATATATATATACTAGAGGCCTAGTGCATAAAAATTCATACACTGAAGGGGGGTCCCTCAGTCTGGCCTGCCCCCTCTTACAGTCTGGGGAAGGCAGCACCCCATCACACCTCTGCTGTTGCCACTGCTGGCAGCTCAAGCCTCAGCCAGCCTAGTTACCTGAGCTTCAGATGCCCTGAGAGACTGGGAAGCTGACATCCAAGGCCTGCCTGTGCCTTGGGCTGGCCTTTGGTGGCTGTGGGACTGAGGGAACTGGGGACTTCAGAGGCAGGTACACATCATGGCTGGACCTGCCTGGGGGCAAGCATGGCCATGCCACATGCCTGCCACCCTGGTGGGGATGAGGGGACTGGGCACCTCCATCTTGGCTGTGGGTGCTGCCATCTTTGAAGGCCCAGTATTCAATTAGCATATTCCCTCCTTATTGGCTGTGTGTGCTGCCATTTGTGAGGGCGTGACAGTCAATTACCATATTCTCTCTTTGTTATATAGGATAAAGAGGGCAATTCTTTCTAACATTCATGGCATGTGCGTGTTTGTGCATGTGTACACATGTATCTCAATTACATCTAATGTTTAGGGAGCTCTAACTGTCCCAAGCATTGGTCTAAACATCTTGATCATATGCTGCTCAGTGTTCCTGATACTCCTGTGTATATTCTCAGTATTAGATACTGATGAAGTTGTGCTCCTGAAGACCTATTTTTTGGATGTTGTTACTCCATTTTTTATTTATTTTTTCTTGGTAAGGAGGAGAACAACTTGTGCTTCAATTGGCAGATTACTATAGTCAGAAGAAGTGTATCCAGCTCCAGGCAGATCTGAAGATCTTCATATGTAGATCATTTAACAATTTCTTTTATTCCCCCTTTCCTGGGTATAATTAACATATTCTTTTGCCCTCTCCAGCTTCATAAAAAACACTTTTTTTTATGTCCCATGAGACAGACTTTATTAATTTTAACATACTTGATAATATTTTAGAGATTGTGTGTGTGTGTGTGCGCGCGCGCACATGTGTGTACACACTATTATTAATCATAATTGTTTCCAAATTGGTATTAAAGAGTGATTTTGCCATTTCTCTACAGTACTTTGCTTAAAACCCAGCACGTCATTGGAACATATTATTTTTAGAACTAGATTTACCATTACTCCCAGGTGGGAGAGAATCAGAATATTGATGTATTAATTATTTAAGCTTTTCATATAAATAGACAAGACCATGATGTGGTATTTTTCATAACATATGCTAGAATTCCGTGCAGCCTGTTTAGCTCATATTCTGGGTTTTGGCAAAACTCAAACCTCTGAAGAATAACAATATACCATTTTCTTGAAAATATTTGCGAAAGAGATTAACTGTCTAGCACTTTTGTGAAGGAAGGGACATGTATTGTTTATCAGCTTTTCAAATTATAGTAAATGGACTTAAATCTCTTAATTGATTTTATCCATTTTACTTTGAAAAAGTAAATAAAGTAAAGTGGAATAAATGAGCCATACAGTTCCAGACTGCTGAATATTTTAATTTTCTAAACTGGAAATTAATGAGGTGATTAAGGAAAAATGGCAAAAAAGAGAAAAACAACAACAACAAAAACAAGACCTTAAATACTTAATTTGTAAACACCTTTTTATTCTATTGAATGAAAACAAGAGTGTATTTATTGTTCCAATGTGCACTGCCTTCCCCCCCACCCCGCCCCTCCTGCCCCAGCACTGCCACCTAGTAGGGGATCTTTGAGTGACAGCCTTGGTCCCCAGAGTGGACCTTTCTCTGACACCTTTCTCAGCAGGCCTCCGCCCACCAGTGGGCCCCCAGGACTTGCTCCTGCTGAGGAGGCCACACACACAGTTTCCCTCCCTTATCCCACTGCAGCCGTGCTGTGCAGGCATGAAGGGAAATAAGCCAGAATAGCAGAGCTACATCTCACGTGAATCACCAAGCCACAGTTGAAGTGGCAAAGACGCCATTGTCAATCAACACCATTTTCTTTTTTTTGTAGCAAGCCCAACACAGTTAACTCGGGCAATCATCCCCACACTGGTCCAAATTAACCAGGTCTAGAGATTCAAATCTATGTAATTTGATAATAATCCCTAACATAGGCAGAAGACTAGCATAGTTAACTGTCCCTTCACATTCAAAAGGATTTCCACCTTCAAAGCTCCCATTATAGACAAATGATAATGCACGGTGGAAAGATGATGGCAGCTACATTTTTTTTTTAAAGAGTATTGTTACTATAACATTAACCACTAATTATATCGTAAAAGAAAATATGAAACTGGAATTAAAAATAAATGCAAACCTCTGCTGAAAGTATTGTCAACAGTATGTTTTATTAGGAAGCATTTTAGCCTTCTCTCATGCTGTAAGTCTCTCCACAAAAATAAAACATTTGCCGGCTAATGTGGTCCTGATGTAGCTCTTCCAGTCAGAAGGTCAAACATACTGAACCTGCTGGCAGAGCCAAGTTCAGAGGAAATCTGAAAGACACAGAGAGTAAAGCCTTACGGTGAGCTATAAATACTCGTAAATACACTAAAATTTATAGTTCATTATGCACCTGTTTTGTCCTTTCTGCCAAAGTCAAAAGGCACACACACCTTCATTTTAAAAGAAATTTACTGTGCATTAGGAAATAAGCCACATGGTGGTCCAAAACCCAACCAATTCTCAGCAGGTCAAATAGGTGCTGATTGCAGATTTGAACTAGGTTCATCCTACTCAGTTTTACATAAGAATATTGAATTTTAAATGAAGGGTGTATGTGTGTGTGTGTGTGTGTGTGTGTGTGTGCGCGTGTGCACAATTTTAAATCACTCTCCAAAGTCACTACTGCCAGAAGCTATCTTACCATTCAAATAAATGATAAAGAATTTGCCAGTAAGATTTTCTGGCTTTCTAATCTCATAAACTATCTAAAATACCCACTAAAAAGGAACTGGAGCATTCATGACAATTATGCTATGAGCATAGACACTTTACACATCTCTGCAATCATCTGATAAAATAAATGTTTAAAAATGTCTAACATAAAATATTCTTTCTTTTAGTAAAATTTCTAACCTATAACATTGTTACTTTTTAAAAAATATATTTTTATTGATCTCAGAGAGGAAAGGAGAGGGAGAGAGAGATAGACACATTAATAGTGAGAGAGAATCATTGACAGGCTGCTTCCCGCATGCTCCACACTGGAGATTGGGCCCTCAATCTGGGCAAGTGCCCTAAATGGGAATCAAGCCTTGACCTCCTGGTTGATGCTCAACCACTGGGCAACACTGGCCAGGCAAACATTTTTACTTTTAATGTTACTTCAGATGGAAACTGCCATTTATCTCAGTATAGAGCTAATTCATGAATTTATTTTATTTTGATTCTGTTTAATAAATATACTCTTTATATACAATGTACCTTTTATATAAAATTGTAAATGTTTTAATTGCATAGTATATTTAAAGAATCATAACAGATCTTGGCTATTCAATGTGTGATCCAGAGACCAGCAATATTGGCCTCTCCTGAGAGCTTATTAAAAATGCAGAATTTCAGGACCCCCTCCAGAACTACTAAATCCTAGTGGGGATTTTGACATGGTTCTTCTGGAATTATTGTTCACAATAAAGTATGAGAGACATGGATATAAAACAATAGTTTTAAAGCAAGGATATATAATATAAAAAATATTTTTAGCAAAAACAAACAAACGAAAACTCCTCCAAAAGTCCAACTGCTGACATTACACTTTAACTTAGGACCACAAAGTAATAAGTTCATATTATTCCAAATTATGTTTCAGTGCACTGATAAAAAAATTCGTTTAGATAATGTCCCACACAATTTATCCTTTCCCAAAAAATATAATCTTAAATATTTTTGTGAGAGAGGACTTGTCTTAACAACTGTGTAAATTAAAATCAGACACAAATAATAAGATCCTTGATGATTCTAAATGCAAATTTTCTCTTCAGGGATATTTACTCTCACTAATTTATCTAATGCATTTGTTTGGCTTTAATATTTTTTTCTTTATAAATGCATAAAAAAATAAAGCACTATTCTACAATAAAACATGCTATTTCATTTCTGAAAGAACTGTGGTCCATGGATACTAAGGATCTATCTTCTATCAACAGAAGTTGCCTCTCTAGGTCAGGCTGAAATCCATTGCCATGGCAATGTAGAGAACTGCCTAGGAGGCTACCTGAGCTTATACCTGGCCTTGTACAACAAAGGCCATTAATCTCCAGGTCTCCTGATCTGGTTCTTTTGAAGAGTTATAAACACACCTACTGTGTTAGCCTTTCCAGACACATTTTGAAGGAACTAATTCCTACAGTGTTCTAGCCAGATCAATCAGAGCACAATCTGAAATGTACTTGACATCTAGAGTTTCTCTCCTGCCACTCATGAATATCCCACTTGAAAGCTCCAATATCTCCTTCAAATCCCAAATTGTAAAAGCAAGGACTATCTATCAGTTTGTGAATATATCGCACATCATATTTATCTATCAAAGCTACTTAATCTTTCAGCAAGTCTATTTTGGGGACCACTTTGAAAATCTGACAAATCTGCAAAAATTTTTTCAGGTAACTTTGTTCCAAAAACTATACAATTTCAGGAATTTCACTTACCTCTAATGGTCTAGTTTGATGACACCAGTTAAAGAACCCTAGCTGCATTTGGGTCACTGAATTGTGTGTAAAGTTATCAAGTCCTAAGATGCATTGAACTTGATACTTGCAAAATATCTCTAAAAGGCGTAAATATCTTATCTCTCCTTTGATAAATATGTTTATCTTAAAAATGGCTTGGTGTTTGTTTTTTATATAATGTAAACTCTTAATGTTAGGGATAGTTTAGGCTTAAAAATTCTGGGGGCATTATAAACTATTGTATTTCATTAAAATTCTATTCTGAAATATTAATTAGAAGCACATGAGTTAATTTCCTTTGGTTTCACAACTTTTAGGATGTGGTATTAGCGACAAAAAAATGTTGATATCTTTCTTTAAAGAGTGAGTAAAATTCATTTACTCTTTAAATAAAGAGTAAATGCTCCAAATACTAAATGCTCCAAAAGACACAGAGTAGCTGAATGGATAAGGAAATGTGATTCATATATATGCTGTCTATAAGAGATCCACCTCAGAACAAGGGACTCACACAGACTGAAAGTGAAGGGATGGAAAAACATTTTTCAGGTAAATATATATAAAAAAAGCTTGGATAGCAATACTTATATCAGACAAAATAGACTTCAAAGTGTAGACCATAGCTGAAACCGGTTTGGCTCAGTGGATAGAGCGTCAGCCTGCGGACTGAAAGGTCCTGGGTTCGATTCCGGTCAAGGGCATATATACCTTGGTTGCTGGCACATCCCCAGTAGGGGGTGTGCAAGAGGCAGCTGATCGATGATTCCCTCTCATCAATGTTTCTAACTCTCTATCCCTCTCTCTTTCTCTCTGTAAAAAATCAATAAAATATATATATATATTTAAAAAGTGTAGGCCATAACAAGAGATAAGGAAGGCCACTTCATTAATAATACAGGGAGGAATTCAACAAGAGGATATAATGCTGGTAAACATATATACACCCAAGGGATAGGAACACCCAAATATATAAAAAACATTCTGGGAGATATCGAGTGAGAGTTTGAAAGCAATACAATCATAATAAGAAATTTTCACATGCCTTTAACATATCTGCATAAGTCCTCTAGACAAAACATCAGCAAAGAAACAGCAATCCCAAATGACTCACTAGATCAGATGGACTTAATCAACATCTTCAGAGCATTTCACCTCAAAGCTACAGAATATACATTCTTCTCAGGTAGACACAAATATTTTCAAAGATAGACCATATATTGGGAGATAGGCAAAGGCAAAGTCTCTTCAAATTCAAGAAGATTGAAATCTTCTCAGATCACAATGGCATAAAACTAGAAATCAAATACAATAAAAACAATAAGGTCAACATTTGTATCAGTCAGCCAAAATATTGTTAGGCAAACCTTTAATAATGTGAACATGACCGAAATCTTTTTGGTTCATTGGTGGAGCGTCGGTCTGCCGACTGAAGGGTCCCAGGTTCAATTCCAGTCAAGGGCATGTACGTTGGTTGCGGCACATCCCCGGTTGAGGGTGTGCGAGAGGCAGCTGGTCGATGTTTCTCTCTTATCAACATTTCTAGCTCTCTATCTCTCTCCCTTCCTCTCTGTAAAAAATCAACAAAATATATAAAACAAAACAACAACAACAAAAAAAAACGTGAACATGTTACAAACAAATATTCATAAATTCAAATATCAATTTTAACAGACAAGTTTTCTTTTTCCACAAATAACTGTGGAAGATTCATATTAACAGAGCTCTTATTTAAATGTGAGTAATCATAAATTCAATTGAGAAATGGAAAGAGCCGAAACCGGTTTGGCTTAGCGGTAGAGCTTCAGTCTGCGGACTAAAAGGTCCCAGGTTCGATTCCGGTCAAGGGCATGTACCTTGGCTGCAGGCACATCCCCAGTGGGGCGTGTGCAAGAGGCAGCTGGTCGATGCTTCTCTCTCATCGACGTTTCTAACTCTCTATCCCTCTCTCTTCCTCTCTGTAAAAAAATCAATAAAATATATTTAAAAAAAAAAAGAGAGAGAAATGGAAAGAGAAGTTTTATAATATATGAAATGCACTGGCACTTTATTATTATCACTAGTGGCCCAGTGCCCAAAATTCATGCCCATTTATAAAAGGGAATTAATTAGAGGAAATATTTTAATGTTGCTATTTGCCCTTTTTCTATAATAGAAGTGTCAGAGATGAAAAAAAATTAGTAAAATGTATATGAAAATCTCCCTCCTGTCAGAGTCTGGGGTACACCACAGGACCTAGAGTCAAGTCCCTGCCCACCACCTGCAGCTGCTTTGAAAAACGTAGGAGACCTAGACCCAGCTGACCCCACCTCCATTGGGTGAGACCCTGGCTGGCCCCACCCCCGTCAAGCCCCTCCAGGTGGTGGGAAGCACCTGAGGTCCCCCAGCCTGGCCCCCCCGGGGGGGGCATGGCCTGAGGTGTCCTGTTAAGCCCCGCTGGGTGGGGGGGCACGGCCTGAGGTCCCCTGGCCCAACACTGCGGTGGGGGGGTATTGCCTGAGGTCCTCATCAATCCCTGCCAGGGGGGCAGGGCATGGCCTCAGGTCCCCCAGCCTGGAGCTGGGGCTGGGGCATGGCCTGAGGTCCCTCACCCCACCAGATGCCATGAAGGCTCAGGTCCCTACTGCTCAATTATGACATTATGGTGTCCTGACTACTTTGCATATTCCTCATTATATAGTTAGATTATTTATTTCAAAACAATATATAACGTCAAATTGATGTATTTCTCCATCTTTTCTCTTTACCCTGAGAGTAAAAGCATATAGATATGTCAAACATTAAAAATATATATACGAGATCATAATTTATTTTTGTCTCAACTGTGTGAAGTTCAAATTGCAGTCCAGCATAAATAATATACTCCAGACACTGACTTAAACAGCGAGGTGCACAAATGCTACTGCTAATCGCACTTTTCTACTCTTCAAGCTGTGTTCATATGTAAGTAGTTCATATGTAAGTGGGCATCCGCTCATTAGTAAAATTGACCATTTTCTAAAATAAACTATAGTATATGTTGAACATGCCTGATAGGTTTTTGAAAATATTTTTTTATTTCATTTGCATACTCAGATATAAGAGGTCCACCACATTTGGCAGGGTCTCTTAAGGTAACCCCTTGATAATATAAATGATATAAAGAAATGATTCAGATTCTTTTATAACTATGAACTTTGAGAAACAGAATTATTCTTATTCCACACTTTATTTGACATTGTAAATATTATTTCTGTTATAAATCAGTGTCTCAGCTGCTCATTGCAACTGGAGGAGACCATTGAGCAATCCTCTTAAATATTATGACATGGAAAAAATCACATTGTGCTTTAACCTATCAACAAAGGAGCAAAGCAATTACAGAGCTAAACACAGTCCAGGAAGACCCAATAAAGAAAAATCCAAGAAAATTTGGTGAAAATTCTTAAGGGGCCTTCCAATGTTTAATTTAGGCCTGAGGCATGATTAATATTCTGATTCTAATTCAAAAGACTGAACCACAAAGGTATATCTTTTGGGTATTTTTAATAAGCATAGTACAACACTCTGTGAATTAACAGCTGGTCTGACTGGTATTTTACTTCTTCTTTGCTTACTCAAGTGAAGCAGTTAATATTAGTATAATCATCAAACTAACACTAGTCTAGTGGAGGGACAGGGATTTTTTTTTTTCCAGTGTTGTGATGTAGAATACACATTTTAAAATACACACCAAAAAAACCCAAAAACCATGACTGCATTAACATTGATCAAAATATTGGTTTAGATCCTATACACAATACAAGTTCTTTTTTAAAAATAATAAAAAATTTAAAGCCCTAATCCATTGAGAAAAATAAAATGGTATATTTGTATACTTTATACTTGGAAAAGACAAGCAAAATATCAAATGCTAAAATAATCCAATAAAATTGAATAGATATTTATGAGAAATATTGAGAAGCATATTGTAATGAAAAAGTGATAACCATCATTTATTGTCAAATTATTGCTTAAAATATCTAATACCTTTAAAATAAAAGTCTTTCTTCGCAAAACCACCTGAAAAATTATTATATATTGTTATATATACCCAAAACATAGTTCACATTTTCTTAGTCAATGAAGAAAATATTTATATCATGCCATAGTAATTTGCATAATTTTGATTGTTTGCAAACAAGATTCCAATCCTTTTCATTATCTGGTATTTTGACATGTTTATTCAGATTCAGATTAATTATTAGTTGTTTAATATTTGTTGAAAAGAACAATTTCAATTTCTTTGTTATTAATTTTTAATACATTTGTAGAAAAAACATAGAGAAAGCAAAATTCTCAGCCTATTTCTTATTATCGTATTTTATGCAGGCCATATTTCACTTTCATAATATTTGTTGTAGAAAAACTCATTTTAAACATTATTCATAAGCTGAGGTATTTTAATCATTGTGATTAGGTATGATCATCCTCCAATTTACTGAATGAAACTATAATTTATACATTTTTAAAGCTCTTACCTTTTCTTAGCTTTACCATTTGCTGATTGCCATTGCATTTATAGTAAAAGATGATGCAATATTTTTTGATATTGTAAAACATTAACTAAAGTATTACTACTATATTTCTCTTTAAAATCTACAAAATTGAAATATTAATTCCCTAATGTACTAAGATAGATACTAAATACTAATGAACTCTCTTAATGTTTTTTAAGTTGTTTCTTCATTTGAAATTTTATAATTAACTTTTTTAAAATTTCAAATCATATGAACATAGTAAACAAACAAAATAGAAACAGGCTCATAGATACAGGGAACAGATTGACAGCTGTCAGCGGGGAGGGAATTTGGGGGCTTTGTAAAAAAGGTAAGGAGACTAAGGAAAAAATAAATAAAAGCAACAATAATAATAAAACAACTCAGACACAGACAGGCATGTGGAGATTACCAGAGGGAAATGGGCGTGGGGGAGGTAGAAGAGGCGAAAGAAGACAAATTGTGTTGGAAGGAGACTTGGCTTGGGATGATGAAGCCAAACTATGATATTATATAATTGTACACCTAAAACCTATATAATTTTATTAATGAATATCATTCTAATAAATTCAACTTAAAAATACATTTAAATGATAGCAGCTTTAAGTAGAATTACCCTTTTTAAATGACCCATTTAATCACACTAGTGGATGTTATGCAACTTTCTACTTAATGAATTAAGAATTTTAAATGTGTCAGAATATTATGTATAGTTAGAAATATTTTAAGGTTTTTTTTAACTATTAAGTAAAAAGATTTGGTCTTTTTATGTATTTGTTTTTAATTCATTAAGGTATTACATATATGTTCCTTTACACCCCCCCATTACCCCCCCTTCTCCACTCATGTCTTTACCCCCCCTGGTGTTTGTGTCCATTGGTTAGGTTTATATGCATGCATACAAGTCCTTTGGTTGATCTCTCCTCCCTACCCTCACCCTCCCTTACCTTCCCTCTGAGGTTTGACTGATCAATGATTCTCTGTCTTTGAAGACAATGGCATGATCAATCTGATTCTTCACCCTCTCTAGATGTTCTCTGAGAGAAGAAACTATCCATGTTTTCTCATATCCAATAATTGAAACAAACACAAAGCAATATTTATGTTGGTCTTAGTTCCATATTTATAAAGTAAACTGAACATCAGACGTCACAAACAAAAGTGATAGGGCATATGAAAACTGTGGCACACTGGTGATTCTGTACTCCATAAAGGCATTCCAATTCAATTTTAAAAACTCTAGGAAACCAAGAAAAATACACACGCAGTATGATTCAGTTCCACAGTCACTGATTTGGTATTCTGGCTACTAAATGATCTATGTCAAAAGCTATTCTGAATGGTAACTCTTGCCTGTCAAATATTAGCTGCTGGACTTGACTGATAAAGGGGGGGATTAAATTAGCAGCTACTACAAAGGACATTTGTGACTGGCTGTTGAGGAAGTCCTGACATCAAATGTGGCTTTAAAGAAAAGAGATAATTTGTTTAGGGGAGACATGTAGAAGAAAGATTATGAAGTTTAGAAAAAGAGAAGAATAGAGAAGAGAGAATAATGAAAGATAAATCAAATTTCATTTTCCCTCAAAAATGCTCCAACCAGAAGGATAACACAGTATTTTGAACTTTTTACAACTTCAAAAAAGACTTCAGTACAAAAAAGAATTCAGTATAAAACTACAGATTCTAGTACTACTTTAGTGAGCACCTTAGAAATTCCTCATAATTTTTAGAACTCAGATTTTCTAGCTATAAAACACCAAGATTATTATACTAGTGCTATAAAATTTCTACTATCTTTTGCAGTTCTAAATACTATGAATGGTATTTTTCAGACATAATATTAATTGTTGAAATAGAAGATAAAATATTCTATTTAAAATTTTATATTTAAGGGGGGGAAAGTCAGTATTTAAAGGAAAGAAGTGGATGTACAAGACACAAAAGGAATGTATTTTCTTATGTGATCCTGGCCTCTAAGAACAAAAATATTTTTAAAAGGTTTTCAGACTTGGAAATTATGTATAGTCTATTACTTCTAAGCACATTTATATGTTATCAGTTATTTCAACATTAAATATTCAGACATAGTAGTTTATTGCACACTTACTAGTAAATACAAATGTACTAAATCTTTATAGTGACTTTGTCATCCAAAAGTATAATCTCCTATTTTAAAACTAAGAACAGAGAATTATTTTAAAGAAAATTTACAGAGACGTTCACAAAGGTAGATCTCTTTTAGATCATAGATTATATTTCTGCTGGATATTACATAGCTGAAAAAGACTGATAGAATTTTAGATAAAGAGGAGTGTTGAAATACCATATTCAGGATTTAGTGTATTATTTTTATAAAACTACATTCTTGGAGGGGGGTTAGTAAAGGGTAATAGGACTCAAATATATGATGATAGAAAATTTGACCTTGGGTGGCAGGTACACAATGCAATATACCACCTGTTTTCAACCATTTTTATCTTATAGCATGCATAAACTAGATTTCTAAGTCACACCAAAAATGTATTTTTTACTGATCTGATGTAAAAAGATATAACTTGGATTAATTTTTTTAAAATAATAGTAATAGTAGTAGTAGTAATTAACAACCCTTTCTGCTCCAAAGTGACTTTTTAAAAATCAGGTACCTATACTTATATATAAAAATTTCTGTTACCAAGAATTAACAAATAAGATGTAATCTAGTTATGCACCATGACTAATTCTTTTATATGACCTATATATTTATGGTTCGAGACAACTCATTCCCACTAGACAGCTGTTGTTGTGTTGGCTGTTGTCTTTTTTATTTACTTATCTGACAATTTAAAGTAAAAGAAGTGAGTGCCCTGACTAGTCAGGCATTGCATGTTTTAAAAATTCTTGTGGCACACCTGTTGAAAATCGCTGCAATATACAGATGATGTATCCTAGAATTGTACGCTTGAAACCTACATCATCTCATAAACCAATGTTATGAGATTATTTTCAAAAAACTGCTATCTTATTTTAATATATTACACCCTATAGCCAACAACTATATATGCTTACTAAAACTAAACTAATAGTACCTTTGTAATATACAAATATGAATTATCATCAGTTAATTGTATTACATTGGCTTTTTCTTTACTTAAACAGTGAAAATATCAGCTTTACTTCTCTTCTGGCTGATTTTTTTTAGCTGCTCAAATTTTGTAAGCTCGTTTATATATTAAATAAATTTAAAATAAGTAGACTTCTTTGTGCTAGAATAACTGTAAACTCTCATGCAATACCTCTAAAAAGGTGCCGCATTGAATGAAATCTAAGCTTTCCACAATTTGTTAACAAAAAACATATTTGTAAAAAAAAAAAGCACACCACCTTAATTTAATTCACTCCTATTTATTAAAGAGCTTGGCATTACATACATGAGATGTTTCTCAAGCTAAAGTCAAAGGCTGTTAGCTAACTGTGCTATTATGGGAAAAACTGGTCCAACATTTGTGAGATATAATTAAGTTGGACATTAAGAATGCCAGGCTATAATCCCATTCATTTAATTTTGCCTTCACCTCCCTTGCCTTTGAGGTCAAGTTCATAAAATGTTTTCTACCACCCAGGTCCATAAGTTTGATACCTATATTTTTTCCGATGTGGAGTTATAGTTTTGGGTCTTATGTTTCAGTCTTTGATCCATTTTGAATTGAAGACCTTCTGCCCAGCAAAAGAAACAGGCAAGATAACAGACAGGCAGCCAACCAAATAGGAGATGATATTTGCAAAGAGTAGCTCTGACAAAGGTTCAATTTCCAACATATATAAAGAACTCATAAAACTCAGCACCAAACAAATAAACAAGCCAATAAGAATTTTAAAAAAGTGTGCAGAGGACCTGCAAATACTCCTCTCCCAAGAAATCATACAAACAGCCAAAGATATATGAAAAGATGTTCAACCTCACTGGCAATCAGGGAAACGCAAATTAAAACCGCAAGGAGATAACCACCTTACACCAGTTAGAGTGGTCATTATCAACAAGACAAGTAATAACAAGTGCTGGGGTGGTGGTGGGGAAAAAGGAACCCTCATTCATGGCTGGTGGGAATGTTGACTGGTACAGCCACTATGGAAAGCAGTCTGGCGATTCCTCAAAAAAAATTAAAAATAGAGCTACCATAAGACCCAACAACCCCACTCCAGGATACGTACCCCAAAAATTCAAAATAATTTATATGCAAAGATATGTGCACCCCTATGTCCATTGCAGCATTACTTACGGTGGCCAAGATTTGGAAACAGCCAAAGTGCCCCACAATAGAGGACTGGGTAAAGATGTGGTATATACACACAACAGATAATTACACCACCATAGGAAAGGATAAAATAGTGTTATTTACAACAACATGGATGTACCTTGAGACCATTAAACGAAGTGAAATCAGTCAGACAGAAAAAGCTAAGAACTATATAATTTCACTCATCTATGGAATATAAAACTGAAACTTACAAACACAAACAGCAGTGTGGTGGTTGCCAAAGGGAAAGGGGTTAGGGAGAAAAGAGTCCTAGTATGAGGGGACAGAAGAAGATTTGACTTTGGGTAGTGGGCACATGGTCCTAAATACAGATTTTGTAAATTAGTAATCCACACATGAAACCTATATGTCCGGGATGACTACTGTCACCCCAATAAAATTTAATTTAAAAAATGCCAGGCTGAGGGCTCACTATTAGGATATCATACATGCTGATGAAGTGACAGTCTCTTAATTTTTAGACTATTTTTTAAATTTTTATTTTAGTATGTGAAAAGGAAGAATTGATAAGGAATTCGAAAAACTTTGAGGCAATGTCTGGAGCCACATAAAAATGTGTGCACAAATATGGTAGTAGTGACAGGCGCTGGGGAAAAGGTGTTATGTAAGGCCACCAAGGGAGCAAATGGAGGTTAGCGCTGTGGATCCACAGACTTTTTTTTTTTTTTTTTTTTAACAGAAGAATCATTTCTTTTATTACCTACAATAAGTGCTATGCACAGTCAGTGCCTCCAGCCCCATGAGGATAACATGGAAGTGTTTAAGGTGTAGGGGGAAACCTTTAGAGAGAAATGGCTACCTGGTTCACAATGCCTTGGCTGGTTGTGATGAAAGGGCCACGGCCATGACAAGTTACAAGTCATGCCTGGGCCTGAGAATCCCTAAAGATGGGAATGGATAGAAGTTGACAATGGATTTAATCACTCTCCAGCATGTCTAGGGTTTATGGTTAAACCTCATACTGGCTTCTTTTACAGAATCACACACAGCCAGGATGTGCTCCTCAAAGAATATAACTCCTCAGAGTGGAGCCATACACTTAAAATATATATATATATATATATATATATATATATATATATATATATATATATATTTGTATTGATGTTCTACAGAGAGGAAGGGAGAGAGATAGTTAGAAACATCAATGAGAGAGAAACATCTATCAGCTGCCTCCTGCACACCTCCTACTGGGGATGTGTCCGCAACCAAGGTACCCTGACCGAAATGGAACCTGGGACCTTTCAGGCCGATGCACTATCCACTGAGCCAAACCTGTTAGGGGGAGCCATATACTTTTAATCTATAGGAGCAGGAAAAGCATTTGAAAATGCAAAACTCTAAATACATGTCATGCATTATATTTGTGATTTAGTTCATTGAGAAATAAAATTTTATTGAATAAGTGAATGATCAAAAATTATTCATTTAGGCAGCCAAATAAATTTAAAAGTGAATAATCCCTGCCTTTGAAGAATAAAAGAGACATCATCCTTATTCTTTAGGATCTCACAGTTTAATTGGGATGATAGAAATAAGAGTCTTATGTTAGAGAAAATGGAGACAATGCTATAGTAGCCCAAGAATGAGAGAAATTAATTGCCTAAGGATATTGTCATTTGAGCAGAGTCTTGTAAGAAGAAGAAAGAACTTTCCAAAAAATGAAAACAGGGAAATGATATACTCATAGGCATGACAGAGCATGGCATATTTGAAAAACACAATAAACTAGAGTGTTATGTTGAAAGGAGAACATGTAGACTAGAGCAATTATAAAGGCTGATGTTGGAATGGCAAGCTGATGGTAGGTCCACAAATTACATAATTGTTAGCTCAGAGATCAATGATCTCAACTCTACCTAACCCAAAGATTCATTTTTATTACATACATATGTGTATATTGACATATATAGACATACATATGAAATATTATAGAGATATAATCACTACTTTGCTATTTAGAAATAAAATTCATAGGTGAGGTAATTTTTTGATACACTTAACTACATTCACATTAAAAACACAAGGAGATTCCATTACAAATGCATGAGAGATCTAAAATTAGCAAGACTGAAAATATCAAATGTTGATGAGGTTGTAGAATAATTGAAAATCTTATATATTACATTTCTGTTGAAAATATAAAATGATGCAAATACTGGGGAATAGAGTCTAGCAGTCTCTTGTAAAATTAGACATACACTTACAGAGTCAGTTTATTTATAAATTAAAATGATTACTAAATAGAATAAAAACAGTCCACATGAGTATATACCAAATTTTAAAGTATTTGATATATTCATATTAAAATAATTTGAAATAATCATTCATATTTGGCATAAATAAATTTGAAATACAATATTACAACTGGGCTTTGTACTGCTAAGTAGCCAAAATAACATAGAGGAAACACTAAAAACTTTTGGAAATGATTTTAAAAATTAGTGTTTGCTCTTACTGATTAATCTAGGTTTTTGCACCCATGTCACTGTTCCTATTATCATTTAGAAACCATATTCAATTATGTATTTTGCCTGATAAAGTGTTCCTTTTAGACTTCTTTTTCTTTCAAAATATTTCAAATATCTCAAAATATTTCAAAATTTTCTTCAGTCTAAAGCACTCACATTAATGCTATAATTATATTTTATTGTAACAACAAACAGAACATTTTGCCACTAACAAACACTTCTTGAGAAACCAAAATTTACACCATTGTGGGAAGAAAATATTTGATCGGGGACTGCCAAGACCATATCTAAATTCATTTGACTTCATTTGAAATTCTGGATCCGGGAGTATAATCTTGGGTAAAGTTTTAATGCGTCAAAGCCTCAGTCCTCTCATCTTGAGAATGTGAATAAATAAACCGATCTCTTCAGCAGGTGTAAGAACTAGATGAGATCAAAGTTACTGACTACAACGACTAGCACGTAGAGAAGACAATGTATCTCAGCTACTATTAACGTGTCATCAGTGATATAAACATATAATTTGAAGATCTCTCAAAGAGGCCCAGTTTTCATAATTTGAATTGTTCTTTTTAGGTTGCTGTTTTTCACTATTACTTTTATATTTATGTAACAAAGAAATACTATTTTTATTCTGGACCATAGTGTTTGATATTGCCCATATTCTTTCCCTTACGTGATATAGAACAAGAGGACTCTGATGATGACTGTCCACACAAAGCTTCCTTGTGCAATATTAAGACAGATCATTTGCCAAAAGAATAACCTCACTAAGAGGCCAAGAGCAGGAAGCAACAATAAGGCCTTTATATAATGATTGGTTCACAGGCATCCTGCGCCTGGAGGCATGATTCGAATGTTCTCATTGGCTTAATTCCTTACCTCTCTCACGCATATCCACATCCCTCACAAAGCAACTCTCCTAATTTCCAGAATTCATTAGGGATCTTAGTTTCTCTTAAATAACTACAGCTCTCACTTGCCCTCACTTTGTTTTCAACACAGAGTAAAGAGAAGCTGAATATTTAACTCCCTAGTTAACAGTAAACATTTGGGTGCCAAAAGAGTAAAGAAAAATAGTACAGAACATTTGGATATTTGATAAACCATGCTCTTTTCTTTGAACCAAAGTTGCTCAAATGGTAAATTTAAGTGATTAAAATTCCAAATAAAAGGATAATTAAGTTTAAAAACACATTCAAAACTAAAACAGGCAAATCTGGATTATAAGGTTTCCATTAAGGCTTAATCATAAAGCCTTAATTATGTTTATAAAACTTATGATTTTAGGTCAGACTAATAAAGAATGTCTTTTTGATATTTAGTTTAAAGGTTTTAATCAATCTCAGCAATTTTAGCAAAATCCCAATAGATCCTAATGCCACTTATAGCTTTTTTGCCTTCTTGTTACTTCTTTTTGTCCTTCTTTGCCTTCATTAACTCTCTTATTTCCATAGATAACGTGTAAGGTTGAAGTAGTGGTAATTTATTAAAAAGCTATAGGTGCTCAGAACCAATACCTACAACTTAGTATATAGCTTCCCTACTTAAAAAAAAATACACTTATATAAAAGATAAATTCTTTCTAATCACTATGCACCCCTATGTTCATAGTAGTACAATTTACAATAGCTTAGATCTGGAAACAGTCCAAGAGCCCATCAGTATTCGAGTGGATAAAAAAGCTGTGGTACATTTACACCATGAAATACTAGAAAGCTGTAAAAAAAAAAAAAAAAAAAAAAAAAAAAAAGGATTTCTTACCCTTTGAGAGAGCATGGAGGGACCTGGAGAAGATTATGCTAAGCAAAATAAGCCAGTCAGAGAAAGATAAATATCACATGATCTCACTATATGTGGAAACTAATGAAAAAAATAAACTGATATACAAAATAGATCTAGAGACATAGGAACATGAAACAAACTGATGAATCTCAAAGGGAAGGTGGGGGTAAGGGGTGGGAAGAGATTAACTGGAGAATTTATATGCCTATTTAGGGGCCCAGTGCATGAATTTGTGCACCTTGAAAGGAACTGTGGGCTGTGAGGCTGCAGTGGGCACAGGGATGGTCTCGGCCTGGCAGCAGGTATGAGTGTTGGCTCTGGCACTGGCAGTGGGTGCGAATGGAGTCAGTGCTGGCAGCAGGTGTGAGTGTCAGGTGGAACCACGGCATGTGGGAGCAAAGAATTTTTAGTAACCACCAGAGATTCGCCCCAATGACAGCAACCAGAGCCCCACCTTGGTCTGGGGCCCTTGCTCACTTGCTCTACCATCCCTGCTGTGTTATACTCTCTGCTGCCGGCTGCCAATGCCTGCCATATTCAGCACACACACCCTGGTGGTCAGTGCATGTCATAGTGAGCAGTGGTTCTGTTGTTTGGTTGTTCTGCCTTTCTGTCTATTTGTATAGTAGAGTTTTATATATAGAGTTATGCATAGCCCATGGACACAGACAATAGTGTGTTAAAGACCTTGGAAAGGTGGGTACAGCACAGAGGGGGGTTAATGGGGGGAGGGGGGGAGGGGAGACATCTGTAATACTTTCAACAATAAAGATAAATTTTAAAAAAAGAATAAAGTTTCGGGGGGGGGGCGGGGGGGACATACACAAAGAAATAAAGAACTTTCATATTGTGTAACTCCTGCCTCAAATCTGATTACATTTTAGACATTTTAAATGGATGTTACCTACCCATATATACACTCAATAAGAATATATAAATGTTGATTGTTCTCGATCCTTTATTTAGGCAATTAATCTAAAATAGTTTTATTTACACCATTGCAAAGAACTTGATTTTCTTTTGTTTTTCTACTTCCTCCAGTCTTGTCTGAATTTTTTCATTTGTTTAACTTTCTTGTTCAAACACTTTCCAAATCTTACCAATCCTGCCTCTTAAATAGCTCTAATTATGTGAACTGTGTTTCATTCTGTAAGGTGCTCTACATATCTTGCTTGGATTGCAGCAATATCTTCCAAAGCCTGTTCCTTCCTGCATGATTTGTTTTCATCTTATCTGTCTTCTAGATCAGAAGAACCTTTCTAAATGCAAAGCTGATCAAGTCACCCCTGTTATCATACTTGAACTGCGGTAATGTTAATTTTGACTTCATAAATAATTTTTATTTTTTGTATCTCTGCACCCCAACCTAAAAAAGCTCATATTAAAAGCCTTCCACTGCTTGAATTATAAAGTTCAATTATTTCACAATGACAATCAGTAGCTTTATCATTCTGCATCTGCTTTTCTTGCCAGTATTGACACCCACCAGTCCTGACTGTCCAGCTCAATTTGTTTTTTTACAGTTTTCAGAATGTAGTATAATCTTGTTTGCATCTATACCTTTGGCACACAACTTCTTCTTTAAAAACCTTTCTTCCTTCCCCTTCTTGAATAACACCTCATTTTCTTTCAAGATTGTGCTCAGGTGCCACCTCCTGAACTATTTAAAAATAGATGTGTAGCTTCAAATAGCAATTTAAATGTCTCTCATGGGAGATTAAAAACAACTCAACAGCAAAGACTGTACCTCACCAGTCACTGTGGACACAGCGCCTAGCATCTACTAAGTGCTTACTAAATATATGCTAACGAATGAAAGAATGAACGCATGCACGCTTGACTCTCTTCCTGCATTCCATGTCACTCATTATCACCTCTCCCCACTCACTATGTGGTATAGACCCACTGGTCCTATCAGCACTTTCTATCAAGCACATTTCAGAGACTGTGTTAAAGTTGGGAGAAGCACACTATTTAATACAGAAGTAAAAGATGAGTTTTGATTTATAATTTAGGAATTAGTATAAAGAACTGAAAAATGTTAAATGATGTACAGTCAAATGATGCATATCAGCAGCATCCCTGACAACAGTCTGAAAAGATGGTTGGATAAAGAAAAGAGAGAATGGCGTCAGGGTGATCAAAGTAGAGGCTAGTTCAATACTCAAGAGAGAAATACTGAATAACATATGGTGACAGTGAGTCAGAAAGAAAGGGAAGAAGAACATCCCAGATACTTAGGAGGTGAAATCAACAGCTTTTTATTAGCAATGTAGTTAGAGTGAAGGAAAGTTCCTACATATCAGCTTTTCCCACTCTGCCAAATGAGAAAAAGAGAAAGAAACTTAAGGGTTGGCATATGTGGAAGTGAGTATGCAGAGGAGATAATTGATCCATTTTAAGGAATATAAATGGAACACTGAGCAAGAGGGTTAGAGAAGTTTTTTAAATGTATGAATCTAGAAATCTAGGAATGGCCAGACCTATAGATAAATATTTGATAATATGAATTATAAATACTATTTTAAATCATTAGACTAGATGAAATTTTCAAAGGAGACAGATTTTTCTTAAAAAAATTTATCCCATTTTTTTTTCTGGAGTACATAACTAATAAAATTAAAAACTAATGAATACAGTAGCTTAAATAAAAACATGGTTATCATTTTTAAAATAAGAATAAAATTAAGGTGATTCATTTCATTGTGTGATCCACAGTTTCACTTTCTGACTTAACTCTATCACTTCTGTTCCCTGCACCCTAATGTGGTACATTACTTTGCTTCTCATGTCATAAAGCACATTTATATAACAATCAAAATAATCCTTTCATCTTTGTTTTTAATCCAGATTAATTTTTTCTTATGGTTGGCACTTTATTTTATCCGAATTTCATCATTTGGAATTGTGTGTAAAAGCTGACAAGGGTCAAATGATATGTGGGTTGAAAGTGGTTTCATGATTCATGGGAGCTGTTAAACTATGCTAAATTATCACTCTGACACAATGAGTTTCTTATGAAAGCCTTCTTAATGCAGAAAGGAAAATGGAGCATTCCATGGATTTTCCATCTAAAAAAAAATGCTAAGAAGTATGGAAAATAGTCACATAACAGTTTCCAAATAATGGCAATCAAGCTCTGTTAACATGCAAACATTTTTTCCACTGTTGCCTAGATGCGAGTGCTATATATTAACTAGCTCTCTTGCAATTTGAATCATCTACTGCATGACTCTAATGTTACTCAAATATGATTTTTTTTTAATTTGTGGTCAATTTTGAATAATTTTGAAATATACCTTAGGCATTTGTTTAAGGCTTTGCTATTTATTACATTCTTTCATTATAGATTATCTCATTAAACATACATATTATAGGTCTCCAAGGAACAATAATTGTTTTAAGTTATATTTTCATTAAACATTCATTGTATTACCTCTTTGAACCACACAGCCATTTTAAAATTATTTATTTCCTTCAAATATTTAGAAATAAGTTTTATAAATTAAATAAATTAATATTTATTATGGGAACCCCTTTCACGTCCCACATGGTTCAGGGTTCTGGTTCAGGGTTTGAGTTCTGGAGAAGGGCCACACACAAATTATAAAGAGACTAGAAGAAATTTGGCGATATGGGGGGCCAGGCGGGAGTCCACCTCTAGTGGGAGGACTGCCAGTAGGCTCTGGCCTTACTATCCTTTTTATTGAGACTATGGGATGCACCCATTACACTTTAGCATGTTTGGGATAAACCCATAGCCCTTAGGCAGGTAATAAGTGGGTTATCGTATCAGTAAGGATTTACATGATTATTTGATGGGGAAGTTGCCTCAGTTACCATTGTCTCAATTAGATAGGGAGCGGTTGGCTCTGACCTTTCTGAGCTTTAAGGTTGACCAGCCTTTTACATCTTTCTACCCTGTTTCCCCGAAAATAAGACAGTGTCTTATATTAATTTTTGCTCCCAAAGATGTGCTAGGTCTTATTTTCAGGGGATGTCCTATTTTTCCATGAAGAAGAATACGGTACACATTTGTTGTTAAATGAAAAGAAAGGAAATTTATTACCTGTATTCGGTACGGTGGTATGGTAGTTGTCAACACAAACCAGACAAACTGTGAATCCTACACTATCAAGAATTTACTCATTTATTCAATGACAATCATGTCATCATCTTCTGGAACATCATCATAACAATCCAATTCCTGAATTTCCTGGTGAATTTCTTGTGACTCCATTTCCTTCAGAATCAGTGGACCAAACTCTCATGTTTAGCAATAGCACCGTCTTTAAATGAGTACTTCTTGTCAAGGTAGCCTGCTCACAGTGCATTTGCAATGCAACTGTCAGTGATTTTCTCCCATGAATTCTTCACTCAAATCACAACTTCTTGTAGTTTAGGTTTCACAAAGTTTCCACGTTGATTTCTCTCCATTCTATTTTCAATGTAGTCATTAATTTCCGACCTCCGCTCCGCCTCCACACAGCAGTGACATCAGGACTCAGCGTAATGTCACTGGTTACTAGACGCCAGTCGGGGCGGCCCTAGCGACCAGTTTTTGGTAAATTAATTTTCATTCTGAGAAAGAGCCTAGGGGGACCTTATTTTCGGGGGGATGCCTTATATTTCACTCAGAAGGAAACCTGTAAGTAGGTCTTATTTTCGGGGAAACATGGTATTAGGGAGACAATGATTGATTTCCAGCAATTGATAAGTGCTTAGAACCATGTTTAAGAAAAAATAACCACTTACTAAGTCTGTTAAATTAAAAAATAATAGTTTACAATTTTCAGGAACATTTTATAACTTTTTTTTTTATTTTACCCTATCCTCACTT
Source organism: Pipistrellus kuhlii (assembly GCF_014108245.1). NCBI lineage: Eukaryota > Metazoa > Chordata > Mammalia > Chiroptera > Vespertilionidae > Pipistrellus > Pipistrellus kuhlii. The sequence continues at coordinate 51,115,976 of NW_023425573.1, read as the reverse complement.
TTACTTCTGTATACCAGACTTTCAGCTTAATTATTATGCATATTTTAGCCTCTCCTTCAAATATGCCTCACTATAAACCACCTAAAATAGTCGCTCAATTTAACATTAAAATTAAAATTACTTCTAATGAGTATATCTCTTAATTTCCAAAGTCCTATCTTATCATGCATTACTTCTTTTTATCACTTTAGATTCTCTCCCAAGCTCTGGATCTGGATAGTGAGTCTCCCTTACCCGTTCTCTCTCTTTTCTCTTCTCCTTTACCCTTCCAGTGTCCTTTTCCCTCTCTCTCCCTCTCTCTCTCTCTCTCTCTCTCTCTCTCTCTCTCTCTCTCTCTCTCTCTTTCTCCTTCCTCTTTCTCATAAATAAATATCAAGTTGGTATCATTATTTTTCATTAGTATATTATTGTATTTGTATTATTATAATGTAACAACTAAATATTGTTGAAATAGGATTATGATATAAAGGTGATATGCAGTTAATCAGTTTTAATGTCCATTTATCAGAAAAAATTGTATTAAATGCAAATACCTCAGTAGTATTCCAATTTGAAAACATTATGCTGCTCTAATTTTAACTACCTAATTATGTAATTATGATGACCTTGTAGCTCTTCCAGAGGCTAAAACTAAGTAATTCTAATATATAAAAACCCTGGGTCTGTCACATCCCCAACTACTGGACATTCGACCTAACATCCAGGCTGGGTGCGTGCGCAGCAGGCTCTGGTGGGTGGGGACTTGTGGTAGTGGAGATGAAGATGGGGGAGGCAGGGCCAACATTCATATCACTCACAACCACACACACAGGCACAGACACACACAGTGCCCACCAGCTCACAGCCTTTTCTCCCTTTCTTTCCCTTCCCCTCACACGCTCTTGGAGCCTCTTCCAGAATGAGGGAACAAAACCGACTGGGACTGAAGAGGCCTGGATGGAAGGGAGGGTGGGCAGAGGATGGAGTGGCCCCCACTGGCCCTGCCCCCTCCCAGCCAGGAAAGAGGAAGAGGGACACAGGGAGGCAGGAAGGCCTGGAGGACTGCTGAGAAAAACAAAGAGAGACAGAGACTAGGTGAGATCAGACCAGTAGGGGAGGGCAGGTGGGGGCAAGATCAGGCTGGCAGGCAGAGAGATTAGGGGTGATCAGGCAGGCAGGCAGGTGAGCAGATTGCAAAAGGGATATCTGATTAGAGAGGGTGCAGGCTAGGCTGGGGGAACCCTATTTCTCCCTCCCTGTGCACAAATTTTGTGCACCAGGCCACTACTAAACAAATAAAAAGGAAAGAAAACAAATGAGAAATTAAAAAACAAAACTGGAGGGGTTTTTTGGTAATTTTAATTTGAAACTTTCATTAATTTAATTCCAGGCAACCAGGCCAGAAAATATTTATAAATCAGTATGTATGTGTCAAATGAATGACTGGATGATTTAAAATAAACATACAAATGAGGGTGCTGTTTCAAAACACTAATATTGTTCTAATTGATAAAAAATAAGGTTACTATGAAATAAAACTTACAAAACTGACACTCCAACTATAGATCCCTTTTGCAACTTATTCTTGACTGAAAGTCCCTTGTCATTCAATGCATATAAAAGTGTTCTTTAGTTTTACAAGGTTGGAATTAAATATCACATTTCTTCAGACTTGAGGCTTTGCCAACCTATCTCTATAACCATTTAGCAAACTTAAACAGAGACAGCAAACACAGGTTACCAGACATCACAATTCTGTGCAATGTGCAACACCAGCATAATACTGAACTTTTAGCTCTATCCATACAACTCCAAATAATATACAGTTTAGCTTATTGCTTTCCTGATTTATTATGTATTTAAATAAATATATAGAAAATATATGTATACATATGTTTAGTTTAGTGTTAATGAAATTTTCAATTCCCCAAAATGTTAACATTCTTAAGAGTTTCAGAAACATAAAAAACTTTAATCATACCAGTTATCTAAAAATTTAGGAAAAGATGCTGAAACTGGTTTGGCTCAGTGGTAGAGCGTCAGTTTGCGGACTGAAAGGTCCCAGGTTTGATTCCGGTCAGGGGCATGTACGTTGGGGGTGTGCAAGAGGCAGCTGGTCGGTGTTTCTCTCTCATCGACGTTTCTAGCTCTCTATCTTTCTCCCTTCCTCTCTGTAAAAAATCAATAGAATATATTTAAAAAAATTTAGGAAAAGAAACTCAGGTACATTTTTTAAATCATCTCTAATTTTAAAAATAAGACTAAAATATAGCCAAAGTTAGTGAAATTATTACTGATCATAGAGACTATTTTTATCATTCAAGCTACTAGAAGAAAATTGTTGGCCTGGTAAGCAGTTGTTCTTTCCAACTGTGTTTATCAGCATTTGTTCAGTAAATATTATTGAACATTCATGATATATCAAACATGGTCTCAAGAAGACCACAGATTTTAAGGATAAACAGCTATATTGATGGGTAATTAAGAAACAGTATGCGAAGAAATTATACAAAGATTTTAGTCTATTTATACTCTAAATTGAAGAGGATAGTGATCAACACTTCTGTCAGAATTGGAAAAAATCTTCAAAGAGGAAGTGGTATTTGGGTTAAAACTAACAAGCTGGGAAAAATATTCCAAACAAAGAACAATGCAAGGATAATTGCATGCAGTACTACAATTAATAAGTACCATAGGGTATGATTAAGTTATGTGAATTTGTGAGAAGGTAAATAAGTATCCAGAGTGAAAAAAGGAACTACTTCATTAAAAGCCTTTCACACACACTGAATTGATAAGCAATAAGAAATTATAGTAAATTTATAGAAATCTAGAATTACTAGTATTTCATTATTTCAACAATTTCTCTAAATAGTAGACACTTTTTTAGGTCTGAAGAAACAAGAAGTAATTAGACATAGTCTTGATCTTCAAGAGTGGGAAACAAAGATTTTTTAAAAAGTATATTTTTTATTGATTTTTTACAGAGAGGAAGGGAGAGAGATAGAAACATCAATCAGCTTCCTCTTGCACATCCACAACTGGGGATGTGCCCACAACCAAGGTACATGCCCTTGACCGGAATCGAACCTGGGACCTTTCAGTCCGCAGGTTGACGCTCTATCCATTCAGCCAAACTCGTTTCAGCACAAAGATTATTTTAAACTACCTATTGTTTATGTTTTCCCTGTCATAAATTTTTAGATAATATTTAAGATGACTTATTAAAATTATATGACAATGGCATATTTAAAAATTTGGACAAATATACAAAAGAAACTCATGGGAAGAAAAAAAAAAGCTAAAAATGAGGCAGAAGTTTATGGTATAAACCTGCAGTCAGACATCCTGTGAGGGGTCCCAGATTGGAGGGGGTGCAGTTGGGGCTAAGGACACCCCCTCCCAGTGCATAAATTTTATGCACCAGGCCTCTAGTCCATGTTTATAATGTCATCTATATATTAACATTGTGTACTCATCACCCAGTCTAGTCTCCTCCCATCACCATCTATTTATCCTCTTTACCCTCTTAAACCTCCCTCATCCCTTATAGCCCTCTGTTAACCACCATACTGATATCAGTATCTATGAATGTATTTGTTTGTTTGTATATATATATTCCATGTATGAGTGAAATCATATGGTTCCTGTCCTTTTCTGTTGGACTTACTATTATACTATTTCACTTAGCCTGATACTCTCAAACCTATTCAAGTTATCACAAATGGCAATATTCATTTTTTATGGCTGAGTAGTATTCCACTGCATACATATACCACAGCCTTATCTAATCATTGGTAAAAGGACACTGGTTGTTTCCACATGTTGGACACTGCAAATAATTCACCAAGGCCAGTTTTTAAGCCTGGAAAAGGGAACACTGTAGTAAAGTCTAGAGAGAAAGTAGTATGGTTTCTGACATGTAGTTTATTATCTTTTAATCATACAGCCCTAATTAGGAGAGATGGACAATTATCTGATTTCATGCATGGCTGTAATCATTTAAAAATTTTTGTTTTAAAGGCAAAGTGTTTTTATTTTATATTCCTGTAGAATTATTCAGAGGTTAACCCATGTTAGATATTTAAAGACAATAGCAGATTTATTAAGTAGTAAAAATCAAAAGTTAAAATGGAAGACTTTGATTTATGGCATCAAAATTTATAACTAATTTTTAAATTGACTTCAGGAGAGAGTCAACTTATATTTAAAAATTAACAATAAAAAGGCAAAACACAAAAACAAAATGAACAATGCTGTACAATTTATGGCACCAAAACTCAGAATGCAATGGATGAAAGAATATTCAACAATTCTTGCCGGGACTGGTTTAGCTCAATGGATAGAGCGTCGGCTTGGGGACTGAAGGGACCCGGGTTCGATTCCAGTCAAGGGCATGTACCTTGGTTGTGGGCATATCCCCAGTAGGGGGTGTGCAAGAGGCAACTGATTGATAACTCTCTCTCATCGATGTTTCTAACTCTCTATCTCTCTCCCTTCTTCTCTGTACAAAATCAATAAAATATATTTTAAAAAAAAGAATATTCAACAATTCTTAATAGCATAGGTATAGTTATATGTAAAGATAATTATATCCATGCAAACAATGTTCAGTAAAACAATATTCCTATATTTTTAGGGCACAGCACTTAATGGAATAAAGCACATTCACCCTTTCAGCAAGGAGAGCTAGTTATATTTTTACAGCACCAAGTTGCCTCCCCTGAGTAAAAATCATTGCTTGCATAGCCTTTCTTTCTGAGAAATTATTTTCAAAATGATCAAACTGTCATATTATTTGTAATGCTATTAAGAATAATATCTAGGGTACTTAAACTAATTATGCCTATTTTGTAAGATTAATTATCATTAATAATTTAACATATTTTATCATTTAAGTCAGTATCCGTTCTGATCTTTAACTTTAGAGAGTGCACTGTATATGTACCACATAATTAGGGCTTATGTATCACATAATTAAGGCTAAATACTAGGAAATCAGACTAATGAGACCAAATCAAACTGAATTATTTAAGCTTTTTTTCTTTAATTTTAGAGGTAGAATGTTTAGTAATTAAACACTGATTTCATTTTCCTGAACTTGCATATGTCGGCTTTGTTTGTGCTACAGAAGCTTTCAAAGATGTGTCCCTGAGTGAAGAAAAAGAATCTCTCACTTACCATTATAGGGAGCAAAACAGTAAATAGAGGCAGGTGATTTTAGTCTTCTGCTCCCTTCCTCCTTCCTCTTCCACTCTTCATTTTCTTGTGTTCTTCATTGTTTGTTGTATTTTTTTAAATATATTTTTACTCATTTCAGAGAGAAAGAGAGAGACAGAAACATTAATGGTGAGAGATAATCATTGATCACCTGCCTCCTGTACATCCCCCACTGGGGATAGAGCCCATAACCCAGGATGGGAATTGAATTGTGACCTCCTGGTTCATAGGTCAACGCTCAATCACTGAGCCACATGGGTTGGGCTGTTGTATTTTCTTGTTTTAGGGTTCCAAAGACCTCGAAGTGGAACCTGCTCAGCTTTCTGTCATTTTATAATCCATTATCCTAGGATCTGGCTGCTGTGAGGGGAAATTAATACCTATTAAATGAAAAACATTACTCAGAATTTAAAGTTTTATGATGAAACCTTTTAGACAGAGACTTCCTTTTCTTCTTACCACTTCACTCACTCATTCATTCATATACTCATTCATTTGTTTAATCCTTCTTTGAAGAAATGTTTGTGAATGGTTATTTGTGTGAGACCTTGTTGTCATACAGCACAACTAGTGAGATTTTGAATATGTGATACTGATAAATAACAAATCACATTGGAGGGTATTATTTCACAAATATTTACTGAGGGTTTCTTGTGTTCCTAAGATCCTGGTTAGGTGCTAAGGATAGACTGTTGAGCGGGAGCAACAAGAGCTTTGTGCTTAGAGTTGGCGGTCTTGTTGGGTAGACATAAATGCATCATGTAAAAGGTATATGAAGGAAGAGGTATAGAGTCACATGGGAGACAGTGGATGGAGGATTTAATTAAAATCAGGGATCAAATAAGACTTCCTATAAAAAGTATTATTTAAGCTGAACCCTGAAAGATGCTGAGAAATTAGCATCTGCATCTGCATATGCATATATGTAGGTTGGGGGTGGAAAACCACTGCTTAAAGTTGGATTATGGGCAAATATTCCAGAGAGAGGAAACAATACCTGTGAAGGCTGGAGGAAAAAGAGCCCCATGATTTGATCAGAAACAGCAGTCAATGCATTGTAACTGGGGTATAATTTTAAAATGAGGTTGAAGAAATCAGTAGAACACAGATCAGAGACAGAGACCTTATATCTACAATAGTTAGGTGCTTCCAATGGGCAAGCTTTAAACTCAATTTCTGATTCAAACACTCCATTATACATGCTGATCATCTGTATCAAGAAAATATTATAAAAAGAGGTTACTTAATTAATTTTTTCATTTTATTAAAAAGTATTTCATGAAAAAAATTACACTAAATGAATTGTACATTTTCAAAAAAGCAACTGATGTATCTAAATATTCTCTTAGTTATAATTACAAGAATTGATGTGGTTCAACATTTATCTCTTACTATATCTCAAACTTGACTCCTCCCTGATAATTGGTGCTTTACTTCCCTCTTCTTCCCTCAGATCTGAACCCAAGAGAGCTATGTTCAGGTAGCAATGTTCTTCAGACAAGAAACCAGAGGCAAAATGAAGGATGCACTTTAGACAGAAATCAAAGCACTGAAACACCCAAAGAGGCTATTCCTAGAGAAAGTTGCTAAGATTCTGAACTGAAACAGGAGTAGGAATAGGAAAAAGCATCCATATTTGGGAGATACTTGTGATGTAGAGATGACAGTAACAGTGGATATTTTGGAGAATGGCTGGGAGGGGTTAATGAAGATTTATATTTTATTATCTAAAATATATGAATAAGGAATGAAGTACTGGTTTTGTAGAAGTAGTGATTTAAACATGTTCAATGAATTTATCTGTTAAGTTTTTCTTATGGTCAGAAGCAGTCATATTTATAGTGCGTAAAAGTGTGTTTAAATATCAACAGGATTTGAATAATCATTTACACTTTCACACAATTAAATAGTGAATAATAATAAGTCACTTCTCATGTAGACAAGCTACCTGTGAACAAGTTGCTTTTTTTAGTCTATCTTGAAACCTCAACAAGTAAAAATATCATCTGACTCCTGAAATAATGCCCTAAGGTCATCGGGCATTATTCCTTGCTAAGAGAGGAGAGTGACTGGCGGAGCACCCTTACTTATCTCTGATCCACTCAAATAATTCCTTTCAGCAGCTCAGTCCCTCTGAGATGCCTCTGCCGGCTTCTGCAGTTCTCCACACTCAGTGCTAGCAAGGCTTTGAGAAAAATTGAAAATAATTCTTCTTCTCAGAATAGCCAGTAACCCTTACCTGAGAAAAGTCACACTATTTCATCGACAAGTCCTGAACCAGAACATGTTACTAAATATTAAAAATATTGCTAAGATTAAAGAAGTATCCCTTCTCCTTTATGGCAAGAATTACCTGAATCCAAATTGGCACTGAAGACATTTCTCACTGAAAGACATTGTTAAGTAATTTTTGCAAGCATATTTCGATATGTACTATTTCTGATGGTCTCATAACTGACCATTACCTGAAATTGTTTTTCTTTTCCTACTGGAGAAAGAAGACAATCATTACCACAATATTCATCTTGGATAGCTCAAAATGACATACACAGTTTGGACCAGGAGGCAAATATAATAATACCTTACAAATGAATCTCTTTTTTTTTCCAAAGTAGATTTGGAAGAAATTATGAATTGAAAAAACTCTTAGACTTCAGCCAAGGAAATAGAGTTTTTCATTTATCAAAGAAACAAATAGTATAGTAATGACATAATTTCTCATAATGTTCCTTGATCGAGTCAACCTATTTTACTCATTTTATTATACAGGCCCTTCACATTTTTTAGATCTATCCCATATCCTGTCAATTCATGCTTCATTATCTTGCTTTTCTCTGTCAATCAAGGGTAATTTCTTCTCCAATAGTCATTCCTGTCCTAACAGGAGTCATGAGTGCCTTTTCCATCCCCAATGTCAGTCCAAAACATGGTTTCCCAAAATTATGTATTTCAGAGATCATAGTGAGCTCAATTTTTTTGCTAACAAAAGGAAAGTACTCAAACTATCTAGAAAGGTGGACTTTGGGAGGCTCCAAAAGGGGCCGTAACAATCAGCAATTGGCAACCTTGTGTAGCCTTATTTGACAACATGTCGTGAATAAAACAGCAAAAGTATCTATAACTTTAACAGAGTATAACTATTGTGTTAGCCTCATTCAGCTAATGATGAACACACAAGTCTGACTGACACATGGGACATGATTTCAAAATAAGCATTTTGGTTTCAAAATAGTTCAAACAATTCACTCTGTTGCATGTGGGCCAGAGGCTGCTGTGACAGTATTCAATACAGAATTTTTTGCTTGTCTGTTTAAAAATCATCAGTTTTTACCTCTATATCTTATTTTATTTATTTTATTTTTTACCTTACAATTTATAGAAGCAGAAACTGTGGCATAAATTGGGTAAATGACTTACTCAAGGTCACACACCTTGTGTGTATTAGAACTAGGGCCAATACCTAAACTCATGATTCCCAGCTCAACACTCTGCTGTATCATATTCAATAAAAAAGAAAATAGATATAACATAATAGCCATCAGTATTATTATCACCGTTGCTAATTAAAATCATACTTCTAGCTAACATTGAAACTTCTGCGGGACTGCCACATTATTCCCTGTGGCTGCATTATCAAACACATCCTTGAATAATAGCTTTTTCAGCCTGGAGTATGCACAGAGTCGGTGAGAAAGTGTAGTATTTTAAGTCAACGTTTTCAAATGTCATTGTGTATGGGAGCTTTGCTAGGACCAGGCCCATTTCTAAACGAAAGGAAGTAGAAGAGTTAAATTTGACTATCATGATAAAATGCTGATAGCGACTTCATGGATTTTGTTTTTTTCTTTTGGAGAAAGGAGGAGAGGGTCTATATCATTCATCAGATTTTAAAAAGGTTGCACTTTTCATTGCTTGGGCAGTGAATTAGTTTAGGTCACATTATGTCATCAGGCCAACTCTATGGAGTATATAGAAACTATATGGGAATAAGTACATCATTCACATGTTTGTTCACTTGGTACAGTAGGTGTCATGCATATCCACCTAAACTTCCTCATACAGTGCTATGCAATGAGTTCACGGACTGATATTTTTTTTTTAATATATTTTATTGATTTTTTACAGAGAGGAGGGTAGAGAGATAGAGAGCTAGAAACGTCAATGAGAGAGAAACATCAACCAGTTGCCTCTTGCACACCCCCTACTGGGGATGTGCCAGCAACCAAGGTACATGCCCTTGACCGGAATCAAACCCGGGACCCTTCAGTCTGCAGGCTGATGCTCTATCCACTGAGCCAAACCAGTTTCGGCTAAAAATCACTTTTAATGAGATAAATATAAAATAACATTACCAGAACCATTCTTTTTTCTTTTCTCACCTGAGGATATGTTCTTATTGAATTTTATAGAGAGAGGAAAGGAGAATGAGAGGATAGAGAGGAAGAGATGTTATTATCTGTTGCCTCTGCACACACCTCACATAATGGAATTGAACCCACAACTTGGGTATGTGACCTGACCAAGAAACTAACCCACGGCCTTACAGTGTATGGGAGGATGTTCCAACCCACTGAGCTTCACTGGCCAAGGCCAGCATCATTCTACATCTACAGTTTGGCAAAGCTCAATAGGTCAGCCCTGAGAGGTTACAGTCTCTTTACAGAGAACTGTATTTAAAATTTAAAGTGGACATGCCCTTTAACTAAGTAATTCTACCAGTAGAAATTTATCCTAAGCTTATAGTCACATATTTATGAAGCCATCTTCAACCTTTGAAATTCATTCAGCATTGTTTGTAGCAGCTTAGGAAAGACACCTTTAAATCAACTTTCCCTCCTCTTTTTCAAATTCTTCTGAAACATTGATTAATAATAGTTCTTTCTGAAAGAAAAGTGTGATACAATGTGTCTGAGTTTTCCTAGAAACAGACACTGAAACAGAAAGTGCAAGGTAGGTTTGTTTTATTTTTGACAGTGTGTTTGTTTTTTTTTTTAATTTATATTTTATTGATTTTTTTACAGAGAGGAAGGAAGAGAGATAGAGTGTTAGAAACATCGATGAGAGAGAAACATCACTCAGCTCCTCCTGCACACTCCCTATTGGGGATTTGCCCACAACCAAGGTACATGCCCTTGACCAGAATTGAACCTGGGACCCTTCAGTCCACAGGCCGATGCTCTATCCACTGAGCCAAACCGGTTTCGGCCGGATTGATATTTTTTTTAAAGCAGGTACTACTCCAACATTGAAGCTCCACAGGAAAATAAAAATGCCAGTGCAAATTCCTATTTTTAATTTAGCTATCCACTGATCTAAGTTTGAACTCAAAAATAAAAAGCAAAATAGAATATTACCACATCACAACAATTCTCACAATGATTGCTGTCTTATAACAACATTTGCAGATCAGGCACAAAGATTTATTTAGGGCCTATTAATAAAAGAATTTTCAGAGGAGCTTGAGCTCAAATTATACCCATCTGTTACTGTTCCAAAATAAACGCATCAGGTGGCATTAAAATGCAGGTGGTTAACCATTTTATCAGACAAGATATTTAAGCTATTAGAAATATAATTAGAAAAATTAAATTAAACACACTTAATGCAGATTCTATTTCCAGCAGCACTGTCTCTGGCATTATGCTATTTCTATTGTAAATTATAAAATGTGTGCAAATTGCACCGGTTTGTTTCTGAGTGATAGCTGAACTTAGATAATTAAGTTGTTAACCATGAACTTCAGTGGTCAACATGGTTATATATCTTTGTCTTACGCCTGCTCCTCCTTCTTGTTTCCACAAATCTCAGGGGAGGCAGATGAATGGCACTTGACTCTACCCAGCTACACAGTCGACTGATTAGACATATCCCTGTACCACAGGTACACTCAATTATATGCCTTTCAGAGAGTCAAGCATTTCCTGAAGCTAAAAGTGTTGAATCTGTTGATTTCACACATTTTATACTAGGAGAAAACTGTGATCAAATGTATTTAAACCTTCCATTTTATTTCATAATACACTTCCTCCTGCTTAAGGAGAAAGTAAGAAGCTTATTGAGATAAAAAAGATCAATCAATTTGCTTCCAAATAATTAAGTCATTAAGAATTAGACAATGACTTCATTTTAGTAATTAAATCATCTGTGTGTGGAAAAATGTGACATATTTAAGGCACAACTTGCTGTCCACAATGATACAACCTGTATTTAACTTTTAAGATGTCAAACAGAGCAAATTCAGTAAAATAGTAATGCCAAAACAATCATATTTGCTGTCATTATTCTCATACTAGAGAATATTTAATGTTGTTTATATGGCATGAAAACTGCTTGGTGTTTATGATAAAAGTAAAAGCATTAATTGCTAATGGTATGTATACACTACACATAAATAGCTCTATGTATGGATTGAAAGCCAACATATGTTTAATTCTAAAAATCTTCTTTTATATGATGTATGATGAGCTGGACATTCCTTTATTCAACTTCTAAATGATCTTGGACAAAAGAATATTTAACTACCTAAAATTTATGGCGAGGTTATGGCAGCCATACATAGTTATTTAAATGCATATTTAATGCAAGAAGACCTAAATTGTTTCCTTTTTAAAAATTAAAAATAATTACATATTCTACATTTAGAAACCCGGTAGATTTCTCCCTCTACTAATGTTTATATCCTTGATTTAAGCCACAGCTTCAAGAAGCTCTCAAACATACTAAAAGCTCCAATTTGGTATAGCTCTAAAAATAGGAAAATAATATTTTTAAACAAGACATAAAGAAAGGCCTAACAAGAATCAATAAATCTTAGAAATCAAGGGATCCTTTCCAGGAGCTATTTCCTGACCAACACAACTGCCAAGTCCTTTGATTCCTGAACTTAGCATAAACTAACCACTACACATTTTATGTCTATTTGGCTTTAATGAAAGTAGACCTGATTTCTTAACAAGTTAAGAAAAGTGCTTCTTTCAAGCAGGGAAACTGCTTAAATTAATTAAGCTAATTAGGTTAATGAATAATTAAGGTAATTCTTCTTCACTCATCCCCCACAATTCAATCTCTTCACCTTTTAGTCATAGTGTCAAATTGTGATATTAGAACTCCAAAATACAATCACACATTATACTTCTGTTTAATATTCTACATCACAATTAAAACTATTGTTTTTCTTTTCTATCAGTGAATAGTTTAAATAAAAATGAGCCATCTCTCACATAGCGTACTGCTCTAATTAGAAAATGCAAATATCATAAATTAAAAATTTGTCTAAACTAGAGAAGATATTTTGATATAAAAGTAATTTTAATAATTACTCATTTAAAAAAAATAGGTTCATAAGCATTTATCTTACATATACAGAGCTCTTAAAAATATTTTTTTATGTACTCCTTTAGCCAGCCAAGAAGGTGTGTTCTGTCACCATATTTTTATAGTTAAGTAAATAGAGATTCAGAGGTGTTAAGGGACTTGTCCAAGGTCATACGGACTGAACATAATAGAGCTTGGATTTGCCTGTTACAAAGGAATTATTAAATCCTTTAACTCTTGGCTTAATTTTTGGAAAATAAATGTGGAATTTCTCCTCTGAATGTGTAAAGTACATTTTTATAATGTAAACATTTCTTATGAGTTAGTTAACTAGTATAAAATAAAAAGATGTGAAAATTCTATAGAAAAGGGAGATTAAATTAACTCAGTCAAGGAGTAATTTGTGTCTTCTGTCTCCAAGATTCCTATTCTCCTCAACACATTGTCAGTAGCTTTCCAATATTGCATTTTTGTTAGAAGTAAACTCATAAAAATTAGGTTTTTTGAAAATAAAAATATTTTGCTAACTACTTCTACGATTACAGAAATAATCTGTCAGTCAGTCATCTAACTTCAACTAACCTCTGTCATCCCCCTCACCACTAAGGGGCAATACAACAGCACACATGTTACTATCATTAGTGTGCAGCAGCAATTTTCATTAGACCAATGATAGCCAATAAGATTTTCCCAAGGGCTGCAATCAGTTATATGTAATAGTTAGGTGGGCCACACGTGCATTAGCATATAATTTGCACATGGTTTGCATATGCATTTAAAGATTGCATCATATTTCTCTGGATATTTCAAGTACAATGTGATTGCCACAATGTTGAAGGTTATTATTTCTCTTTTCTACTATTCTACCACATATGACCAGATGTCTTATGATAGAATAGCTCAGCAGAAAACTAGCATAAACCAAGGGGGAGGAAATAATCAGTAGACATGGTTAGGCTCAATAGAAATCTTTTGGGGGACCCTAATGATGACTACTGAGAATACATTCCTTTAGACAACTTGTCTGTTTTATAAGGATGAAGGAATAAATGCACATTGGGTGGACCTCTAAGAAATTCCTTTCTAGTTACTGCTGATATTTTGTTGAGCATTTTTTTTTCAAACCTCATTATAGGCTAAATGGCAAATTGTCTGTTATCACTTGGGAAATCTCAGTTACCTCTTAATTCTAATAGTGTAGTCACATAACAAGTTTAACTGAGTTTCTTCTAAACATAATTACTCTCTGTTTTGAACACTAATTTTAAGTGGAGAGCTCTCTATTTCTCTAGGTTTTTATACATGTGGACCAATTCTATACAACTGAGGGTAAATCCTCTCCCACTTTTAAGAGCTTTCTGGCACATTAGTATTTGGTTAGGCAGAGAAAAAGTTACAAGAAAGTTAAGAAGACTTGTACAGAAAAATATCAGGAATGATTGGGAGTAGGTTAACATATGAATGTGTAAAGACATATATTTACACATCTTTTAATACATATTTGCTCTTATATTTATGAAAAGAAAGTATCTTTCTGTGTCTCTTTCCCTTTGCAATGTATTCAAAATCTACATTTTTTTATCTACTATAAGAATTTTAATGAAAACTATATAAATGATAGATGATAGATAGATAGATAGATAGATAAGATAGATAGATGATATCAAATAAATAGTTGCATGGATAGATGAATGATGGATGGGTGACAGAAAAATTACTATAAACACAACTATTGGAAAAATAGCACTAGTCAAGTTCTGTAAGTTTCACTAGCATTTCATTTATGCTTTCCTGTTTCAGTTCATTAGCATCTTGTGGCGACAGAAAGACAATATTCTTTACCTAACCGTGAGGTTCTTTGAACTTCTAAGGCTAGGCCAGTAAGTAATCAGTAGAACATTTTTAATCAATTCTCAAAAACTGACTTGCCCAAGGTCGCACAGTTTTAGGTGAGAGAGCTAAAACTTGAACCTACATCTGTATAATTACCTATTCTACCTTTAAAGTTTGTATTGCAGTTATTGTATAATCTCATCTATGGATATAATAAATAGACATTTCCTTCTATTTTGTAAGCAGAGCAAACTCAAGTAACTCTCTATATATCTTAGTCTTGCAGTTCACTGAACATATGTGTTATCCAAATACTTAGTTAACATTCACAGCAATGACTAAATACAGAGGAAATTAAAATGAATTATTTTTCACTTGTCTTCTTCATGGACATCAAATTGTACCATGATTTTGTACCAAGAGCAATACATATCTTTGATATACACATCTTGTCTTTAGAAAAACTGTACTTACAATATAATGAATTACCTGTATTAAAGGGATAAAAAATGATGAATGTGCAAATATTGAAAAGATAATTTATTACCACATAAAGCAGTCCAATATATAGAAAGATAAAATGTAGGTTACAAAATAGTTTGTTTTTTTAGTGTGATCCCATTTTGAGGGGGAAAATATATATGGAAGGAAAAATATTAATGAACTTACAGTATTATTGGTCCTAATCTTCTTTTATATTTGGAAAAAGAATGAATATTTTTATAAAAATGTGTTTTTATGTTTGTTTTTGTTTATATTAAAAGCGGTCTCTCCCACTACATTTCCATAGTATTTTCTGATTATATAATACTACATTATAATCAATTTGAAATGTGGCCTTATTGCTCAAGACCCTCATATACTTATTTCATTTACTCTACACTGTTGCTTGCGTATACAAAAATGTCTCCTCACTTAAGGTAAGGTGTTTTAAAAACCAGAAGCCATATTTTATTTATCTCTGAGTCATCCCACCCTTACATCAAGTAGCTTATAAACAATTACTTTGTACATAGCCAGTGCCCAAAATATATATAATATGTATTTAAGTTACTTAATTAAAAAATAAATTTTACAAAATTATATAGCTGTACTAGTGTATATAAGAAAAGCATCCCTTTGGAAAATGAATTTAAAATTAAAAGGAAATGATTAGCTTAATTTCTTAATGAACTCTATTTCTATTGATCATAATATTTCATAAATATGTCATTGACCACAAGGAAAACCAGACTAGAGCACATCAAACATGTTTGCTAGGAGGAAAATAAAATACCTAAAAAATATATGTATGGTTTATTCCATTCCTAATCACAAAGAAATCATTAATTCAAGACTCATAAAAGAAGCTATTTTCCTCAACATAAAAATTTCAAAGTTAGGCAAAATATTATGGTGTGAATATGTATATAATTAAACTTGAAATCATGAAGGTTTTATAAGAATGCAAAAATCTCACCAATTCTAAAAACTTATGTATTTTTTTTATTTTAGGTTAAAAATACCTCAATTGATTTTTTTTTCATAAAGTCTGAATAATTGGGCTCAATGGCAAGCAAATTAAAATCATAATAACTTTATATATCAAAACTAAACCCTACATTATTTATGTCACCCAAAATTACCCTTTCCAGAATAATCCATGAACTGGGGTTTTCCCATTCCACTGTACTATTTTTTTTCTTTCACAGTACTGTTTAAGCTACATATTTGATAAGATCGTACGTGTTCCTAGGCCGATGAGCAGTAACAGTTTAACCTTCCAGATAACAATTGTGATAATGTCTGAACCCAAAGGAATATCTCTAATTATAGACACTTCAAGCCCCATAGAAGAGAGTGGAAAAAAATATTCTAAGCCAGCTGGATCTATAAGTACACTTGGCTATAAGTACTGAATACCGTAGGTGCTTTATGGTAGCTAAAGCTCAATTAATAGTCTTTGTGATTCATTCTATGTTTGTGTTAGCTCTTGGGCTTTAGCAACCTTGATGCTAAACAAATGTATATAATTATGGCAGTCAGCCCACATTTTTCCTTTAATGGCAGAGCCAGTTTAATATTCTAAATTCTTGAAAGAATATAAAGTAGTATAGAAATGAGCAGTAGGCTGCATAAACTGAGACTGCAGAATAAACTCTCTAAACAAGGTCAAAGCATATCACCATTATTTTCTCATCATTCATGTACTATTTATTAACATGAATAAACCAAGAATATATAATATACCTCAAATTTCAGTATAGTAAAGAACAAACATTAGTTGCTTGTGAAAATTTTTGAGAGATTATTTTCTTTCCAAAAATTCAGTTAGAAAAAAATAAATTTTAAAGTTCCACTTGTACTTTTGGCAGGCTTAGTTCCAGGGACCTCTAAGCCTAAGCAATTCATGTAATTTTTTCTCCTTCATCAATAGTGAGCACCTGAGAAAAATCATATAAGACTTTCAGAATCTAGATTTTAGTCTAGGTTTTCACTAGATAAGTAACAACATGAAATGATTACTATATATGATACCAGTTGGCCTCTGTAGATACATACCTAAGACTGTAAGTATGTAAATCCACTGTGTTAAAGTGAGTACATCAGCACTGAAGATTGAATTACCCACAACCTAGGGATAGCAATAATTATATCAGAGCTCATTTCAGACCATGTAGTTCTCTATTACTAATTGTATTGGGCTATTGAGACACAATCATTAGAGACATAAAATGGTCATGTTGTATATTCGTAGGAAAAGAAAAAAAATTATAAATCTTTAAGGAAAATTCATAAAATATGTACTTTTGGCTCACAGTTAAGACAGTGATTAAATTGCACACTACAAAAAGAGCGCACTAAAAAATAGGAAGCATCGAAAAGGAGGCCAACCAGCAATTACCACCTTCACTCTTCACTAGCACCCAGTCACTAATCATATAACCTGGACAGGACTTTGAAAGACGCACTTCATTATACTCCACTGAAGAACACCCTGAAAGCCAAGGAACAACCCTGGACTTGAAGAGATGGACAGTATTGCCCCTAACCTGTAACTCAGTTTTTTCTTGAGAAACTTCAGAGATTTCTAATTAACATTACCATGTTATGGATTTTGCACAATCAATATCCTTATTATAAAATTATTCTAAGAATAGCATATCTAATTGGATAGCTATTTTTAAAGCCTACATATTGTCTTATTGCAACTGTTTCTAAACCTTGGATTTAGATTTCATTTTATTGGTTCCCTGTAAACCTATACATACAGGTAGATGCTTGGTATTTACTTGTTTACTCCTCACAACAAAGTGACATGAGAACTGTAATTAATCCTATTTAAAGTAGAGAGAACTAAAGCACAGAAACACATATGTATTTTCCTAGGGTCACACAGCTAGGAAGTCTCAAATTCAGGATTCAAACACAGATAGGTATCCTAGCCCCAGGGACCATATGTTTATTTCATCAGTTTCAAAGTTCACTTTGAACAGAGTTCAGAAAAATTATCACTTCTTACTTCTACTTATGAAAGTTTAAATATTTAGATGTTCAATATTTTCTCTTGTTCACAAAAGAAAACTGAGACATTTTAAGGAGGTCCGTGAATAGCTGTTTTATTAATCACCACCCCACCAGGCCCCCGCTTTTCTTCACCCAACCTTTTAAGTAGAAGTGAGTTAATAGGATTAACCACATTTTTAAGCTAAAGGAAAGTAAAAGGATACATGGTTCATTAGAATCATTGTTTTGCAAATATTTCCTAGCACACCTTAAGGAATTAAATGTGATATCTATAAAAATACCGAAGGACTTGTGTGCATGCATATGGACCTGGCCAGTGGCCATGGACAAAGGGGGGGGTGGGGAAGGGGGTGAGGGCATATGTAGGGAGGAGTTTGGGATGAGATTGGGGGGATGAGAACAATTATGTGATACCATAATCAATAAAAAAATAAAAAAATAAAAAAGCTGTGATATATTTATACCGTGGAATACTACTCTGCCATAAAATTGAAGGAACACTTACCCTTTTTGACAGCATGGATGGACTTGGAAATCATTAGGCTAAATGAAATAAGCCAGTCAGAGATCTCACTTATATGTTGAATCTAATGAACACATTTAAAAAAACAAACATAGAAACAGACTCATAGATAGAACAGATTGACAGCACAGAGGAAGGGTGTTGGGGGGCAGGTGAAAAAGATGAAGGGATTAAGCCAAAAAATAATTTCATAGACACAGACAATAGTATGGTGATTACCAGGAGGAAGAGGTTAAAGGGGGTATATATGGAGGTGGAAGGAAACTTGAACTGAGGTGCTAAACATACATTATACATATGATGTATCATAGAATTATACACCTGAAACATAAAACTTTATTAGCCAGTGTCATCCCAATAAATTCAATAAAAAATAAAAAAATACCTAGTGACAGTACCACTAAAAGAAAGAAAAAAAGTTGAAATCAATTACACCACATATTTTTTTAGGCAGATTTGTTTTTTACATTGGGGACTTAAACATATGAACCACAATCTACAGTCACAGTCAGAGTCAGACTGAGCCAGAACTTTTACTTTAGGAAGGAATGGTGTCTTTGAAAATCAAAGTACAAAGCAATGCAAGCCTTATGCGACTTACGGACAGTATGGCACAATAACTGAGCCCTGACCACATGTGAAATTCCTGTAGTTAGTATTAGAGTTCATTACTGTGAACATATACGGACCAGGAAATCACATGTGCCATGTAATTTCAGAAATTTATAAAAAAAGTTGGATGGTGCCTGTAGGCCCCAACAAGATGTTACCTACAAGTTGGCTCATCTAAGTTCTGACAAATTTAGAATCAATTAACTTTATTAACTATCTACCATTTTTAATAATAGACATTAGATCAGGCGTTTTCAAAAAATTTTTTCACAATTATTCCAAATTTTACAAATGAGGAAACAGGCTCAGAGAAATTGAGGAACCTGGCTCTGGTATGGCCACCCAGCCAGGAAATGCCAAAGCTGTAGCCAAACTCACATCTTTTGACTTTGTAATATAAAAGAGAACTTTAAATAGTAATAATTCCTGATGATGTCTGAAAATAGCTCTGCTCCCAAAGAACCCCTGCCCTGTGGTCTTATCCTAACATCAGCCAAGATGGCCTTATTCTTCTCCAGGAGCTTGGAACTCAGGTTTCCTGCCAAGAATCCCTTCATCTGAGCCTCAGCCCATTTAGCTCAGGCCCTAAGCCCTGCCCAGCTTCTGCCAACCCTCTTTTCAAGAGGACACATTTCTATTGTTTCTCTCTCTGGACACTTCCCAGGTCCTGTTAAGTTCCCTACTGAGTTCAACAACTGCCTGTCACTTGGACTAATCCTCTCTGATTCTATTCCCAGAAGAGTCAGTGGGATCAATGTGTTGGTGTAAATGAGAAGGAAGGAATAAGCATTAACTATTTCATAGTTAAATCAGACTATATGCAGATAGGTAAGCAAAAATGCTTCCTGTGTGGTAGACTTATAGTTTATGAATCATTGTTGTAACAATTTACCTTTGTAATAATTATCTGCATTTGATAGATAAGAAAATTATGGAGAATTAGTGGCTTACTTTGAGATTATTTGGCTTATAGAGGCCAAAATTCTGAATCATTCTTAACCATTAACATCCATTTAATTGATATAAAATTTTTAATCAGCCATCTGGTATAGCTCAGTGGTTGAGCTTGGATCTATGAACCAGGAGGTAATAATTTAATAATTCAATTCTTGGTTGGGGTACATGCCAGGGTTGCAGGCTACACCCCCAGTGTGGTCATACAGAAGACAGCCAATTAATGATTCTCTCTCATCATTGATCTCTCTCTTTCTCCCTCTCTCTCTCTTCTCCCTCCCTCTCTGAAATCAATAAAAATATTCTATATAATAAAGATGTAACATGCAAATGGTCATTACGCCTTGAAGCGTAAGGAACCGACCGCATAAGGACCGGATCACGGATCAGCTAGCTACAAGCGGGCAGGACAGAGGTACAGGAGAGGGCAGGGCAGCACGTTATTGGGGGGGCGGGGGGGGGGGAGGTGGGGGAGTTAAGGAGAGCTGCAGGAGGGCAGGGCAGCGGGCGAAGAGGTACTGGAGGGCAGCAGTGAGCTACCGGTGAGCTACTGGCGCACTGATTCGTGGGCAGGGCGACAAGTATTTAATACATAAAAATCTTAAATAATAAATCTACTTTTGAAGTAAATTATTTTAATTTTAGTGCATATCTAAATATTCTTAGTGGTACTTTCTAACCTACTAAATTAATCATATTGCAATTTAAAAAAATTAGCCCTACAAAGACAGTTTGGTTTTGCTCTCAGTGTCTACTATTTGCAGAAAAATATTTTGAATACAAAAATACTTCAATTGGCTTTTAATTTTCAGAGAAAATCTCAATCTAAACTAGGCTGTGTTTTGCATTCTTAAAAAAATATGGAGAGTCAAGTTCTATTGCATTTAACCAAGCTGATCTTGTGCTCTCTTCCTCGTCACTACAGAGGGCAGCACCAGACAGCGGAGCTCGAGACATCACGGAGGAAATGTTAAAGTTCTTAGTAAACAAGAGGATTAAACACAAAGTCATGCTTTAATCACTCCAAATTTGTTCTAACGTTATGTTGTTTAACATTAACAACATTATAAACTTTTATATGTTATCAAGCAAACAGATATGGAAAGTACCAGAAGAGAGAACATTTTTTTTCAAAAGTTGAATCTAAGATATTTTATAATCATGCCAAAACCAACATTAAACAATAAATAATGTGTCTCATAATACTGTGACAAGTAAAATGTAGTCTTTTTGTTTGGTTTTATTTCCTACTTGTAGTTATTATTTTCTTAAATAGCTGTCTTAGCAAGTGGAAGCACTTTATATAAAACACATGATTACTATAAATATTATTTTCAAATGTATCCAAATTTGTTTTCAGTAGATAACAACTTTAGAAGCCATGGTTTTACGATAGGATGATTTACCTGAAAAGTGTCTTCAGGACAGAAATGGTTGTGAATAGCCGTTTGCAAGCATGAGGACTGCACTTGCTTCTCAGGTTGGCAGCATAGGCCTAAGGGCTGATTGTACATGCAAAGGAGGGCAGCAAAGGTATTATGATCAAAAGAGAAGAAATGACTGACAACACAGAGCTACTTCAAAGGAACTAATGGAATAATTAGTCCCAAAAAGACCAAAAAGACTGAAGAATTCATGATGTCATAAAAAGCAGAGCTACTTAAATTGGATTAGAAAATAAAAATGACATGAACATTGTAAATATTCACAGATCACATCATTGACGTGTAATGTGCCGTTAAATGATGTCAAATTAAAGGGGAAATTACATGTGTTAAAACTAGGATGAATAAAAAGAAGACATTTAAAGATACATGGTCCTTCAAGTGAAAATTCCTAACATATATTACATAGATGATCATCACCCAGACAGTGAAACTGGGTGAATGAAATGAAAAATAAAATATGGGGGAGAAGATACTGGGAAAAAAACAAAAACAAAAAACAATAACAACTCATTTTCACATATCATAAAGGGTAGTGCACTTTAAATTTCAGAGGAGCTATTCTGGGAATTTGTTTTATACAAAGCAAACCCAAACATGGTTATAGTAAACAACTGATAATGCCATTAAACTCTTAAAAAGCTGTTTGGGATCAGTCCTAAATATTAAATTGGTATGTAAATTCCACAGGAAAGGAAAGAAGGTCTATTTTGATTTGCATATGCTCAGTTTTCTCTTGCTAATTATATATGTTGTTTGAATCGTTTCAATCATTTGGACTTGTTCTGAGACTTATGTAAGCGATAAAAAGAAAAACAAGAACATTGTACAACAAAAGGCAAGTATAACATCTGTCCTCTTCTTGTGCCTCCCTAATATGCCATGCTGACAATCATGTACATTATTAGCATATAACTAACCTGAATCTAACATACAACTTAAATACTTCTGAAGTGGATACAGATACTTGAATGACTTGGGACATTACACAAATGTTGAGCAAAGCAACATTTCCATTCCAGCTACATCCCATTTTTCACAAATACTTTAGAAATATTAAATAAGGATCCTTTCACTCCTTGTCAGTAAGTTCAGCTTTAACTGAGTCTCCTGACCTATTAACAAGATAGCAAGTACCTTCCTTATATTAAGGTTTATTGTTAGTAAATTCAGCATATTGTACTATTCAGTTTTAGTACCTCAAACTGACACAAGAAACAAAATCCAGGTAAACAGCAGATATTATCTTCTTTCAAACTGATCACATATATTAATACTCAAAGTATATTCCCAGTGCTCAATAAGATCTTCTTCATTATGAAAAGTTCCATATGTTTCATTATAGAATACCTGAAAAAAATAAATTAATTATAAAAAAAATAATTTGTGTTTTAGTGAAATATTCACAAGAGTGCTTTATCAGTAGACATAATTCCCAGTTTTAAATAAGTGTATTTAACCATTTCACAAATTACATGAAACTTGATCTGGTCAAACACGGTCCCCACAGAGGAAGAAAAAACTTTCTCAAAGCATGATTTGGCAAGCAGTGGTTGTAAAATGGTAGAAAGTGTTTCTCCCCCTCTCATGTGTGTGGCTTTAGAGTAACATGTTAGCATAAAGTGCTCGCACTGTAGATCAGAGGAGTAGATTGCTTCTATTGTGGCACAGATAATTAATTCATAGAAAATGACATGCTTAACTATTGCAAATCAGTATATAAAATGTACATTTCTTTCAGCCTAGACCAAAGGGTATTATTATTAATCCCTTCAGGCTTCACTTGCATGGAATAGAGTATTTTCTTCTTTTCGTAGGAAACAAAAGAGGAAATTTACTATCAAAGCAGGTTTGATGCTAGTCTCTTTATATGTGTAACTATTTTAATCCTCATAATAGTGGTAAAATGGGATCTGAGAAATATAAATATTCAAGTTTAGCCATACAAACTAATTATAAAAATAAGAGTTTAACCCATTTTACCTGATTTCAAAGTTGATCTTTTGCTAACAGACTTATAAAAAACTAGAGACCAAGTGCATGAAATTCTTGCACAGTAGGGTTCCTAGGCCTGGCCAGTGATCAGGGCTGATTGGGGATTTCCAGTTGCCGGCCAGGCTGCCCCCTGGTGGTCAGTGCATGTCATAGCTAGTGATCGAACTCCCAGTCTCTGATTGAACTCCCAAAGGGACACTGCATATTAGCCATAGATAGATAGATGATGATAAATAGATAGATGATAGATAGATAGATAGATAGATAGATAAATAGATAGATATAGATAGAGAGATAGAGAGATAGACGATAGATAGATGATAGGTAGATGATAGATAGATAGATAGATAGTTAGATAATAGATAGACAGATAGATAACATTCTAGAATTATTATGTGTAAGAATGAATTTTACAAAGAGACAGAATATTGGCCTGATTTTGGAATAAAGTTTTGACCCTGGTCCTAGAAACTCCTACTTTATGGAAATCCAGTAGTGTTCATGGCTAAGAGTAAGGACCCTGGGAGCCACATGACTTGAAATTTGTATCTTTACCATCAATCAACTTTTTGATCTTGAACAAATCACTTATGCTCTATGTGCCACAATTTCCCAACTGGAAAACTACAACAATATAACACCACTGCCTGGGATTGTTCTGAGAATTAACTAAAAGCAACTAAAGTTGCATCATCTGCATAAAATTTATAAATATTAAATTTGAGTGAGATATATTAAGAAATATTGTTGATAAGAAAGATGAAGAAGAAATATAAAAAAGATGAAAATATGAGAGAATGTAAATTAAGTGAATAATTATAATTTCTATTACACATTATTTAGAATTAACCATAGGCATTTAAATATGCATGAAATTCCCAGTACTCAACAGAAGAAAAGTATTAATATTAGTTTTGCATTTCTGAATTAAAAAATAAATTATAACCCTAACGCTGTTTTCAAAAGCAGTTAAAAGTTTCTGAGTATATTAATTTGATCTTTATTTGAAGAGGAAAGCATAAAAGATTAGGTTCTCCATTTACTCCCCCTCTCTGCTTGGGAAGGGGAAAGAAAGGAGGGAAAATTCACTCTAGTAATGGTTAATTTTTTTCAAAGTGTTCTGAACATTTTTGATAAGGTAGTCAGTCTATACTGGTGTAGAAGCTTTTGAAGGATTAATAAATCTATTCTGAAGATTCCTACAGTAAATGTGGCAGGTGGAAGGGTATATGTGGCCTAAGGTAAAACCATTGACAAGACAGAGGGTATCTGGATTCTGAATTGGCCTAGTCTATGACAAGTGATTGTAAATTCCCCTTTGCAGTATATAATCTTGTCAGAAACTAATGTAATTCTCTCTGTTGCAATTTTCATTAATATTTAGACTAACTTGAATGTAAAAAATAGGCTGAATACTGATATCATCTACTTTATTGACTCAGTTAGTACATGGCTTTGTAGTTTTACCAACATTTTAAAGCCATCTGCAATGATTTCAGAGCTAATATTATAAAAATAATTTGTATTCAAATATGCTTATTTATTGATATATTCTCTGATGGTTATTTTCTGAGTAACAGTAAATCTCAAATAAAAATAGTTCTAAAACATATTAGAATGTTCTGTATTTTATCACATATAGTAATAATTAATGGATGTAAAATGGTGGTCAATAAAAAAGTTATCTATGAAGAATAACATTATCATATTCTTTAAGTAAATAAAACCTTTTTTGGACATGGTGTGGGGAGTGTAACTTAATGAAGAATATTTTTCTTTTTAATTAATATAGACATTCTTAGTACAGAAAATGGTCATAAACAATATAGACTTACTCTACAACATTGTGTAAAAGCTGATAAGGCCAGGATATAAACCATAAAAAGAAATTTTCCAATCATTTTCTTATCTTCTAGAAATATGCACTGAGGACAAGAAATACCACTTGTGTTCAAAACCATTCAAACCCCACCCACTGAGAAATTTACTCATAGAAGATTAATGTGTAATCTAGTTTATCACAATTTCAGAATAAAAAAATTCCAAATAATAAAAATATTTAAATATTTTTCTTGATATCTTTTGCAAATCTTATTGCTAATTCCTTGGCTCCATTTATCTCTGTGACATTATGTCTTCAGAAATACTAATATGGGTTCATCTAAATTGATTGAATAGAGTTCCATTAGAACAAAATAATTTATATAATAAAAGCTTAATCATCTGAGAGATGCAAATCAAAACAACAATGAGATAGCATCTCACACCTGTCAGAATGGTTATCATCAACAAATCAACAAATTATGCTAAGTGAAATAAATCAGTTGGAGAAAGATAAATATCACATGATTTCACTCATATGTGGGATATAATGATCAACATAATTTGATGAACAAGAATAGATCCAGAGACAAATGGTAGGGGAGGGACCGGGTAGAGAAACCAAAGGATTTGTACGCATGTGTATTAGCATAACCAATGGACACAGACACTGGGGTGGTGGGGGTTTGCCCAGAGTGGGAATGACTGGAGTGGGGTGGGGGTCAATTGGGGGAAAGGATACATATGTAAAACTTTAGACAATATATATTTTTTTTGAAGCCTATGTGCCCATTACAACAGAAAGACTTGAGCCACCGGTTGCTATAATGTGCACTGACCACCAAGGGCCAGACGCTCAATACAGGCGCTGCCCCCTGGTGATCAGTGCACTCCCACAAAAAGAACACCACTCAGCCAGAAGCCAGGCTCAAGGCTGGCGAGCACAGTGGCAGAGGTGGGAGTTGCTCCCGCCTCCATGGCAGTGCTAAGGAGCTGCTATCAATCCGAGTGATAAGGAGCAGTGAGTAGGTAGGCAGTAAAGAGAGAGGGGTCCCAGACTAAAACAGGGCACAGGCTGGGCTGAGGGCACCCCCCTCCAGTTCATAAATTTCATGCACTGGGCCTTTAGTTTTTATATAAATATATACAAAACAGAAAACAAGTCAAGAAATAGGTTTTTACTTGTAGTAATTCATATTATTATTTGAGCTAAGAGTTATTACTAAAAATACGTGCATTTCTCTGAGTTGAAACGGGTATTTTTCCCTCATTGATAATGAAAGAAATCCAATGATATTAGAAATAATTTAACAAAGAATGTATTTCACTCTTGAAAGCAAAGAAGGATGTGATAGCTTTTGACAAGGAGTCCTAATAAGATAGAATATTTTTTTCTGATATATTAGCACCAGAGTTACAGAGGGAAACATTTCAGTTTAACATAAAGATAAATTTTACAAAGGTGGCACAAGATTGCTTCAGAAATATTATTTCTGATGCAGTGTTTAAAATTTTATTGTAAGAACAAACATCCATAAGTGGAGGAAAAAATTAGAATTAGTAACCCTATTCTAATAGTTAGGGTATTTTGAAAGTATAAATGTAAAATACTTCTTTGAAATGGATCTAGGCTCTCTCTCTGCTTCTTGGGATTCTTTTTGCATTGTGTGTGTGTGTGTGTGTGTGTGTGTGTGTGAGAGAGAGAGAGAGAGAGAGAGAGAGAGAGAGAGAGAGAGAGAGAGAGACACTAGATCCATTTTTCCCAATTATGGCTCTCTACACCATGAATAAGAGAATAGTCAACCTACTATTTACTGTTTCAGTACCTCAGTTTTCTCCCTTGCTGTCAGTTTTTCTTTACTCAAGAAAGTGATGATTCTTTCATTGGAACTTGCACTAGTTCGAAATTTCCCTTCACTTACCTATAGCCTTTAAACCCTAACATATTTCTCTGCTCTAGAAAATGTCTTTCCTTTCCTTCTCCAGACATAACTTTACCTTTGGTTTCCCCTTATCACCAAACATTTACAATTTTACTGTTACAAATCTCACCCTTTACCCAGTGTTACTCTCCTGAAATGTGGATTTCTTTCCACCTCTGCTTCCAAAATACTCCCTCATGAAGGTTATAAAACCATCCAGCCACAAGTTTCAAAGTAAAATAGAATATTGCTTTATTATTTACTACTTTCTTTATATATGTTCTCTTACTTATATCCAAATGTGTTTAATAGCATTGCCATCCTCCCAGTCAGAATACTTGGATTCTTCATTCGACCAACTTATGACCAAGACCAATACATAGCACTTCCTCTCATTGTGTACTGAGGTTATTGCTCTTAGGAAAGCAAAGAAAATCTAAAGAATAAAACAAACAAACAAACAAAAAAACTTCAAGAATAATGGTGAAGCTGCTAAGAATGAAGTATAAAATGGAGAGACAGAGACTTAATGTTACAATGTACGTACACCACTAGATATACTGATTAATTAGGTTGTATGATAGGTATAAGATAGTTAAAAAATGATTGGTTAAGGCAAAGGAACTATGTAACTGTTTTTAAATTCCATATTTTTATTTTTAGAAAAATAGTCAATTTAATTTCTAAGAGATAGTCAAAATTCAGGTTTTGGTTAAAACAATTTAAAATGTTGTCCCAACCTTTTCCTACTTGTATACAATAAAAATATTATTCTGAGCATTTAAATAGTTTTAGTCTAATAATTAAATATTTTTAATTAGCATTAGAGAATTTGGTTGATCCCATTATTAGTCAATTCACCTAATTTATTGCTGAAAAGTATTTCTATAATTTTAGCCTTCTTTAGATTTTAGTCTTAAATTTATCATTGATTTGGCATGTTTAGCAATAGGAAATAAATCAACATTGTTGGAAATGTACATACTTTTTTACTTCTCTAATTTTTCTTTTACACTAGATCCTGGGGATACATCCTTTAAATATTGTACCCTAGAAGACATGAATAAATAGATATACCTGGTAAACATATTCTACACAGAATTAAATAATACAAAATAAATAGTAGCTAAAATTTAACATTGCCCAATCTAATTGTTCTAGAGACAATGCTTTATGTAATTCTATGATTAAAATTGCTTTTAGATTTTCTGAGTATAAAAAATACATTTCTTTCAGTTGGAAATATTTTTATCTGGTTTAAACATGATGTATATTTAGAGTGGATATCATTATTTTAAATATTTTAAAACTTTGGCATTTTTAATCGATTTTAGAGTATAAGTAGAAAAAAGCTTATGCTAAAGAAAAGAAAAAAATCAAACATCCTGGTAGGTGTGGCTGAGAGCTTGAGTGTGGGCCTATGAACCAAGAGGTCACAGTTCAATTCCCGATCAGGGCATATGCCTGGGTCGCAGCCTTGCAGGCTCTATCCCCAGTGGGGGGTGCAGGAGGCAGCCAATTAATGATTCTATCTCATCATTAATGTTTCTCTCTCTCTCTCTCTCTCTCTCTCTCTCTCTCTCTCTCTCTCTCTTCCCCTCTCTCTCTTTCTAAAATCAATAAAAATATTTTTACAAAATCAAACCAAACAATAAACATAATTTTTGTGCTTTTTAAGAATATAAATTTGGATAAAATTAACTTCATTTGTTATAGTTTCTCCTATTGGCATATAGAAAAAATGATAACTTGTAATTACTTGTTATCTGGGTTTGTTAAGTCAAAGAATCAAGACAGCCCTTTTTAAAAAATCTGGTGGAGTGAAGGCTGGGGGAGGGGAGGGGTTGGGATTGAGGAGGATGGGGTTAATTGGGGAAAAAAAGGAGGGGCATCTGTAATACTTTCTAAAATAAAGATAAATTTTAAAAAATAATAAAAAGGAATCTACTTACTTTCTACTGAATAAATTTTGTTTATGAAATAAAAGAGAAGGAGGCTAAACTATAACCTAAGAATTAAATTTACCTTACAAGTAATTTATATAATTTGAGAATGAAAAAGTATTAATTTTCTTAGGCATGAAGATTGCTGTCTAATTTTCTCACTTATGTTTCTACTTTGTATTATAATCTCATTAAATGGAAACCAAGTAAGGAATGCACTAAAAATTCTTAAACACAAATATTATCAAGGACATATTATTATTTCTCTCTGAGGTTTGACAGTCATTTTGATGGTTCTCTGTCTCTAGATCTATTTTTGTTCATCAATTTATGTACCTCACTATATTCCACAAATGAGTGAGAGGGAAGGCCGAGCAGTGGGGGTGGGGAAGAGGTAAGAAATCAACCAAAGGACTTGTATGCATGCATATAAGCATTACCAATGGACACTGTCCCTGGGGGGTGGGGGGAGCGAGGGCATGTGCTACGGGTGGAAGTGGCCGAGAGAGGTCAATGGATGGAAAATAATATTGTAATAGCTATGTACGGGCTGGGCAGGGAGGTACTTGAAATATTAGGTGGACCACTCTATAAAGTGTATGATCGCCTAACCACTATGTTGTGCACCTGAAACTAATACAGAATAATATGGAATGTGAACTATAATTTAAAAAATGGAAAATTGTATGTTGTATGTTTTTTATCATCACAATAATAAAAAATAAAAATATTATTTCTGAAGTTTAGACTGCTGTCAGCTTATCTCCAACAGTTGACTTGCTTCAATATGAAGTAAAATTTCTCAGTTTCTCTTTTCACATTCTAGTTGAGTTTTTGCAAAACTGCCTGCTTTTTTTTTTTTCCTGAAAAAGAAAGAAAAATATGAAAAGAAAAAGAAGAAAATGAAGTAGGACAGATGTTGTCACTCTTAATCTTTGTCTCCACGCTGTTTCATCAGCTATCACAGTGCTCCCTTCCCATGATTCCGCCACACTGGCAGGTCTTCTCCTCCCAGAAGATCCATGCCTTTCCTTTCTATTACCTTTTCTTTTCTTTTGCTTTTCATTCATCCAAGATTATCTTTTCTTCCTCACACTTTATCTCTTATTTCATTAAGAACTTGGTTAAATATGACTTACTTTATGAGGCTTTTCCTAAAAGCTTAGACAGAATTTGTTGTCCCTTCCAATGTGCACTTATTTCAACCAGATTATAACATTCCTTAAAACAGAAATCATATTAATGTTGATGATAATAAATGCTTTCTAGGCCGAGTTAAATTGAACTTCAGCCTCATCTAAAATAAAACTTTCTCCATGAAACATTTTCCAGTCCTTTGTTAAGTATGACTTTTTTCTTTGAGTGCTATTGTTTTCATTCTTTTATGCCACTGACTTTATTCTTATATTATAATTAATAGGGAAAAAATCACTCCCTATATATTATAAAATACTCTGGGGAGCAAAAAGATCAGTACTCTAGAACAAATTGCATGTCATAGGTATTCAAATACTTATTATATATTTTAGTTTTTCAAAATATTTTCAAAAATGTTCTTTAAAAAATATATATATATATATATATATATATATATGTATAAAAGCCTAAGTGACCAAATAACCAAATGACAGGTCGACTGGTTGCTCAATGCAGGAGCTACCCCCTGGTAGTCAGTGCGCTCCCACAGACAACTTGTCATGTTCTCCCCGCCCACCACCACAGGCCATCCAATCAGCACTGATCCGCAGCCTCTCCAAGGGACCCTACGCATGCATGGATTCATGCACCATGCTTCGTGTGTGTGTGTGTGTGTGTGTGTGTGTGTGTGTGTGTGTGTGTGCGTATGGCGAAGCAACCATCTGACCACATGTCTGATAGCTATAATGTGCAATGACCACCAGGGGGCAGATGCTCAGAGCAGGGAGCCCAATTCCTTGCCCGGCCATGCAATTCCATCTCTGGCCATGGGTTATGTTGTTGTTGGGGCACCGTGAGCCCTGAATCTGGTCAAATCTGGTTTACTTTACACTTGCATTTGCATTCCACATCCTATACCACAGCAACTTTGCAGAGTGCCCTTTTGCACTCAAGGACCCCTCGGGGAATATCACAGAGCCAGTTTTGGCACGATCGCCGCAGGCCAGGCTGAGGGATCCAACTACCAGAGGGACCCCACTCACTCCACAGACGCCCTTCAAGCCATGACACCACCCCAGGTGTGCAGGCTGAGGAAAGACCAGGAGAGGCTTGCTCCAGGGTGTGTCTGGCCCACCTCTCCCAGTCCCGCCCTGCCAGCCACCTTCAAGTTAATTTCCTTTCAATGTGCATGAATATGGGCACTGGGAGATTATATTATAATAAGATATATTAAGATTAAAAGCCCTACCCTCAAATCTATATGCTCAAATAAAACATCAACTTTGTGAGATCATTATTATTATTTTTAAATATATTTTATTGATTATTTACAGAGAGGAAGAGAGAGAGAGTTAGAAACATCGATGAGAGAGAATCATCGATCAGCT
This sequence comes from Pipistrellus kuhlii, assembly GCF_014108245.1. Lineage (NCBI taxonomy): Eukaryota > Metazoa > Chordata > Mammalia > Chiroptera > Vespertilionidae > Pipistrellus > Pipistrellus kuhlii. The sequence goes on along the minus strand of NW_023425573.1, from coordinate 51,084,383 downwards.
GCCTCTTGCACACCCCCTACTGGGGATGTGCTCGCAACCAAGGTACATGCCTTTGACCGGAATTGAACCCAGGTCCTTTCAGTACGCAGACCGATGCTCTACCACTGAGCCAAACTGGTTTCGGCAAGATTATGTGATCTTTATAAGCATTAAAAGTATAACAAAAGTTGGAGACTGGGTATATTTAGATGTCATTATAAAAATTTTAATTTATTTTTTCTGTTATTTTTAATGTATGTTTTTGAATAATATATTATTTCCTAATTAAAAACATAAGTATTTTTTATAATTGGATGTATAGGATTTTTACAATAGGATTGACATCAGGTCATTTGAGTCTCAAAAAGCTATTCTAAACTTAACAAATTAAAAATATCATTAGATCCAGAAAAAACTTGACTAATTTATGATCAAGAAAAACATATTTTACTTCTCTATGAGCAATCTTAATGATCTCTCCCTTTCCATAGAATAATCTTCTTGTTATTAAAGAACTAAATCTTTATTGAATATTTTTTAGTTAAAAGAAATGAACCATGCTGTTTTAAGCAACAAAGAAATACTACATTGTGTTAATCTGACTTGTATTCTACTTGTAAAGTACTGGGAATTATTACTTTAAATTATGCTGTTAGATTAGATTTTCTGCAGCTTAGTATATTGTAATGTAATATAATTGTTAAATGCAAATGAGATACTGTACAGCTTTTCCATTAAAAAGTTGTTCGTGAAAGCCAAGCATTTTACATATTACAGTGAAGTGCATGTTATTAAGAATCAAATTAAAATGAAACTTAATTTGGTATGAAGACAAGATACTGTAGCTTTCTAATGAGTGACAGCATAGCAGGGTATGTACATAGCAAATCTGACACCTGCCAAAAAATCCCTCTACCAAGAGCATTCAATACACCAGGAGTGATAGCACTGTACTTTTAAAGATTCCCACTTGCTCCCATTACTTCATGCCAGAGTTACGCTTGGAAGTTATTTTAGCTGCCAAATACTAACCAATGTTTTTGTTCAAACAATCCAGGAAGATGTGGAGGAGGAAAATTCTGCCTCTCAACTTTCAGGATCAGAAGTCCCTATCTCACTCCTCTATGACTAGTATTAATTACAAATTACTTAGTTACATGTGATTATATTGTCATTCACTATATGTCAACTAGACGAGGACAAAATCATACCTTGAACTCCTTTTTCTTGGCCTAGAATGACTTTGGAATTAACCCCAAGATGCAGAATTATTTTAATCTCCTTACAGATAATTTTCTTTTTCTAAAACATAGCCTGCACCAGATATCTCTAAAGTCTCTTAAAAATCAAGGAACCAACTAATAATTTCACCAAAAAATAACTATGAACTGAATGAATGAAGTAACAAAATTGTTAGAAACCAAGACTCTATTTGGGGAGAAATATATAAATACACAAACAATCAAATTATGAACAATGGCAGTATTTAAGATCAGAAAAACCTGTGCGCTCTCAAAACCATCTTGACAGTTGGTGAGGAGAAACCAGGTAACTACCATCCAGTCACACTGAAGCAGTTGGCCCTGCCTAACACATCCATTTTTATACAGATTGTGAGGAGATGGTCATTGGGAGAAGAAGAAGGTAAAACCACAGCAATTAGTACTACAAATAGCAAAATGGTCAGCAAATTATAAAACAAACTCCTCAAAGGTATATTTCTTACTATTTCTCATCGCAGTGTTCATTCAATAAAGCACTGTTTTTCAAAGAGAGAAGAAAAGGAGAGACACCAATGGGTTTGTTTCATGCAGAAGAAACCAGCTCAGAAGCAATTCATTATTAATGCCTGAATATTCTTGCTAAACAGTTCTGATTATTTCACAAGAAAGAGGTCAAGGTAGTGGAGAAAGGGATTTAATCAAATAAACTCTCAATCTCTCTCCAAATAGCATTTTCATCCAGCTGCATGTAAATTCATCAGATGACTAGCCTCCAAAAGCACAGGCAAGGTTAATCTGCTATGACTGTTAAAACTTCTATGATATGCCTATTGAATAAAGATTTAAAATGGATGAACCATGCAAGTAACTCCAAATTAGATTTTTTTTTACTCATAAAATACATGGAATTTCTATTGTTAAAAAGAAACAAACAAATAAGTCCAATATCTTCCATCTAAATTAGAGTTTATTGTTAGTTTCTTAAGAAGAGCTCTTTGTAATGTTTTGTAGCTTTGATTTATTGGGATTTTTTAGGACTTCCCTCTCTTACGTTCTAGAAATCCAAATGCTTCTGCTCTGGTTGGAATTTGCTTAAGACCTCAGAAATCAAATGAAATAAAAAGGTTGTAATAAGTTTTACAATATTTTAAAAATCATGGTTATTTAATTTTGCTTATATTTGAGATTATAAAATGCATCATATTTTTATCCAAAGGCAATACTGCTGGTAAACTTGACTGAATGTGTTGGTTGGTGATTTAGTACTCAAAAGATAAATGTAATTTTAATTTCTAATTTACAAAATCTAAAAATGGATGGAGATGCCATGGGTAAAAGGATAATATGTAGAAGGATAAAATAACTATACAGATAAAATATACAGATATATTTTTGTTTCCCCCATTCTTCATTAAAGCTTGTAATTCTATATGAATATATTATACAACTTAAAACTGTGTTTTATTAAAATATGGCATGGTGTTAATACATTTTACTCTGAGGGTGAAAAATCCTGAATTCATTTTCTTTAAAAAAAAATAAAAATAGAAAAGTATGCTATGTAGATATTTCTAAAACTTAAAAAAAGTAAGAGCATAAATAATCTTGACAAAAATATATAATTTACTTTCAGTAATAAATAATTTAAACAAATTTTTCAAATGAAGCTAATGTCACAATCGTGAATCTATATAAAGACTAAAGCATCTATGATATCTATATGGTTTGAATGCTCATTTTGAGGATGTTTTGAATTTATAATTTTAAAATCCATATGAAAACATTGTACATCATCGTAATGTTTAATTCAGTCTATTGCTATTTCAATAAGCCTTATAATATCTTTTCTGCTAAATCTACAAAATTTATCTTACATTGCAATTTTTATTTCATATTTAAGAAATCATGCAGCAGTTAATAAATCTTCTTCAAAAATAGGAAAGTGTTTTTCTGCTGGCATTCTTTGCCCTCTTAGCTCTCAGCACCTTTTATAGACACCATTTTACATGAGGATAATTTCTAAAAAGCAAAATATGACTGTCTAATTAAGGGCTGTGTGATTGGCTAGTTCACAGTCTCTGTGACAGTTGTGACAAATACACATATTGTCACAGCCCTAACCTCACTTCACAGTTTGCAACACAAGGATGGTATTTTCAGAAATGTGGGGAACACTCTGATACAAAGCTTCACCGTGTCTAGTGCTATTCCATTTAATTTTTTATTAACTGCCTGAACATATGCCATTCTAGAAGAGGGTAATAGTTACAAAATGTCAGCAGAAACATTTAAACTGCTAAAATGTAAATGATTTTATAAATTTGTAATGAAAGGTAATTGTCATGTGGGAAAAGTAACCGAAAAACAGATATGTATAAATGCAAAACTGGTAAAAAAAAAAAAAATACATCTTATTGATTGAAGGTAGGAAAACCTAAGTATATTTTAATGAGTACTCTAAGTAGTATTTAAATAAAATTAGATTCATAAGCAGAAAATGTGAATTCTATAATATTTTATTTCTAACATTGGAAAGTTCATAACAACGACAAGAACTCGTAGAACTTTAATATGCCAAATTCAGTAAACAGTAGGACATTAAGATGCTTCACCTCATTAAAAGAAATAAAATAAATCAGAGCAGGATCATACAAATAAAAGGTGTCTTTGGAATCAGCACTATAGCTTTAAGAGCACAATACTCAAACATGATTAGTTTGTTTCTTTATTTTTCACTGTGATGAAAAAACAATTTAGTGGCGAACCCCCTCAGCCACACAATGCGGGGTCAAGTACTTTCAGATATGTCAAGAAGAAGATTGGGGCAAGGAAGTGAGTATTCCCTCAGCCTTCACACTGAGCAACCACCTTCCAGTCAGGTTTGCGGGCAACCATCTTTAAATGCTTGAGCTGTTCTGCGCGGCCATGACAAGATTTGCAATTCTCTGCGTTTATTTACACACCATCACCCCAACTAGACATCACATGGAAGTGGCATGGTCACAGCTGACCCCAGGGTAGTCCCTGTCTCTGCCGATCCAATTTCACTGTGCTCTGCGATTGCACTGCAGTCCTCCTGTAGAGGATGTATGCACAGGACTCCGCGCCACAATAAAATTAGCAGAAGCTTGTCAGGGGGCATTTTCCTCTTTTACAGTGACAGACCCTGGACAAATAGGTCTGCTTTCCAGAAATCCATAGAGGTCTGGCTCTCTTGAAATGTCTATGAGCCCGGAATATTTATGTCCCCGTGTTCTATTTGGCAATCTTGTTATGCAATAGTTGGAGAACAATGTGAAGCTTTTGTTATTTTCTGTTTCCTCTTCACAGTTTTCAGGAGCTTTAAATTGCCTCTGAATAGACGACTTATTTGTGACTTGTAGAAAAGCAGCTTCTGTGTGGTAGTAGTCCCTGAGAAAATTTTATTCTTCCTGCAGAGGGAAAAATGCAGCACAGATCTAGTGTATTTTGAAAGCAAAAGTTCTGAGATTTTTTTTATTTTTTTTACAGTTTGATAAACGAAGCTTTAAAATCTCTTTCTTGAAAGCTCATTTTACCTGTAAAAATTAGCTACTTCACAAATAAAACCTGTTTAAGAAGACACATTTAAAATAGGCCTGCAAAGAAATTTAAAAGATTCTTTGTTTGAGATAAAATGTTAAAAGAATGACAAGGTAAATAGATAAGCTTTACCATTGGAGAGCAGAAGATTTTAAAGCACAATATGTTTTGTAATCTAGCCCAAAGTAATTTTATTAGATATTCTGTGTAGTTTCTCACATCAGACATTCTCAGAAGCCCTGGGATCGTTTTATATTCACTGGAAGACAGAACGAAATTCAAAACCTAGTTAAATAAATTGTTCATTTATTCCTTCCCTTTTATGCACCAAGATCTACATGTGGTCATTAATTATAAAGAGACTATTATAGCACCATATTTTCATTCAATACGATGTCCTGGTATATATCAAAGAAGTCTCATAATTAAAACAGAAGGGCCACAATGACAATTAAAATTACAATCTATATGGGGAAAGAAAGTACAGTTCTGCAATTTTTCACCCTGTCACTGTCAGCCTGCGTGGAATATTCCGGTCACGTTCCCTCGCAAAGCAGCCTAAACTCTCCCTCACCGGTGCAACCTCAGAAGCATTACCGGCACCTAAGCAAAAAAAAAAAAAAAAAAAAAAAAAAAAAGCCTATGCAAGTATAATTTAATATGAAGCCCCCGTTTGCAAGTAATCGCGTATAAAGTGATATTTAAGTGGTGTTTTAAGCACACTCCTGATGGCTGCAGCCGCTCTCCCCCTGGTAAATGCGTTTCCCTCTGAGTAGTGATTATGAGTCCCGGGTGAAGAGGTCCTGTGTGCGGGTCTGTCTGCAAGCCTTACTTCCAGCTGCCAATCTCGGCTTCACCGCCGAGAAAAAGCCACCTAGCACCTTGTTCTTACTCTTGTATGCTGTCATCCCCCGAGCCTGATAACACAAAATCGTTTCCGCAGAACACTCTCCCGCTCCTGCCTCTTCCACCCGGAGACCTGCACCACGTTGTGCAGGGAGTGCGCTCGCCCCCTTGGCAACCGGCTCCCCGAGGCCCCAGCCTGGGAGCCTTATTTTTAACACTTATCTCGGTAAATATCTGCATTAATGGACTACAAAGCTCTTCGGGTAGCCTTCTGTCGTTGCTACAATTTATTGTCTATAAAAGTCACGGGCAGTGAGCGATGCCTCTTTAAAAAAAATTGTGTGGTTTTTTGTTTTTTGTTTTTTTTTCTTTTATAATAAACTTTAAGCCGGGCGCTCACATATGAAGCATGCCACGGAGACGGGGAAGGTTTTTGTATAATAAAACGGTGACATGGTCATTTTTCCCCAGTTTTGCATTACGGAGGCACACTCATGCATGGTGCTTTTCAAATTCTTATTATGTGCGAGGTCAGGGGGTCGAATGTCAGAAAGTACTGTTAATTTCACGGGGTTAGGGGAAAGTAAATTCAGAGGGAATACAGATCACTTAGCACGGAAAGCCGGCTCCTCTGAAGTTTGGTTTTACATTTGTTAACCATATCCTTCAGCTGGCGAACCACTGAGACCACGGTGACATTCCGGTCCCGCGCATAATGGCTTGACATGCTGCAGTGAGAGCGCCGCGCGGCCCCAGCCTTCCCCCGAGTCAATGAAGCACTAAAACTCCACACAACTGGAACTGAACAAAGCATGTTGCCATTTGGGCTGTGATGTTTAAATTACAGAGAAAGCAGTCAGGATGTCTTAAAGTTCAATCTGACAAGAAATGTAAAATATATTTCTGTCTTCATTCTCCGGGAAGGTAGCATCTCACACTGCAGAGTATCCATCCCTACAAGATCCTTTTAAAAGGGTTCCTGCTAGAATGGCAAAGACTAAATTCTTGCATTTCGGGGCTTTCTGCGGTTTTTGTTATTGTTGTTTTTCCTAATCAAAAAGACATGTTAGCACTGGGCAAAGTTTCAGGGGGGGCCGGGAATCATAAACTAGATAATATTGTTTTATTCAGTTGGCAGTGTAGGGCAATCCAGTTCCTTTAATTCACTATTTGTTCTGGAAGACAAAATTTCCATATGCTGGCACAGATACGCACCGCACAGGTTATACAACTCCCTACCACCAACGGCCACATAAAACAATGATCCGTTTTACGGTTATGCCAGATGAGTAATAATCAAAACATGCTCTCCTGTGAGGGCTGCGAGCATGCTGAAGTCTGATAAAGCCTGCGGTGTTGGTCCCGCATAGTTCCCTGGGCTGGTGCAGGCAGATGTGATAGGTGTGGATTGGTAGTTCTGATTTCGTTTTTAAAAACAAGATTTTTTTTCCTCAGATTCAGAACTCAGACAGGGCTCAGCTGCCCCTTATAATTACATCTTAACGACAGGCTGAGCGTTTGTGTTTTGGCAGCATGCTTAATAGTGTTAGCCTTTCAACAGTTACCAAGAGAGGCTGAGGGGAGGGACCTCATTCAAGTCACAGGTGATGTTTCTGCGAAGAGGCTCGGGTTGACTGGGATGTTGAGGGTTTTGGGACAGCTAGTAGCCACAGGTCACCCAGCTGTAGTAACCTGTTAAGAAAAAAATAACTTAGAAAAAATCCAACCTACTCTACATCCAACAGTGGCCTGAGGGCCAAAGCTTTTGAGTTTTAACACTTTTTCACCAGGAGTAACAGTTCTATATGTGTTTGTACGCCAAAGGGTCTATTGGTAAATAAAAACTGTATGTGGTATGTCTCATAAAATCACCCTGTCTCACAAAATGGCCAGAACAATCCAGGGCACACATTTAAGAGAGAAAAGAAAAAAGAAAAGAGTTACTATTAACTTTGCAGTGGTGTATTTCACTGGCTTTCTTTTATAATTAAAAACTCGCCCCCCTCCCATCCTCTTTCCAGCAAGCAGCCTGTTGCCTGAAGTTTTAATCCTTCATTACTAGTTAAAACAAAATCACCAATTAGGCACATGAACACGTCTGTATTAATCTCATTAAGGTGATGGCACCAAATAAATTGGAACTATTTTTGTGCTTTTACTGTGTTCCTATGGCTTTATCAGGCCCTATGGTCATATACAAAGACCTCGAAGCTTAGTCATTTAGAGTCATTCGGTTGTGGACTGAATGTGGCATTACCATCTATGGCTGAAAATTGCTTTCAGCTTTAAAACTGCACTGACTAGTCTGTAGTTAATCTTAGATCATTCACTCGCAAAATTAAATGAGCCAGAACGATGGTCTTTTTTTTTTTCTTTTTTATAAAATAATACATCACAAAACACTTATTTGCCCTGCCCAAAAGAGAGATCAAATTCATTTAAAGTCCCATAACCCAGAGTTGTGAATTTTTAATTTTATTTAGTAGCAGAGAAATAGAGGGTAAGCTATCTTCCTACGGCACATCATTGCTATAAATTTACATATGGAACATGGTGTGATGCTTAACTAACCTTTAATCTACCTTTGATGTATACTTCTACTTCACTGTGGTCATGTGACACCCTTATTAATGCAAATGTAAGAAAGACTGTTTTGGATCTCTGATGTAATTAGCCATAAACCATGTTTGGTTTTTTTTGTTTTTTTTTTTAAAAAAAGGAAGAGTGCCTACCTGAGTCACTGGAGTTGCATGTAAAGTTCACAGTTATCACAGAAGAATAACCTTAGGAACTTCACTTAAGAACGTCACTTCATTCATTCCTATATTTTCTGCCTAAGTAACTGTTAAAGACTATTTTATTATACCAGTTACATTCAACTAAGATTTGATTGCTAACTAATTTGTTTCATGAGAGTCAAGCATTTTAATTTTCATACGATTTTTAATCCAGTTTCTTATAAATGTAAAAATCACACTGAGAAAAAGAATGGCTAACTGAAGCGATAGGAAATATAATACTTCTTATCCGGGTTAGCATATATTATTATAATAATTTCAAACACTTCATCTTTTCAATAACAACATTGGGTGGGTTTACTTGTTGGTTCCCTCCCTCCCCACCGCTCTACCCCACAATGTGGACCAAATGTCTATGGTTTTATTTTGGCAGTCACTCATTTTAGGCTCCAAAAACCATGAGCCACCACAAATGAGGTGAGGTCACCTCATAATGCCAGTTGGAGGCAAAAAGTTTGGGTATTTGAGGCTCTGACCCGGCGAGTCCCCTGGCGGATGACAGGACAATAAGGTTAGATATTGGAAAATAAGGTTCATGCTACCCTGTCACTGGGGCTGGTGCAAGCTGCCTTTTTGACGGAAAAGTTGGTGTGTGGTCTGGGCCTCAAGAAAAAGGAAGTCAGCCACCCAAATCAAAATTGCCCTGTCGGCCTCCCCAAAATGATTCTCACATCAACTTAAGGAGACAGGAAGAAAATGGTAACAACAACAACAAAAAATTTAAGATTGCACTTTATTTTGAGATTGTCTAGGGAAAGTCATGGATCTATCTTGATGTTATAAAAGTTCCTAAGTTAAGGATATAATTGCCAAAGCCACACTGGTGACACATCTTTACTTTTACTATATCTTGCAAGTATACATGACTCGTGTTGAACTGTTCCAGAAATTAATCAGTCAATTTAAAAAATATAGTTTTATAAGCATAATTGAATAAAATAAAATGCATTTCTATTTTGAACGATCCTTTAAATCTAAACAAAAGCAAAATTGGCTCAAATTAATAGACAAATTAATAGTCACTCATATTTTATATATTTTGCCAACTATGCACATGTCTATTCCATTTTGTAATAACCTAGATTTGTGACCAAAATATCATACTCATTTTTATTGAGACTGTTCTCCTTGTCTTAACAACTTTCTTGAGACCCCTTGACCTGATTCTAAATAATGTGATGATATTGCTCATTTAAAATAGGTATTGCGTTTATATTTTTCAATAAATTTTAATGATATCAAAGGAAGTAAATCCAGTCAAAATTTGTCCTTTTCCCAAGAATATGGAAACCAAGATACATATATATCTTAAAATCTCATCTGAATATCAGGTGACCATTCTAAATACCGCACAGTATTAGCTTTGCCGTCTCAAGAGAAATATCTGCATATTGGTGTTTATCCTGTAAAATATTCCTTTTTTTTTAATAGCCTGAACCAAATAATTTCTCATTTTTACAGGCTTCACTTCACTTTTCTCACAGTGAATAAATTGCAACTTATTTCCATGAAATTCACAGATGACACAGATCTTTATTTTGCATAAAGGCATAAAGAAGTGTCTAATATCTTCAATATTCATCTGCTAAGTGGACATTTGCATTGGGTTAGAACAGAAAAAGAGCCCCAACCCTCCCGCAGTGACAGCTGTACAAAGGGATGACATCTGACAGCTGTGACAGTGCTGAAGGGAAACTCGGATGACTCGCAGCATCCATGATCCAATTACAGCACATATCCCTCTGACAGACCCAGCAGCTTGACTCCAGCGTTTGGAAGGACAGTATTGATCTCTTGTCAGAAACCAGTTGCCTGCCTGCAATTGTGTGCTGCTGAACTTTGAAAAGCTATAGTACCCTCTTAAATGATAGGGGCAGTCAGGTTATAGTATTCAGGTACAAAGAGAGGTGCAAAGGGTATCTGCTAAATGCTCTAAACTTGAACAAATCATAACAATATGACAGTCCAATCATACTCAAGGAGGCCAGCTGATGTAGCTGGCTACTGTCTGTGCTAATGGAAAGACAGCTCTTTGTGTTTAGTGGGATGATCTTACTTGATGAAAAGGCCACTGCAATTAGTGCATGCTGGTTGGCTGTGCTGGGTGACAGCAGCATGGACGGTCTAATGGCAGCTGCCAATAACCCTAACTTCAGGGAAACAGACAATTAGGCCTTTGATCCTAACACTGTTAGTCCCTCTACTCCAGACCTCTGCTCTGCTTTTACTGTAAACCTCACAAGGGCAATGTGGTACAACTTCACCAAACAGAACTACTTGGTCAAGAGGTCAATTACCTTTTCCTCTTGCTTCTGTTCCTGCCTTCCTTAAGCGGGAGGGGAGGGGGGGCGGCGGCGGGGGGGGGGGACGAGAGAGAGAGAAAGAGAGAGAGAGAGAGGGAGAGAGGAGAGAGACTCATGCAAAATGTAACAAATATTTCCTTTCAACTATAGTTTAAAGCTAATATATGAGCACAATGTTTAACATGCATAATTTTAAAGTACATTTTAAAAAATAAGGTGAAAACTTAAGATGCTAAATTTTATAGTACAGCTATCAAATATCAAGTGCTCTAATGTTTGAAGATACATGTAGCATTGAATGTTAAAAATTGTGTCAAAATCCTATGATAATTAAAGGTTATTTTCAGTTTTTATTATGTGAGGATGAGATAAAGATAGGTGAGACATTCTAAATACCTGGAGCATACGTAAAACTTATAATGCAAATTATTTCAGTATTTTATGAAGTGCAGCTCCAGAACAGGTGAGTCACTAAGGTAACAGTAAAACTAGATAAATAATTGGATCTCACATACATGTATTCACATACAAAAACAATCATACCAGTACAGACAAGTTTATGATCAGAGAAGTTCATGTTTGTTTCAGCAGCACATTTGCTAAAAAAAAAATAAAAAAAAATTTAGAACAATATGGAGAATATTAATCTGACCCCTGTGGTAAGATGACAAGAAAATTCAGGAAGCATTTCATATTTTTAAATGAATATTCTTTACGTCTCTCAAAGTTAGAACTTTTCTTAACTTTAAAAGGTTTTTTTCCCCCTGAAATAGTAGAACAGATAATAAGTATTTTTTTATTTACTCTGAGTAGGCAGGTACATCAACTGAAGCATATAGGACATGCTTACTGTTGGCATTTTATTAAATTTTAAGTATTGGAAAAAAATGAGTTTATATCAGTCTTAGATAATTTCTAATAGCAAAACTGAAAAACTGACATTATATAAAATATTAATGTATCTTTTGAATAGTCAGATGTTGAGGGAAAGTTTGGTATTATTAAAAGATAAAATAGGGTGTGGAAACTAGTGTTTTAGAAAGGAATAGAGAACTAGAGATCAAAAGCATGAAAAAACAGACTTTGGGAGACCTTTAGAGCAGAAGAAAACTGAGGCATAAGAGTTTCTAAGATTAAAGACACAATCAATGTGCTTCAGATATACAAACCTTTAAATGCTGGTAAAGATACTCCTGTTCACCAAAATGTAAATAAATGCTTATTAAACCTCATGATGTCATCCAAATATAAATTGGATAATAAGAAAGTAGCGAGGGTGTGGAGAAACATACAATCTCTTTTTCTTGACTGGGATATAGACTTTCTTAAGGTTAATTCAGAAATACCTATCCACAATCTATATTACTTTAATCAAAATAATTTTTTACTTCATAAAGTTTTATATGCAAGGCCGTTTGTTACAGTACTATTTATAACAAAAAAATATGCTGAATATTTAGTAAGAGGGGATTAATTAATTGTATCATGATACATACATAAAATAGAATAATACGGAGCCAATAAAAAGGAAGTGAATTTACATAAGTTGATAGGAAATTTTCTCTAAGATATATAGTATCAATTTATTTGTATAAAACTTATTTATCTATAGATGTAAAGAGCCAGGGTCTATAACATCCAAAATGACTGAAGTCGATATTGTATCGACTGAACACCGGAAATCAGTCCTGCAATCAGTGCTGGGTTGATCCACACTGACTGCCTAGGGGGCTGTGATCAGGCCAGGGCAGAGGCTGGGAGAGAAAAGCAGGGTCTGATCACAGTTATGACAGTCAGTGCTGGGTTGGCGTGGCTGAAGTCAGTCCTGCAGTCAGTGAACATAGGGTCAATTAATATTAAGTGAACATAGGGTCAATTTTTTAATGTCTCTTTGAGAGAGTTGAGAATGTAAAGTACAGTGTAGAGCAATTACTTATATTATTTCACATAAAACTCTATTCAACTAAGATATTTTCCTTTATTTAAAATATTTTCCTTTACTTATTTTGTGAAAGTATTACAGATGTTCCTTTGTTTTAGTTGTGTTTTTTTCGTTTTGTTTTTTCCCCATTGATCTCCTCCACCCTGCACCAGCCCCTTCTAGGTCTTGGCCAGTCTATTGCCTGTGTCATGAACTGTTCCTATCTAATACGTAAAAATCTAGAAAGATTTAGAGAAAAGGAAATAAAAGACATGCCAGGTAATTATCAAACAGAAGAGCTGAAGTTGCTGCATGAATACTGGATAGAGGCTTGAACCCAAAACACAGCGCATAAAAGTTAGTCATTATAACATAACAAAGGGTTCCTTTCACTAAAGAGATAAGATGGTTCCCAACACTTATACACATAATAGAACAGTGTGGGGGTTCAGAATGAGCCTCAACCAGATGTGTCTCAGTGGTATGCAGATTTTTGAGCTAAAGGCAATTTTAGCTTCAGGCTCAAGTGATAAATTCTGCCCCTCCCTTTACTATCTTTAAAAAAATTGAGATAGAGGCCTTGCCCCTAAGAAGACATTATAGTACTAGAGGCCAGGTGCATGAAACTCGTGCTCTTGGGGGAGGGGGCAGGGTCCCTCAGCCTGGCCTGCACCCTCTCACACCAGGGAGTCCTTGGGGGATGTCCTACTGACAGTTGGACATCCTTAGCACTGCTGCCGAGGAAGGAGAGGCTCCTGCCACCACTGCTGCACCCACCAGCCATGAGCCCTGCTCAGGGCTCCTGACTGAGCAGAGCTCCCCCTGTGGGAGCACGCTGACCACCAGGGAGCAGCTTCTGCATTGAGCGTCTGCCCCTTTGTAGTCAGTGTGCGTCATAGCAACTGGTTGTTTCATTGTCCAGTTTATTTCCATATTAGCCTTTAGCCAAAACTTGATCTACCTGAGAAAAAACTAGGAGCCCAAATAAAATATTGCATCTTTAAATTTATTTCGACAGTGACAATGTTAAATATAGGACACAAAATCTGGATTCCATCAAAAGCCTAGTATGAGATAATTATTAATTTTCTTTACAAGAAAATTAAAAAAATATATTCTATTCCTTTGAAAGTATCTAGTGGAATAAAGAAAGATCATAACCTCTTATTCATTGGACTTTCCAGTATAATTTATTACTAATTCAAATTATAAGATAATATGAACTTACAGTTTAAATTGAATGATTCCACTATGAAACTTTAAAAAGACAGACTACAAAATCCCTTTGAAATTGTTTACATTTTTTATTATTTTCAATCTTACTCTATTTCCATACATTTTAAAATTATTTTATGACTCTAAAATACATTACATTTTTAATATTACTTTATCTCCTCCACAAAGTAAGTGAATAACTTCACTATTAACAACTGACTGTATTTTAATAGTACCCATTTCCTACAAGTTTGGAAATGGAGATCTTTTCAGTCTAAACCACAGCAAAGAAAGAGAAAATAAATATCTAGCTTTATTATAGCCCTCAAGATGGCAAGCTTGTTTTTTGAGTATTATGCTTCCATTAGAGGCCCAGTGCACAAAATCCATGCATGGGAAGCGGGGGAGTCCCTCAGCCCAGCTTGCACCTCTTGCAATCCAGGACCTCTGGCTCCTAACTGCTCATTGGCCTGCCTGCCTGACTGCCCCTAACCACTCTGCCTGCCTGCCTGATTGCACTTAACTTCCTGCCTGTATGCCTGATCACCCCTGTCTCTGACTCAGCCCCCGCTGCCAGTCATTCTAGTAGTTCAGTTGTAATGGTCACTTAGGATTTTATATATATAGGTAGTATTTATAAGAGTTTTTATTTAAGTAATGCTTATGTATGCAGACAAAAGTTTATTCTTATAGTTGTTCTTAGTAAAATACTATCTAAAATTATTATGTTTTCCAAGATATTAAGAATTTTCTTAATTAAGTGTAAAACAAAATTTACTGTTAAAATACAATAAATTCAATGTAGAATTTCTGTTTATCCATCAAGCAAAATAAAATATTTGGCTCCCAAAACTCTTGACAGAATTTATCAAAAGAAAGAATTGATAGTGAATACTTACCAATGACCAGTCTAGAAATTTATATATGATATATTTCACATGGAACATTTTATTATGCACATAAAAAAGATAAAGTCTTTAAATTCTTGAACAATAAGAAACAGCAATGAGGAACTGTAAATTACATGAAATGAATTATCCTTTAATATTTTGTGTTGACTTTTGTAATTCTTCATCAATATGAATTTTATAAAACTCATACCTGAAAATTCAAAACAAGACATACACAGAATATTTTGTTATTGTCTATCTATACTTTATAGTGAATGCATAAAGTCATAGTAATTTACACGAATATAACAAATATCTTAGTTATATGCTTTGAAAATTGACAGAATTCATTTTACATATTTTTATTCATTTGTTCCAATTTATGAGCTGCAACCCATGGCCTCTGAGTACATGTGCATGATAAAATTATGAGAAAACAAATTATAAATAGTAATCAGTGACCCCTTGCTTAGCCACTGAACTTTATCAATGGCATGACCTAAGATCCTAGGCATGAAGGCCAATCAACTTATACTCTGTCAGTTCATAAGACAAGAAAATCTCTAAATACAGTCCTCTACATAAAGAACTACCAACCTCTAGTTTAATGAAGCTGAGATTTACTGACTGCTATCTGTAGAGGCCATATAACATATATAATGTACAAAATATAAAATTTACTACAGTGATCTTATGAACACTATTTTATGCACTTAATTTCTTTTTCTAAATTAATTTATACAAATAAATACAATTTGATAATTCTTACTTCTAATCTGAAAATAAGTTTATTTCAGAAAACATCATTTAAGTTTAATAATATTTTTATACTGAAAGAATTAATCTAGGGGCAATTGGCCTGAACATTGTAATGAATTAGAATCTCAGCTATTACATTTTCCACATTTTAATATAGTGACTAGGAATCTGAGAAAACACAAGACAGCTACTTAAAATTTTTGAAATAAGAGGAAATACTTGCTTTTTATCTGTAATGGATAACTATAGATATTTTTCATCCTATTTTACTCCATGTGTTTTTTATATTTATAGCACTTTGATGTTATTTAATAAGTGAAGGACTGTACATCCAGGACCACATTCTCATAAAATATTGAGGGAGCCCTGGCTCAGTGGATAGAGCATTGGCCTGCAGACTAAAGGGTCCCATGTTTGATTACAGTGAAGGGCATGTATCTTGGTTACAAACTCAATCCCAGAATCTGAGGGAGGGAGAGGGTAGAGGTGGGGGAAATATATAAGGATGTGTGCATGGGGAAACAAACAATCAATGTGTTTCTCTCTCATTAATGTTTCTCTCTCTCTACCTCTCCCTTCCACTCTCTCTAAAATTCAATGGAAAAAATATCCTCAAGTAAAGATTAATATATATATATATATATATATATATATATATATATATATATGTTAAAATAAGGTAAGAGACAATGAGTTTCAAGGGAAAGAAAGAGCAGAGAGTCAGAGAAAGTCAGAACAATTGTTCAAGACATTTGGAAAAAGTGTATTTAAGTAAAAAAGTATTCTGAATTAGATCAAAACAAAATACAACATTGTGAATAAACTCAAAGTTTAAAAAGAGTTCTATAAATATTCAGAATGTGTACTTTCATGTAAGGAAAACTGTTGACATATTAAAGTTAGAATTATTTTGGTATAAACTATGAAAGAGAATATATACTAAGACAACTAGACAATGTTCATATGGAAAGGCAAAACACTCAGAATAATCAATACAATATTAAAGGAAAACAAACCCAATTTTACAGTCACTGTACAACTACTAGTACAGTAATGAAGACAGTATGGTACTGCTTAAGGATAGACAAATAAATCAAAGAAATAGAATAAGGAACCCAGAAATAGATCCAAATAAATATACTTACCTGGTATTTGAAAAAGTAAAAAAGGAAATACAATGGAGTAAAGATAACTTAAAAAAAAAAAAAAAAAAGAAAGAAAGAAAAAGAATCAAGACACAGACCTATTACTCTTTTAAAAATTAACTAAAAATACATCATACACCTAAATGCAAAATATATAATTATAAAACTTTTTTCAAAGTAACAGAATGGCCTTAGGTATGGTAATGACATTTTAGATACAACACCAAAAATATAATACTTGACAGAAATAATTTATAATCTGAAATTCATTAAAATAAAAATTTTTGCACTGTGTAAGGTCCTGTCAAGAGAATGAGAAGACATGGCAAATATTGGGATTAATATTTGCAAAAGACACATACTACAAAGGACTGTCATCTAAAACAGACAAAGAACACCTAAAACCCAACAATAAGAAAACAAACAACCCAATTTAAAAAGGAAAAGAAATTAGCAGGCCAAATACCTTAAAAGACAACTCATCAATGAATATATACAAATGGCAAAATAAGCATTTGATAATATGTTCCACATCATTTGGTATCAGTAAAATACAAATTAAAATAAGAATAAAATTACATGCTCAAATTCCAGTGTAACTTCTGAGATGAGAGTGTTCAAAATATATCTGAAACATTAAAAAGAAGCTATGAGCCCTGGCTGGCTTGGTTCAGTGGATAAAACATCGACCTGAGGACCTAAGGATCCTGAGTTCAATTCCAGTCAGGGGCACATGCCCAGGTTATAGGCTTGATCCTTGGTGGGGGGCATGCAGGAGGTGGCCCATCAATGATTCTCTCTCATCATTGATGTTTCTGTCTCTCTCTTTTTCTCTCCTTTCCTCTCTGAAATCAATAAATATATATATATATTAAAGAGACTATGAAAACTGAAATGACATTAGAATCACTGTCTGTAGAAGGTAACATAGACTTGAGGTCTAAACCGAACCAAGCTGATTGTCTGCTATAACAAACAAGTAAAAATTAACTATTTATCCAGAGGATAATAGGAGTGATAAACTCACAATGAAGTTTTAAAATTTTTAAGATAAATCCAAAATTTCTTGGCATGAAAATAATCAGAAATATGTTACAAATTCCAAAGAGAGAAAAAAAATTGATGTTAACTTTAAAGTGTCCCAAATGTTTGAATTACAAGTCAGCTTGAACTGAATTATTGACATCTCTATTCCACAAAGAGAGAACAGTAAATAAATAGGATATTCCTTTTTGTAGTATTATCAATTAGCTATTTTGAAACTACTTTCTGTCAGTTTTAGGTTTAAGCAAATGATTAAACATATTGACAGAAATGAGAGCCCAGTTTCTCACTTTTGGGAGTTGGAAATATCAGTATGAACTCATGGTTTTAAAAAAGAGAAAAAGTGGATAGATGTGAATATTATTTATGACTTATTCCCTTTCTCTCCCCAGTAAGAAAGCCTAGAAGCAATGGCACAGGTAGCTATGAGCACACCAAACACCCAATCTTGGTTTCTAAATACCATTTTCCACTTTTAGGTTGTGAGCATTTTTAGAGAAAGAGCTGATTTCATAAGTAGGATATGGAAATTAATAAGTATGCCTGAAATGTCTTATACTCTCTTCAATAAGAAAGCATGCAAAGAATTAAGGGGACAAACCAAAAAGACATACAGACAGATTTAAAGGGGCCCTACTAAACAAATTAGATATACATTTTTGCATTAAAAATGAATAATTATATTGATAGAATATAATCCATTGCATACACTAAAAGTCCATGGGCCATATTATTATAAATAAATAATACTTTATAGTTTATCAAGCATTCATCATTTTTAATTGGAGGTATCTATTTGCTCATATTGGTGAAAATGGAATTTCCTACAATATGTTTTGAGTCTCTAAAACATGTGCTATTACAATAAAAAATATGAATATAGTAATAGTATATGAACATATAGTATGAGCTTTATAAATACTTGTTAAGTCCAGGAATGAAATATAGTAAGAAAAACAAAAGGTATTACATTTATACAAAGGTATTATTTTCAATACAATATGCTATCTTAAATTTACAATAAATGTTGCAACAATTTAGCCAAACTACATTTTTTATCACCTTTTGAATAACAGATTACATGGTCAACCATATAAAACTTTACTCTAAGCAGCATCCTCTGCTTCCTGATGTTTTACATGATAGAGCTCCCAAATATTTCACAAGGGAATCCCATACAGAGAAAATGAGACACACTCACTGCCGGAAATGGGACACCAGGGAGCTTACTAAGATATTAATACATGTGAGTTACAGTAAATTACACTAAATGAAGACCTGTCACTTCAGGCATTGCGTCTACTGATTGCATGTGAGTGACTCTGGATGAACTGCAAGCTATCACCTACTCACTTGGCATCAAACCAGAAAACAGCAGTTTGCTTCTGTTTCCTATGACAAAAAAGAACAAAATCTGAGTGCGTTTTGTAATTTTTCTATTGTTATATTTTCAAACAACATACATTATGTGCTGTTGATTACCTTCATTTTAAGATCAGGTCCCCTAAATTGGATTATACGCTCACCAATTGGTTAACCTAGATGCTTAAAAAAAAAAAAAAAAAATTAGTGTGTTTTTTCTTGTTTCAATTTGTAATGATTATTTCTTTCTGATTTCTGTATTTTTTCAAATAGTCATATTATTTTCTCTTAATTAAACCATATTGGAATGTAATATGCCCTTTCAGAAAAATAAATGACAAAAGAATCAGTAAGGCAAGTTCACTAATCTGGTTATCCAGTACCGACTAAAGCATTGCCGCACTAACTCTAAGCCTCAACTGCTCTTTTTCTCTCTGGTAACTGACCTTTCACAGTTCCCTGGAAGGAAGTGAATGTTTCAACTGAAAACTTTGAAGTGAACATCACAGCTTTACTTTTTATACTGAACACCTTAATCAGTTCAAGTTCTGTTATGTCAGATACCATATTTGGGAAACAAAAGTAAATACAGTGGTGCCTCGCATAAAGAACGCCTCGCACAGCGAACGCTGCACACAACGAACTTCATTTCATGATTCATACAACGAACTTCGTTTCACACAACGAAGTCGCCCGAGCTTCCACGACCGCTTTGCCCGAGCTTCCACGACTGCTTCGCCCGAGCTTCCACGATCGCTGCTGATGTATTGCATCCTTCCGCGCAGGCACTGCAGGCAGTCGTTAGTCACTGCGCTTAACTTAAGCACGTATCGCGGCAATCGTTCTTCATTACGAATTAAATCACGCACGTATCGTGGCAGTCGTCCTTTTAAGTTAAACTCAATATTTTTTTATATCATGGCTTCTAAAAAAAGCAGGAAGGTGATTTCTGTTGAATAAAAATAATAACAAAAAATTTATCTTTTTTTATGTCATCTTAGCATATTTTATGCTACAGAACGAATTATTTTTTTTTAACATGTATTGTTATGGGAAAACGCGTTTCACGTAACGAACTTTTCGCATAACAAACTTGCTCCTGGAACGAATTAAGTTCGTTGTGTGAGGCACCACTGTAACTCAATTTATGTGCATTTGAAAACTCATAGCTTTTCAAGTCACATCTCGTGTTATTTTTTTACTGATATATTCTCATAGAGTGTAAGTGTCAAATAATGGGAAGTTCCTTGGATTTTATGAATTAAGGACCAAATTCCAAGTCTAAGCAAATTAGGTAAAGCAAACTAAATAAATGAAGCAAGGAATGTCACATCTGTGTGCTTGAGTTTTCTCACTCCTAAAGTGAAAGTATTAAACTAGGTAATCCCTAAAATGTATTGTATATTCAAGTGTGAAATATGTATGTTCATTTAAGTAAAATAAAAAAAGACAAGAAAAATGAGAATAAAGGTCCATGTATGAGAATCCAGTTAGGATGATTTGAGTTCAGGTATTAATTTTCCTGCTTATCCTATTAAAAAGAACACATATATTAAGGATGGCTTCAAACTTAGACACACACTGCCATATGCAATGCCAAATATTCACTTGCCCTTAAAGTGCCATTCACCCACTTTTGGCTACTCACATATCTCAGCTAACTAACTACATACCTGGAGTTTCTAGCTCTAATGACATTTCTAGACTTTGTACCAAAGAGCATGGGATATGAAGTCCTAAGCTTTTGTCCAAGGAATAGTGCTAACTTGAAGTACAGAGATTTAATAACCATAAAAGCATGCGTTTATATCTATATGCCTGCTTATTGTTCTTTTTTTCAATTATCAGGCTGTTTTGATTATGATAGCGTTGCAGAATAATTTGATATCAGATAGCATCAAGTTTGTTCTTTCTCAAGGTTTCTGTGTCTATTCAAGTTATTTTTAATTAAAATGACTAAAATAAAAATACCAAACACAGAAACCATACAATACAATACACATCCAATAAAATTTATAATTGAGGTAAAATACTTGTTACTGTTATTTAAAGTATGCATTATGATATTTATTTATTTATATTTCAAAAAAAGTCTAAAGTAGAAGAGTTATGAAATGAAAAGCATTTATCAGTAATGTGAAAAATTAAAAGAAGGTAAGGGCGATAGGCAATTTAAAGAAAATCTTGTCTTATTTGAACAAAAGTTACATTTGCTGATTATAGTATGCCCTTAATTTTTTAATGTACTCTCTAAACTACTAGAGGAAGAGAGAAACTTATTTTTTAAGTTGGAGGAGAAAATAGTAGAGGAAAAATAAAACAATGAAAAGTAAAAATAGAAAACAGAGTATAATAACAGATATAAAACCTACTATTTGAAGAACCAAGTAATATGTCTACAGAATTTTTTGTAAGTTATTAAATTCAATGCAAGTGTAATTTATAAAAAAACTAGTGTGAAAGGTGAACTATCATATATTTATGATATTTTTATTTTCATTATAACTCTGTTGCAAAGAACATTTGTAAAAGCACATCTGCCTGCTTGTCATTGCCTTAGGATGAAACATAAGGAACTATACTAAAGTTATAAGGACATTTTTAGTTATTTAATATGGACTTAAATAAACATTGTCAAAAAGGAACAGTTCAAAACAGGATTTTACCTTGCTCAATATAATAACATGATATAGAAATTGATCACAGTTTGACATTTCTTTCAAGAGAAAGATTAAGTTCATTTAACAGGTTGTCCACATGTCCTAAGATACTCAGTTTTTTTGTTTTTGTTTTTTAACTCACTGTGCTTTTATGTAGGAAGTCCAAATTTGAAAATTTTCACTTGATTTTATGACATTCTGTTACACTCTTTCTAATTTAGTCATTTTGTCTTAACAATGTCTTACAATTGGCTATTACATCCCTTGAGGAAATGTAAAATTTAAAGAGACATTAAACTCAAGTAATTTCACTGCCTGTCAGAGAAATGACAGGGAGATACTGTTACACATCATGTCATTTTATGACACTTGTGATTAAAATCATATATATTTGTTGAATGTTCAAGTACTGGTAATGTACACATATTCTACAATTTTTTGAGGGTGTAAGAGTAGTTAAAATAAATTATATGGTAAAAATAAACTTGTAGGTGGTACCAACTTTTAAACTTAGTTGTGCTTCAAATGTTGATAAGAGAACTCTTTAAACTTTATAATATACTTTATATAGAATAATTCTATAATTGTAGATAAGACCATGAAGTCCAGTAGTATATCATTTCAACCAAAATGAGATTGATTTATAAATCATGTAGAAATGATTTAAAATCAGAATATTACACAGAGGAGAGGATGTGAGGGGAATAAAAAAATGAATGCCTAGATATGATTCTAAGGAAAAAAATGTGTAAAACATTTTAGTACATATCTTTCTATTCTGTACCACTTTCCACTTCAAAGTAACTTTTTTTTATGTTCTCAAGTGCCTATTGTGTTCATGTTGTTTTATGTCAATTCCCAAAGTCTCAGTATTATCTCACATGACCTTAAATTACCTGCCTCACCTTTCTTTCAAATTTTGGAAAGGAATTCTCTTAGAATAGGTAGTCTCAATTGTATATTATATGTAAATTAACCTCATTAAACTAATTTAATGTTTTTCTAACTTGACAGATAATAATAATAATATAGGCTTCATATCAAATAATGGAGATGAGAAAAAAGATCTTAAGTCTATTTCAGGCCAATTAATTGATCTGTTTGAATTAATTCATGACAAGCAATGTGTGTATGTATGCTGTTTGTAGGTAAATGTGTATGAATTAAGTTCCTTTAACAAATTGTCACAAATGAACTTAATTCAACAGGTTGTGGGTATGCATGAATATGTGTATATATGTGTGTACTAATAATATCTGTTTATCTATAGCACATTAATGTATTGTTACATATAATTTTATATAACAATATTTATTGTAATAGTTATAATGCAATTATGGCAAGTTTTGAAATGTGCCTATTAATTAAGTGAAAGACATATAGATTATTTCATATTTTAAAAATACATTACAAACAATACTATGATAAAAAATAACTTTTATGAATATCTTTATAGATAAGTATCCCTTTACTCTTCTGACTTTTGCTTTAACATGGTTTTCTATGTGGAAGCAATAAGAAAAAAACGGGTTATTAAATGTTTTATCAAAATACCTGACACTATATTGCCTCTCATATTTAGAAAGTGTATAGTTTATAGAAAAATGTTGGCTTGTTGTGGGAGAAGATTCCTTTAAAGATTGTATATGCATTAAGGGGAAAGTTCTTGAGTAAGAGAGCAGAAAAATAAAGACAGCTGAAATATTTTGCATTAAAAAAAATTAGAGTATTTCAAATTTTATCTAATGGTTGAAGAAAGAGCGAAAGAGAGGGTGATGTTGAGGAAAAAGTAAGTGAATAGACTGAGGGAAAATGGAAAGGGGATTTTTATCTGGAAGAGAAGTATAAAAAGAACTGTGATAACTGTGGAGTGAAAGGGGATGGGTAGAGTTGGAAGCCAGTATATGGAAAAAATAATAAAATAAAGTGAAGATTAAAAATAAAGAATGGAAAAACAAAAAGTAATGGAAATAAAAAAAATAAAATTTATGCTGAAATGATAGTTCTATGCAGGACTCTCTTTAGATTACTCCTTTATCTTTAGAATTGGCATAGATTATAGAATATATACACTTTTAAATTATTAAAGAGATAAAGATATGAATATATGTGAAAATAAGAATACAATATAAAAATTAAAACTGAAAATGTTTTTATAAATAATCAAATAGAATTTTTAGATAAAAAATATAGAGATAGAAATTAAAAACTTAATGAATGAGTTAGACATGGCTGAAGAGAGTTTTCATAAACTGGGAAGTACATCTGGAAAAATTACTCAGCATTAAGAAAAAAAGCAAGTAAAAATCAAGATATGGGAAGGGGAGAGTTAGAAGTCATGGGTAATAGAAAAAGGAAGCCTAGTATATATATATACCAGAAATCCAATATATGTCCAATAATAGTAAAAAAAAAAAAAAAAAAAAAAGAAAGAAAAGAAAAGAGAGGGTTGGTTGGGAGGCAATACTTAAGGATAACAGCAAAGAATTTTAAAAAAATATTTTAAAGACTGGAATGTAAAGATTCAAGAAATATAATGCATTTTAAGTAAATTGCTCTTTTTCTTCACTGATTTTTATTGTTTTTACAGTCTAATTTGAGTCACAGTTTTTAATTTAATTAAAGTCTCCTAATTTCTTTCCAAGTGTTTCATACTATTCTAGTAGCAAATTAATTTTTAATTTAAATGCATCTCCAAAATTGATTTTACTTAGTAAATATTGTGATTTTTATTGTGACATCATTTTATTTTGCTTTCATACTAGTTCTAGTAAAGTGATATTTTTCTTTCACATAAAGGAACATAACTTTTTATCTGCTGGTTAATAGTCTCATTCCACAAATCTGCTTTTCACAATAGAAACTGAGGTTACTTTGTATTTACAGTAAAATCTCTATATAATGGACTAGTAGGGTGACAAGGGTCCTTTAAAGCCAAAAGTCTGTTATGTAATAAGGTAGGTTTTCCGAATGCTTATGTTAAAAATTAACAAATTTGTTAGTTTACCTGTTTTTATTTATGTAGACACGTTGGTATAATTAAAATTATTTATAAAAAGTTTGATTTCACAGAAAATGTTTCTATGTGCATTACTATAATTTTAAATGTATACTGAAAAGGTCTCATAAATGCATGCAGTCACAAGTACACAACTGTACACAGCTCACATCCAAACATTGGCTGGCACATGTTACAACTGCTGCAGAAAGTCACACCACAGAACCAATTACTGCTGGAGGCAGTGCAATCATGTGCTAATCATTCACCAAGCGTTGTTTACAAGCTGTGACACTTGCATTTAAATACAGTCAAACTTCATTTCTCCAATGTCTCCCATCTAGAACAATTTGGTTCTCCAACACATTGTTCACAGAAAAAAATGTCTCTGTTGTTGAACCAAACTTTGGTTTTCGACCTGACAAAGTTCATGCTGATACCTGAGCTTTGACAAAAAACAAACAAACAAAAAAGCTGTCTCTCAGTCAACAAACTAAAGAGAGAATGCTTTTGTTGCTGGTGAGATCTATTAGCACAAATTTAAAATCTAAGGAAGCCATCAAGAATGCTAATGTTGCTAAGGGTGTGAAAGAAACAATGATCAGGGGGAATTGAACAGGTAGAAAAATTGTTGGTTTGGATAAATGAAGGCAGTTAGCCAGTGACAACACTTCAGAGGCAGTGATATATAAACAAGCAAATATGCTACATGCTGACCTGAATGCTGAAAATGCTTCCTTTAAGGCTAGGAATTTAAGAAAAGTGTTTATTTACAGGTTAAACCATATATAAAACAGGGAATCATTTGGGGGTCCGAAACGAATTAACTCAATTTATATTATTTCTAATGGAAAAAAATGATTCGTTTTTCGAACAAATCACTTCTTGAACAGCCTTTGAGGATGAATTAAGTTCAAGAACTGAGATTCCACTGTATAGAGATGACAGTTGTAGATATGTGATATTTATTTACCTTGGCAAAATTACTATAGTGTTTTCTCCAACATATGGCCTATTCACTAAAATTTGTTAAAAATAAAAGTGAAATAACAACAAAAAAATAACCTGTTAATTTAATTACAAGCAAATCTTGGTTAAAAGCATTTTAAAGTTAACATGTTGTTAATTTTCACATATGACATATGGATCAGAAATTTTGTCTGTTAAATCCAAAGTCTGAAAAAATGAGGGTTTACTATAATAAGAAACCAAAGTGAATTTGAAAGCAAAGGATATGTGGTAAGAGATGCTGAAGGCTAATCTGAAAGAATTCCTGAAGGAAATCTTACACTCAGGATAGAGACCAAAATAAGAAAATAAATAAATAAATAAATAAAATCTAGGATACTAATCAGCATTCACTATCAGAACCTGATTCCAGCAATCTTCAGGCCAAGATTGCACATGTAAATTGGCAATTACATTATGATGATTTAAGGTGTGTCACCTCACAAAAGACAGTGAAAACTATTACCTGTAAAACCTCACCTAGTTTATAATGTCATTTTATTTTTATTACAGATGATGATGACTTAATTAGACATAGAAATCCTATACAGCTTACTCTTTCTCTCTGCTGAGCGCACCCCCATTTTCTCCATCCCTAATTTTCCCAGGCCCCACTCTCTCTCTCCAGAGCAGTCTGTGCCTCCTTTCTTTCCCTCAGGCTCACTTCCTTTGCCTTTCTCTTTCCGAAGGTCAGAGCGCCTTCTCTTGCCTCTGTGACTTGTTCCTGAGCCCATGCAGCCCAGCTGGCTCATGCCTACCACCTCTGTGACTTTCTGTCTAAATAAATAAATTTAGTTACAAAGAATTTTGCTCATATAATTATGATTTTGCTCGTGTTTTATGATAGCTTTATTTTTACTTTCATTAGGTTTGTATAATTTCTCTATCTTTATAAGTTAAAAGAACATATCTATGTAAAAAGTATGTTTAGATTCATTTACATAGAATAATGTCAGATATCTCTATCTTCAGATTAGATCTTTATTCAGATACAAAGTGAAATTTTACTATTTTTTGAAAATAATTTTATTATGCATAATTCAAACATATCAAAGTATATAATGTACATGTAAATATAAAGAATAATATTGAGCTAAATCTATAATAATAAAAGCATATCATGCTAAGTAGACCAGACAACCTTTAGGATGAAGCTGGGACTGCAAGGGAAGCCTAGGTCCCAGGTGCCAGAGGGAAGCCGGTGTAGGCAGCCCAGGGAAGGAAGGCCTTACTCTTGCATGAATTTCATGTATTAGGCCTCTAGTATTTATATAATAACAACTTGATTTGGAATAATTCTTTTATGTTTGGTAATAACTATATTTAGTATTGCTTAATATTTGCTTGAGTCACCCTATAAAACTTTCTGGACTTAGTAATTTTTAATATGATTATTATAATTACTGTTTCAATACCTTTAATCCTATCTAATAAAATAGTTAATATGCAAATTTACAATCACTCCAACACACAAAATGGCCACCTCCATGTGATTAAAAATAGCTGCCCCCATGTGGACACAAGATGGCTGCCACAAGATGGCTTGCAGGGGAGGACAGTTGTGGGCAGTTAGGGGTGACCAGGCCAGCAGGGGAGGGCAGTTGGGGATGACCAGACCAGTAGGGGAGGGCAGTTGGGGAGACCCAGGCCTGCAAGGGAGAGCAGTTGGAAGGAACCAGGCCTGCAGGGGAGGGCAGTTGGGGATGACTAGGCCAGCAGGGAGGACAGTTAAGGGTGACTGGGCCATAGAGGAGGGCAGTTGGGAGAGACCAGGCCAAAAGGGAAGGGCAGTTGGGGGGGACCAGACCAGCAGGGGAGGGCAATTAGGAGTGATTGGGCCAGCAGGGAAGGGCAGTTTGGGGTAACCAGACCATCAGGGGAGGGCAGTTAGGGGAGACCAGGTCAGCAGGGGAGGGCAGTTAGGGGCAATTGGGCTGGCAGAGGAGCAGTTAGGAGTCAACCAAGCTGTCAGGGGAGTAGTTAGGGCACATGTGTCAAACACAAGGCCCGCGGGCCAAATCCGTCCCGCCAGGCCTTGCAATGTGGCCCTCACCGCACCGCGCTGTCATCACTGCACTCCGCTGCGTTTCCATCACAATGACAGTTTATGACTGTTCAGTAAACCATTCGGCCCGCGATTTAGGCTGGATTTTAGATTTTGGCCCCTTCTCTGATTGAGTTTGACACCCCTAAGTTAGGGGTGATCAGGCTGGCGGGCAGAAGCAGTTAGGGGCAATCAGGCAGAAGCAGGCAAGCAGTTGGGAGCCAGCAGTTCTGGATTGTGAGAGGGATATCCAACTGCCCACCGGGATTGGGCCTAAAAAGGGCAGTCAGACATCCTCAAGAGGTTCCAGATTGGAGAAGGTGTAGGCTGGGCTGAGGGACACCAACCCCTCCCCTCCCCCACCCCATGCATGAATTTCATGCACCAGGCCTCTAGTAGTTATATAACCATTCATATTTTCTATTTCTTCTTTAGTTTGTTTTCATTAGCTAATTTTTTTTCTGGGAATACATTGCAATGCATTTCAAAATTACTAATTTATTGGCATAAGTGTTAATTTTTTTTTATTTTAGTCTTAATCTGTTCTGTATTTATGCTTGCTTTTATATATGAAATTTTGTTTATTTGGAACCTCTCTCTTTTTATTTATTTATTTATTATTTTTAAAATATATTTTATTGCTTTTTTAGAAAGAGGAAAGGAGAAGGATAGAGAATTAGAAACATTGATGAGAGAGAAACATTGATCAGCTGCCTCCTGCACACCACCTACTGGGGATGTGCCTGCAATTGAGGTACATGCCATTGACTGGAATCAAACCTGGGACCCTTTAGTCCACAGGCCGATGCTCTATCTACTGAACCAAACCGGTTAGGGTGGAACTGCTCTCTTTTTATTTCAATGAACATTGCTGGAGATTTGACAATTTTATTAGTCATTCAAGTAACATATATTTGGCTTTATTGATCATACCATTTGTTGTTTTATTTATTATATTTGAATTAATTATATTTTATATTAATTATATTTTACTATTTTCTGATTCTTGTTTCTTTCGTTATTAATTTATTAGTAACTTTTTGTACATTTTTCTTCTGGTGACTCTATGCCCTCACCTATGCATTCCTCTCCCATAGACACTCTTTACTCTCTAAACCTGACTATTTTGTCCCTCGAGTTCCCTTCAGCTACATTCCCTAAGTACTGATAGTAAAATTTTAATTCATTCTAAGTATTGTATAATTTTTTTAGACATTAGATATTTTAAGTTGTATTTTTGTTTTTTCCTAAAAATATACTTTAGGTTGTTTAAGTAGATTTGAAAACTATTTGGGGGGTATTTTTTTTTTTTTTTTTTTTTTTTTTTTTTTGCTTAGGCAGAAAGAATAAGAAATGCACAATTCTAGTAGAGATTAAGAATCCTGGAGGAACAGCATAATTAGAATATGAGATCAAAATCAGATATGGTGACTTAGACACATCAGAGCCATAGCCATGTGCAAGTGTAAATTATGCCAGAAACATAAACTTGAGAACTGTTGGCATGGAGATTGATTTAAAAATCATAGGGATCAACACTATACTCTTGGCAGAAGGTAAACAGTGAGAGCGTAAGAAAGGCCCAGGACCAAGGGCTAAGGAGTCCTAGCATCTAGAAGTCAGAAGATTCTATTAATAACATGGAAGCAGCCTAGTTAACAAAGTGGAAAAGCTTAGTTATTCAGGAGAGTAGAAAAATAACTGGGTATCTATGGGTAGATATTTGGTAAAAAAATTTTGTTTTTATTTGTTTTTCAAAAAGGAAAATACAAGAGCATGTTTGATGCCTGGTTAAAACGAAATCTTGAAGGAAAAAAAAGTGGTTGAAGACACAAAAGAGATGAGGGAAAAATTAGAAAAGTAAAAATGCGAAGCCACCTAAAATAAGGGGAATGGCAATACTAGATGTTGTCAAGAGAGTGAAACAACCATAATTTTGATATAATGTTGGTGAAAATATAAAATGGCACCATGATTATGTTAAAAATTCTGTCAGTTTTTATAGCAACCATATACTCCATGAGCCATCAATTCCAACCACATACTTATTCAAATGAAATAACATGTCCATGAAAAATATATCCACATCCACTTTGCTCATCATACCCCAAATTTCAAAGTAAAAACAACTGTCCACGTATAAAATAGATAAACAAATTGCAGTGTATTCTCAAAATGTAATTTTACTAAGCCATAAAATACACCTGATACATGTAACCATATGGTTGATCTCAGAAAATGATTTGCAGAGAGAGAGAAGCCAAACACAGATTAGTACATACTGCATGACTTTGTTTTATATGAGGTTCCAAAACAGGCAGAACTAACTTTTGTTGGAAAAGATTCTGAAGAGCAGTTTTCCCCATTGGGAAGGGAGTTAGGGTATTGCTTGGGAGGAGAATGAAGGAAGTTTCTGAGGTAATAATAATGTCCTCTCCCTTGACAGGAGCTTGGGTTATATCAAAATATGTATTTATTGAAATTTAACGGTATGCATTCCATTATATGTCACATTTAATTCAAGGTAAAAAAAAAATAGTTCAGCCAGCGAGGCTCAGTGGTCAAGGCACATGCCCGGTTGCAGGCTCGATCCCCAGTGTGGGATGTGCAGGAGGCAGCCGATCGAAGATTCTCTCTCAGCACTGATATTTCGATCTCTCTCACCTTTCCCTTCTTCTCTGAAATCAATATAAATACATTGTTTTTAAAAAGAGCAAAAATAAATATTATTAAGTTCTAGTTCATTATATATACACCGGAGTATTAACAAGAAACGTAACAATGTCTGTAACTTACTTGAAAATACATTTAAAAATTACAAGATGGATTAATGGTGGATGGTTAGGTATCTGATTAAGTTAGTATAGTAAAATATAAATGCCAGAATATAGGTAGTGCCGATATAGATGTTCAGTTTTATACCTAAAAATTGGAAAAATAGGCGGTAGGGAGAAGACTTCTGGAGCGATGTTGACAGGAGAAATGTCTCTGCAAAGATTTGGGGGGAAAGGCAGTCAGAGAAGAACTGCTCCTGAAAGAAGCCAATCTTGATAGAAAGGGAAGAAGTGAACATAATTAAGTCATTTTGGTATACTAAAACTCAGAAATCTCAAGTGGTAAAATTGCAAGAAATGTCTGAACATTTTCTGTGTCTCAACTGCTCATCCATTTGTAAGACTGTTAAGAGCACAGATAACAATTTTTTTTCTCGATGCACTTGGCACAGTGACCGTTTCTTGACATATCAATTAATCAAATGTTCTTCCTCTTTCTCTATCATAGTCTTGAATCATGCGGAGGGCCAAAAATTATAGTCTTGTAACTGCATAAAGCTTCTCCTTTGCCATGTCTGCAAAGTTCATTTAAAAGCTATTCTTCACTATTCCACATAGAAATTTTTTCTTTTGCTCTCTCAATGCTTTGGAGTCAAAGACATCTTCATTCCATTTTGCAACGCCCCCTGACAGCTGATGGAAGCTGGCAGAGCACGAAAGGTATTTAAAGTGTGGCAGAAGGTACACAGTGCAGTCATTCTTCCTCTGAGACACTCCTGATCACTCTGAACTGAGCTGGGCTACACAAGTCCAATGTCTCTGTCAAGCCTTTTACAGGATTTGAGTGTTCCTTAGAGAGGCGTGCCCTCGTTCATTTGTTTGCACACTTACATTTCCTGTGGCAAGCGAGAATAAAGGAGATGTGGGAGGTGAGGGCCATCTCTAATGCAGAAACACTGGAGTGCACAGACCTGAGATGTGCCATTCCTCACATCAGGGGAAAGCTCAGCATCCTTCGTGGAAAAGGAAAGTGAGGCAGAGGAAGTACCACCAAGATGTTCTCTCAACTCAGCATGCTATCCATGCACGCTGAAAGTAAAAGTAAAGAACTCTACTTGGCCAAAACCGGTTTGGCTCAGTGGTAGAGCGTCGGTCTGCGGACTGAAAGGTCCCAGGTTAGATTCCAGTCGAGGGCATGTACATTGGTTGCTGGCACATCCCTGGTAGGGGGTGTGCAAGAAGCAGCTGGTCGATGTTTCTCTCTCATCGACATTTTTATCTCTCTATCCCTCTCTCCTCCTCTCTGTAAAAAATCAATAAAATATAAAAATAATAAAAAAGAACTCTATTTGTTTACTTTTTTTTATGACAGAAAGATTCAGTGAAATTTTACCACCCAGGTTGAGGGGGAAAAAAATAAAAGGAAAATGAGTTAAAAAGTAGCCTGTACATTCACAATCTAAATTTCTTGCCAGTCTAGCAATGTAAGATGTCATGGGTAACATGGGGAATACTTATTTAAATTTTTTATATTCTTCCAGAATGAATAAAGATTCAAATGAGAAGGTGCACATATAGTGAAAAGGGAGCAAGATTTCAAGCTTTCTTCCACTTGAAAAAAAAATTGTCATTTATGGCCTTCCCCTCTAAAAAGACAAAAAAGGCAGCTGCTATCTGCTTGCTTAGGACCAAGCTTGTCAAAAATAGTTTTCTAGATATTTCTACTCTGTTATAGGCAAACTCTGTTTAAAAACAATCTCTGCCTTTAATCCTTATAAAAAAAGAACGTCTGTGCGACAGCAAATACATTTGATCTAAGAGGCTGATCATACATGAATAGATGTATAAATTCTGGTTTAAGTAGCCTAACAATAACAGACATTTGTGATTAGATTTTTAATGCACCTCATATTGGAGAGTTTTGTTTTTAGTTTGGGGGTTGTTAGGGCTATATATAAAGCAGGTCAATGCGTGCTTTAATTATCAAAACATACAAAGAAACTTAAGAAAAGCCTTTATTTCAAATTCTGTCTTTGTCTTTCACACTCTAGTTGTTACTGGCATTAGATACAGTGACACATAGACAGAGAAGGGACATGACATAGATAAAGCAAACAAAAATGGAACAAAACACAAGAGGACAACATTTATAATGTCACTGACAAAGGCAGTCACTTCACTTTAAATAATGTGGCAGGCTGCAAAACTATAGCAATTACTAGAATTTCATTTTCATTAACTAATAAAGCAAGGAAAACAATTTAAGTATCTGAATGTCATTTTTCAAATGAAAATAAACTGTAAACATTTGAATAACATCACAGCAGGGATAATATACCTAAGGAAATCTATTGAAATATGCCAGTGGATTCATCCTCTTCTATCACATTAAAACTGCAATTGACTGTAAACCTCCTACCACTCTCCACTGAGACTTTAATTGTAAAGATTCCTGTTACATATCATATTAGAATTTAGTTAAAATTGTAGAACACATTATTTCCAATCAGACAGCCAACCATCACTCACAAAGATTTTTAAAAAGGTGATTAATAATTCATCTCAGATAAGGAAAAGATCTATATTTATACCATCTTCTCAGCCACCATAAACTACCTGACAATTGTTCAGTAATGATGCCCAGTAAATTCTTTAAAATGGTAATTTGTCATTCTGTCACTTCATTTGTGACCTAAAATTCCTCACTTGAGGCATCATCAAATAAATTAATCACTTTCCAGGATCCATTTCTCTGTTCTGCACGTTATTATGCCCGGGCTCTCTTGTGTTTCTCTTCATTTACATATATTTAATGGCTGAGCCGTGGTTCACGATGGCACATAACGCACACATCTCATTACAGGTGAAATATTCTAACTGCCACTATCACTGGGAAAGAAAATAACTCTCCCAATTTAATTTTCCTGATGTAACAAAACCATGATTCTTCACTATGAAATGTTGATGCCATCCATCAGTCACAATCAATAAAATCATCATAGAAGTACGCCTTCTTCAGCATCTTTCCTTCGTCCTGGTATTATTTGAGGAAGGTAATTAAACCCATAATATGTAATGAATGTAAATGAAGTAAAAATCCTCATGTTAGCTCTCTAACTATGCTTATTTTATGGCCTTGATTTAAAAGATTTCCCCCACAATTTACAAATGCATAAGGGCAGACTAGAGAGGTATCCACTGCAAAGACACTCTTTATCAACAAATAGAATTAATTTTTAAAGTCGTATTTTTAATATGGAAGTACCAAGAATTGTTTTTTACAGATTTTCTACTTAAATGATGTATTCCCTTTGAGTTTACGTACTTTCGGGCTTTCTTCAAATATAACTAGGAGTTTGAATGCAGGTGCTATAGTGTGAAAAATTGTGATTATTTTCTTTTGGGGGGGGGGCGGGGGGCCAGGAGGGGGGGCATAGTAACCTAGTCTACTTGATTCCTGCCATGTAAGGGCTGCAGGTAACGTCTTTCCTCAAGTAAGAAATTGTTGACCTTGGCAAGCTTGCTCCTCTCTGCCTAAAGAAATCTATGAAAACCTGGGTCACAGAAGCAGGACATTTTACAAACAGTAGTTTGGGAATTAGCACTTCAGAACTATTTCCACCTACTGTAAATATTCATCTCAAATTGCACTCGTATTATTTTTGTAAAGGTCAATGGGGAGTGTTTCAAAGTAAACTGGTGTCACATAAACATCACCCATGTCTCTAAGTGTGTTACAACTTAATTTACCATTCATTAACCGGTTCTCCCACGTACTCAGGTACATTAGCTGAGGGGAATGGTGCCTCACAGAAGTCCATTTGGAATGAGGATTCCCTTCATTATGAATTCATCATTAAAGAATGGCGAGTTTCTTTATCTTGGAAGTGGTCCCTGTTTGCCTGTTTAAAATAATGCTTGAGAGAGTGTCTGAAATAAGAAGTGAAATATTAACTCTACGTCTCTGAAACAAAGGAGGAAGTAGGTGAATATCACTGCTCCACAGATGAATGACCTAACTATAATATTGACAAACCATCTACCCTGTACTACCTTCCTTCCTCATTAATTATCATATAGTGTGTTTTTTTTAATGGGCACTATTTAAGAGAAAAAGACTGCGTGTGCAGATTGCATATGTTTCTATTAACACTGCAGCAGTCTGTTAACCTAAAGCAAATTCTTCAGCACAAAAACCCCCGTAGACATAGGGGCTAACCATTTTCTGAATAATAGGGCTACCCATGTTCTGGAGCTCCATAGACACAGCCTGAGGTGCATCTGAATTTTGGGACTGACACCAGCTCAGATTGCAGCAAGAGCTGGGAGCTCTGATGGGCATTCCTACATGAAACTGGACTGGAACCCCAGATGGTATGGAGAGAGCTGATTGAATGTTCAAATATTATACAAAGCAATGCGACTTGTAAGGACTCATTGTGGTGATGGTGGCAGGGGATAAAAAATAAACTTCTACCAGAAATAAAACAGACACAATTCAAGTCCCATAGAAAATAAGATTTGGATGTAATGGTATGGATTAGAAGAGTTTATCTGAAAGGCTATTAGAGAATCTCACAAAAACTAGAGCCAAATGACCCTAAGTCTGTGTATTAAAACAGAGACATTAAGTAAAATAGATTAAACTGTTTTGGACAATGGGGAAAAGGTGGAGAGAAAAACTTTTTTTTAATGATGAATGAATGAGCTATATCCATTTTAGCAACTTTAATGCTCTTAATATTCATGAACTAATATATATTTTCAGGACAGACGTTAGTAGCCAGGAAAGAAAACAGATATGAAGGTAAGTAAACTCTGTGTTAGAAACAAAGAGGAAAGATCTTTGCAAATACAAATGCGTGTATTAATTCAGTTAAATGTGCCATGGACACTAGTGATTGCCCACATTGTGGAAGAGTGCACTTAACAAGACCAAACTTAAATGGGGAAGGAAGACATTTCCTTACTATTTAAACAATTATCTTGTCTTTTGCAGAAGAAGAATGTACTCCCCCAGTTATATTTACAATTTTTTTTTAACAAAAGTTGCCAAAACTGGGATCCCTGGCTAGACCACTTAAAGAGGCCTAGCTATTAACATATGTAACCTAAAATAGTAATGGAGGATATTGGTGCTATGATTAGTATTAGAAGGTGTTTTCCAAAACTAGAGAAAAATTTTAAATATAGTTAAATCCCCAGTTGCGGTTGCTAAAATAAATGCTGCATGAAAATTTCTAATTAAATTGAAGTTCCCATGGGACAAATTTTAACAAACTTAAGGTACATTTGAGAATCAACCAATGAATAAGTAAATAAGTGGAACAATAAATCAATGTGTGTTTTTTTTCCTCTTTCCTTTTCCTCTCTCTCTCTCTAAAATCAATCAATAAATTTAAAAATTGAGTTAATGAATGTAAATTGATCTAAGCAATGGAATTGGCAATAATTTGTAGGCAGCAGTAGAAAACTGTCACAGCCACTGAGACTTCAGGGTTGTTTGCGATCCTAGCATAAATCTAGCCGGTACTGACTGATCTTGGAACAATCAGTTAAGGTAGAAATTACAAAGGCTGATTGCCAAAGCAATTAGGTGAATAACCAGTTGAACACTTACCACCTACTTGAGTACAGAAGGATGGACTAATATCTTTCAGATTGAGGTGTGCTACTCATGTACATTTTTGTCCATTGGCTGATGAAGAAGACATATTTCCTGAATTTTAAGATGTTGCAATGTTTACAGGGTTATCAAAAACACTGAATTTCAGAAATAGGATCTGGGATACCTGTAAATAATAGATCTCTAAATATTAATTAAAATTAAATAGAAGATTTGATCATTGTTGTCAAGTCCAGCTAAGACATTTAGCAACTACAACTACTTGATTTACATACTTTGATCTCAACTGTTGCTTTTTCTACCCAATCTGAGAGGAGCTTAAACTAAAACATTCTTATTCTAAGAATATTTGACTATACTTAACCTATCATCATCCTCCTCAACTCCTCAGCATTGTCGCCAGAAAACATGTATTAAAAATGTGCTGGCTTCTCTACAGAATAAATAGCAAGTGCAATCTGTACATATGGGAAGCTTCTTATCTAAGATATTCATATGCATTCATTAAAAAGAAGAGATAGAGTTGAAATCATTAAGTATAAAATTCTGAGACAAGAAAGAACTAAATCTTCTAATGCTTAGAAGAGCTTTGACTAATGAGTAATAGAATGGAATCATAAAGCCTGGCAAATTCAAAAGAGAATTCTCTAATAAATGTCTTTGTTTGTTTGTTTGTTTGCTTGCTTACTTGCTTGTTTGGGGATTTGAACACCTAAATAAAACATCAGAGATAGCACTAAAATGGCAGAATCCCAACAGAAATGATAAAGTAAAATATTCTCTCTAGAGTTTTTAGAACTGTGTAACATTAATACATACAATAATTATATAAACTTCCTTTTGTACATCTTGCTGCCGAAATTCATAAGAGTTTGTGGAATCTCTTTGTGCATAGGTTTAATATTTGGACATATTCTCTACTCTCTGGTAGAATATAAACACAGATCTGACTAAAAGTATGGTGCTCTTTTCTAGTCTTTGATTCAACAGAGACCTATTTTAACTCCTTATTCCAAAATGCTAAGGTGGACTCTTTTTTTTTTTCTCTCTCTCCTTTGACATTTGGCTGCAACAGGCACACTGAATTCTATACCAGGGGTTTTGTTGTCCTTGTAGAGAGATGCCGTGGGCGGGAGTTGTCCATTGTGAATAATGCTGTTGCAGTGCAGATGAGCGGTGGGCATGTGGACTTCAGCATTTTCGGTAGAAATGTCCGGTAAATACATGAGCCTTGTCCCACCTCTGTATATTTCGCAAAATAAGATGGAGTGGAACTGACAAGGACAAAACAAACTCATTCCAAAGTTTCTTCCTTTTTAGTAGTTTCAGTCCTGAGGAAGCAAATCTAAACCCTGAAAAATGTTTCCCCTGTTTTTCCTGTTGCACAATACAGCGAGATTGTTTTTGTTTTGTTTTAATTATTAACATCACCATTTGCTGTTTTGGTTTCCGTGGTACTCAGTTCAATAACAACAATTACTAGTAGATGTGCCCTTGCTCTTCAATGCTGGGAATTGGATTTTTTTATAAGCACATCCTGTTTTCAGTAATCAAATGTACCACCAAGGAGCAAAACAAAAATGAAACATCCTTCAAAGGAAGACCAATGAAATTAATATTCCAATTAGGTAATCATAACCTACCAGCCTTAAAGCGTCTCCAGTTCTTTCCTTTTGAATCACAGATTATTGTGCAACATAGCTCTGTTATTCTTAAGGCCACACAC
Organism: Pipistrellus kuhlii; assembly: GCF_014108245.1. NCBI lineage: Eukaryota > Metazoa > Chordata > Mammalia > Chiroptera > Vespertilionidae > Pipistrellus > Pipistrellus kuhlii. Next base: position 51,046,501 of record NW_023425573.1, on the reverse strand, counting down.
AAGAATGTTTTCCAAGTTTGGGTTAAAGTCATTTTTTCTAATGTGTAGTGTGGCTAGTTCTGACTTCTTTGGAAATTGTTGACATGCTGCAGCAAATGAATTGATTTTCTGTGTTCTTGCCAACCCCCCCCCAACCCCATTTAATTTAAGGATCAAACAATATAAATCATTTACATGACAACATGCAACATTTTAGATTTCTTTACTGAAAAAAAGACTGGAATTAATGTTAAGAGGATTGACTTTCAATTCAGTGCCTCAGTTTTCCCCTATGCACAATTGTAATTGTTCCCACCTTATTGTATAGAATAATGATAGTTAATACTTATGAATATTTAATATGAACCAAGAACACTTCTAAATACTCTATACATATATTAAGCCTGTGTGTTCGTAAGCCACCTGGAATAGTTTCTGGCATACACTGAGCATTCAATGAATGTTGGTAATAATGGTGCTTATGAGTATTAGTAGCTGTCACAGTAGTAGAAATGCATTTGGTAGAATTCTTTTCTACTTTTTGTAGCTCCATTTATTATTTTATATTTTAAATCCAGCTCTTCATCAAAAGAGCATTTCAAGGGTGCTTTTTAGGTCTACTAAGAAGTCAAGAGAATATGTTTTGAATATCTATGAAGGATAATGAAAATTTTACACTAAATCTTTCATATTCTATAATTGTCCTAGAAATACAATATTAGTTGGCACAAGATAACACTGAACACATGCTCATATTCTCTATGAAAAATACAACTTTTGTAGTGATAGGGGGTTTGTTGTAGGAATAAAAAATGGAAAAGTTAGGGTGCTCCTTTCTCCTATAGGTATGACAACTCTTCTGTATTTGGACCCAGAATGCCCCACACCTCTCAAATAGGAACACAGTGAGAAGCAACATCTCACACACCTTTGTGCATGCTCACACATCCTCTCCCTGCACTCTCATGCCATGTGCTCCCTCATGCATTCTCTGGAGGGAAAATGGAATAAAATAAAAATTACAAGCCCAACACTAACCCTAATCCTAACCCTGACCCCCATTTGACATCTGGTTTCAGTAATTGTAAGTTTTGCCATCTATTTTAAAAGATAACTTTATTGTTCTTAAATGATTAATAGTGTCAAATAAACACATGATTCTTGTGGGGGAAAAAAGAAATCAAACAGTTGAGTGTGATAATAAATAAAAAAACATTGTTTGCCTTTCTACTCCTCTGAAGGAATCATTCCTCATATATTTATAATAATAAAAGGGTAATATATAATTAGACCAAACAGCCGAATTACCTTCCAGACGTCCTTCTGGACAAAGCTGGGGCTGTGAGGGCCAAGCTCCTTGCACAAATTTCATGCATCGGGCCTCTAGCTGCTTTATATTCTTCCAGGTATTTATGATTTTTTTTTCCTTCTCTTGGCAAGGTATTATGACTATGCCTTCACAACAGTAGCAATACTTTTATTTTAATAAATATTTGAGTGCTTCTCATACTTTGCGAAACAAAATAAAATCTGGACCAGACCATACATTAGATCAGGTGATTATGAAGGTAGGCAGGGAAATTAGAACAGAGAGACCTGAATAGGCCAGCATGCTATACTAGAAGATGGTTTTGTCATTAGGACATTTATGTTATCTGCACACTTCCACTATTTCAAGGAATGACCTAGACAAATAACATAAATGCTGTGTACTGGTGAGAGTGTTTCAGTCATAAAGGTTACTAAAAGGGTTACAGATGCACCTTTAACATGTTAATAAATATTAGCAAATTGCCTTCCAATCTAATTTACAAAAATGCTCTGATATCAAGACTATGTGAATGTACCTATTTTCCCCACACTTTGACAACTCTGCACACCATCACAATTTTTTAATGTCCTTTAATCTTATTGGGCAAGAAATAGTATTTCTACTTCCATTTCCCTAATTACTAGTCAGTTTATAAGAACTTATCATATATCTATTCAGTATTATTATTATTAGTTATTCTCTTAACTGCCTATATATTTATTTTTGGTCATTTCCTAAGGGATATATAAGAGCTCTTTATATATTAAATGGCCTTTTTCTGGCATAGAGGTTGAAAAGAATTTGCTCATTTTAATGTTGGTTTTTCAACTCTGCTTACAGCGCTTTTAATAAAGAATTTTATATAGTCAAAGATTATTATTTTTCTTTACCTATTCATCATTAAGTATATGTGTTGTGTCAGATTTTTTTCTAGGAGCCAGGGATATAAAAGGATTAAAAATGTTTACAATATAGTGGGAAAAGATAGAGAAAAAAGTGTATAAATATGAGGTGATTCCTATTTTGTGCTGCAAAAGATAAGTAGGAGAAAGAGTCAAAAAAGGTTGCATACGCCAAAACTGGTTTGGCTCAGTGGATTGAGCATCAGACTGCAGACTGAAGGGTCCCGGGTTCCATTCCAGTCAAGGGTATATACATTGGTTGCTGGCATATCCCCAATGGGGGGTGTGCAGGAGGCAACTGGTCGATATTTCTCTCTCATTGATATTTCAAACTCTATCTCTCTCCTTTCCTCTCTGTGAAAAATCAATAAAATATATTAAAAAAGAAAAAGAAAAAAAAGTTGCATAGATCAATGGCAGAAGGCCTCCCTGAGATGGTGACATTTAATCAGACCCCAAAGGAAGAAGAATGAACCACATAGGGAAGGCCCTTCCAACCAGGGAAATTGTGAGACAGGAACCTGCTAAGTGTGTGTGAAGAATGGCAAAGAGGCCAAAGACCAAGAGGATGAGTAAAGGGTAAGCGGGAGTAAATGAGGTCAGAGAGGTGGCAGGTACCACAATAGGTAGAAGTTTGTAGGCCCTGATGTTGAAAGCCACTGGGAGGTTTTGAGCAGTCTATCTGACTTAATGTTAAAGGATCATTCTGCCTGAACAACAGAGAATAGTCTATCTATAAAGGATGAGAATAGAGGCTAAAGAAGGAGAACATGTATGAGGATTTTGTAATTGGCCAGGTAGGAGATAATAGGTTCTGGGCCTTTGGACAGGCTTATAAATTACTTTTTTTTTAAGAGTAGAAAGGCAAAAGTTATGTATATATTTTTAAGTTGGGTTGAAATTTTTATATATAATTAGATCTTTTTTTATCATGTATACTTTATTTTCTTTTTATATTAATTTTATTGAGATAATTAATATTTAACATTGTGTAAATTTAATTTGTGTAAGATTTTGATTTGAACCATTTAACTATTGCAATATGACTGTCATCCTACTGTTAGCTAAGACCTCTATCATGTCACATAATTGTCATTTCTTTTTTATAGTGAGAACATTTAAGATGTAGGCTTAGCAACTTGGAAGTATATAATATAGTATTTTGACTATAATCATTATGCTGTGAACCAGATCTCCTGAAAGTGTTCATTTTCAAGCTGTAAGGTTGTACCTTGCCCAAGCATCATGCCCAAGGTAGAGCCTCAGTCCCATGAGTGGGGTTAGACAGAAGAAAAAGAGCCCCCATCTCTCAACCGCACTCACCTGGAACTTTGTCTCAGCAGCAGGTAGTTGGAAACAAGATGAGAAATGCTGATGTCTTCTTATACTTGCAGGAAAGTAGTTGCTGGAGAGAGAGGGAGAGGGAGAGGGAGAGGGAGAGGAGAGGGAGAGGAGAGGGAGAGGAGAGGGAGAGGAGAGGGAGAGGAGAGGGAGAGGAGAGGGAGAGGAGAGGGAGAGGAGAGGAGAGGAGAGGAGAGGAGAGGAGAGGAGAGGAGAGGAGAGGAGAGGAGAGGAGAGGAGAGGAGAGGAGAGGAGAGGAGCGAGGAAGGAGAGGAGCGAGGAAGGAGCGAGGAAGGAGCGAGGAAGGAGCGAGGAAGGAGCGAGGAAGGAGCGAGCCAGAGAGTCAGTCAGAGAGTCCTGTGTTCCTGGCTCTTACAGTCTGGAATGGAGTTTCTGACTTACTGAATTAGGAGGAGAAAGAATGGAAGGTATGGGCCTTCATTAAAATACTATGGATTTTTGCAGTTCTGAGTTACAGTAGGTTTTCTAGACTAAATGTTTCCTCGATTGCTATATGCCCATGGGACTATTTCCTAAAACTTTAATTGGTTGTTTTCATTTATAATTTTCACCAGTGTTACTGAAGGGTGTGGGCTTGTAGAGCTCCTAATATAGTCATGCTCAAAATGAAACTATCAGTTTGCTTATTTTTTTAACCCCGAGGATATAAATTGATACTATTTTATATAGAATCATATGGGGGTACTCTTGTTATGTCTGGTAATTTTAGTGCAGGAGGAATTAATAAGCCAGATTTCCCAGACACCAGTGGGAGTGGGGTTCTTGTGGAATCACTGAAATAAGAATTTTCAGAAACTCCCATGGGAGCATGTGATGTAGTAAAAAGCTTTATTTGCACAGAGTTATATTCCTCGGGTTCCAAAGTCTCAAGCAGCTGGGGTTTTAAAAGAGTCAGAAGCAAGGCTAGTGTCCAGAGCTTGCATTTCAGGTCACAGCTCGGGGAATTTCAACATCCAGGCTAATTAAAGGTTCATTCATCCATTGTGTGAAGTCCCACGTGGCCATGAGCTACATGGGCGCAGGGGAGTATGCCCCTGCAACAGGAGTCATGGAAGCCCTGGGCTGGAGAGAGAGTAAAAATCTATAGAATGCACTCCTTTGTTCAGAAGTTGAAATATGCAGATTTTACATGCTTGTAATGGTCATGTCCATCCTGGCCACTGATTTTTCCAAGGTGTGCCCACCAGACAGACCTTACTGGGCACTCGTTTAAATGCCTTTGCCCAGTCCCTTCCCCCATCCATAAGTGGCGAACAGACTTGGAGAGTGTTAAATTAGCAAAGTTATATAAATGGCACACCTATATTATCTAGTCTTCCCTTTCCACCTTTCCTGTTAAATAATAAATAGGTTATTACAATGACATCACTTTCACTCAGTGGTATGCCTCTTAGATTCATCTGTGTTATTGCATTTATCAGTAATTTATTCTCCTTTCCTGTGCAATAGCCATCATTTTTCATTGTCCTCTTGAACATTATTTCGTTTTGGACTATTCATATAAAGCTCTTAAGACAATTTTCATACATTTTGGATGGCCACCAACAATTATTTGTTCTCAGCATATTTCTAGGAATGGAACTTGTGGGTCATAGAATGCATGCACATTTAGCTTTAGTAACATTGGTCCATTTGTCAAAATTATTTTTACAATTTGTACTTCCACCAGCAATAACAGAGAGGTTTTAATTGCTCTATAGCCTGGCCACCCTGTGGTGTTGTTTGGTCCTCTTAATTTTAGCTCTTGGAAAAGGGCTGTGATGGTATCTCATTGTTTTTATAATTTATATTTCCATGATAACTAATTATGTTAAACATCTTTTCGTATATTGGCCAAATGAATAGTTTATTTTAGGTGCAAGTTGTAGTTCTTTCTTAATTTGTTTTAAAGTTAGTTTGGTTGTCTTTTTCTGTTTTAGTTTTAGGAGTCTTTTATATATTGTGTGAGAGACATACATTGCAAATACTTTCTCCTAGTCTGCAGTCTGTCTCTTCACTCTGTTAACAATGTCTTCTGATGAATACATTTATTTATTTAATAAATTCCAGTCTAGCAATTTTTTTTTTGTTGTTTTCTGAATATTTTGCTGTGTGTTTAAAGAAATCTTTGCCTCAATCAAGGTCATAAATATATTGTCTTATGTGGTTTGTTTTTTTAAAAAACTTAAATAGTTTTACTTTCCACATTTAGATCTAGAAACTACCTTAAATTACTGTTTGTGTGTGGTGTAAAATGGAGAGTTGAAAGCCCATATTTATTTATCTGGATATACAATTGGTCCATCACCATTTATTTATTTTTAAATACATGTGTTTATTGATTTCATAGAGGAAGGGAGAGGAAGATAGAGATGGAACAGCAATGATGAGAGAGAATCATTGATCAGCTGCGTCCTGCACACCCCACACTGGGTATCGAGCCCACAACCTGGGCATGTGAAGTAAATCAAATCAGTGATCTCCTGGTTCATAGGCTGTCGCTCAATCACTGAGCCACGCTGACAAGGACCATCACCATTTATTAAAAAGATTATATTGGCCGAAACCGGTTTGGCTCAATGGATAGAGCATCGGCTTGGGCACTGAAAGGTCCCGGGTTCGATTCTGGTCAAGGGCATGTACCTTGACTGTGGGCATATCCCCAGTAGGGGGTGTGCAAGAGGCAGCTGATCGATGACTCTCTCTCATCAATTTTTCTAAGTCTATCTCTCTCCCTTCCTCTCTGTACAAAATCAATAAAATATATATTTTTTTAAAAATCATATCGTTTCTTGTAAATTGGCATGGCATACATAATCAGGCTTATTTCTAAATTCTTCACTTAGTTGCTCGGATGCTTTATTGACAATACCACACTGTCTTCATTTAATATCTAGTATTGTACATTTCTCAACTTCGTTATTTCAGATTGCCATTGCTATTTTTAGGCCTTTGTATTGTCAAGTAAATTTTCAATCTTTTAAAAAAATTTTCTCACACACACTCACACACACACACACACACACACACACAGACACACACACAAACACACTCACACACACAATTATATCCCAAGCTCAGTCACTGGGTCACCAAGATTAAATCAGGCTCTCACTGTTTATCCATAAGCAAAAAGAGACCTAATGAATTTATTTGGGAATGCTTTAGGGGCCAAGAGTTGAGGAAAGGAGGAAAAGAAGACTTGTTTTAGTTTGATATTCTTATCTGCAGAATAATGTAAACGATTTTGGCAAAGCAAATTAAGAAGCTCCTGTTTAATAACTATTTAGAAGGAAAACAGCTCTAATTTAACTCTATTATAAAGCATTTCCAACATTCTATTTATTGAATCCATGTTACCAACTACACTTTATCAACCCAGCATATAACTGCATATGTATATATTTGTTTTGAGTATGTATTATTTCTCCAATAAGAATATGAGTTCCCTAAGGGCAAAAAACTTTGAGATTTCTTTCTACCCTTCATAGGTAGATATCATATAGTGCTTTTTGAAATGCTCAACATATTGAAATAGTCAATAAATGCCTCTTAATTGATTAACAATTCATTGAAGGCCTGCTTGGTGTCTGCTCTCTTACTTGTTGGCATTTTCTATATATGTTCCATTTAGCTGTGTTGATAGCACTCAATGGAGACAGATTGCTTTGCAAGTATCTATGTTATCTTTTCAATTTCTACTTGTAGTGACAATGGTCATCTGTAACAAGCATTTAACATTAACACAAGAACCATTGGTCAAAAAATATTCCTGATGACAAAATGAAATATTGGAAGACACTGCTTCAAAAAACGAATGAGGAAAGCAATCTACAAGTGAAGTCACTTTGGGTCCCCTCTTACCCATTCAATCTTCGAATCACACACTGAAGAAGGCTCACCACAAAACATATTGTGACAATCCATTAACATTAAAGGAGATAGCACGGAGCTGTATTGCCTCCACCAGGACTCTAAGCTGTAAGCTTGTAAGTACATTAGAAGCCAACACTCTTAGCAGACTTTGCTGAATTGCTGGCAGCATCAACATCTGATCGATATGCATGTTCACCAGTCAAGCTGACTAGTACATCTGTTCTGTGAAGAAACATACATTCTGCCTCTAGTACAATCAGTGTAATTAAAAATTAACATGCATTAATTGTTAGAGCTGATGTAAACAGCTGATGTTCCACTTAGCACTGTCTTCTGTACATATCATTAGGCAAAGCCAAATATTGTTAAGTAAACAGGCAACGCTTACAAAAAGGGGAGAAATAGAAAACTAATTCCAACTAAATAAAGTGACACTGTATCATAAGTCCAATTAAACTGATTAACCAAGAGTCAGATTAGGCTCTGGATCTTCAGAGGAAAATAATGAGAAAAGTCGCATTTAATTATTTGAATCTTCGTTCGGTATATGTATTTAGGCTCAGTACGAAATGGAGTCGGGGCATGTGTGATGCACCAGGATTTTAGAAGAGTAGAAAAGAACTCCAGGAAAATGATGATTCAGGATTGATTTACAGCGGAAACATTTGTGAGAAGGCATCATTCACAGCCACTCCAGCAACCAGCGTGCTCTGGGGAGACCCAGATCTGAAGTTTAATGTTAAGAAGAGACTATTTTCTCCTGCGTGCATCTGCATAACTGCCTGTGCTTTCAGTAGGAGTTACAGAAACACACTGAGAAGAGAATATACACCTCATGAGTCAAGTCCTGCCTGACTTCTTTTTTTTTTTAATAGACTGTCATAGCAAAATGATTTCTCTATCTTGATTCAAAACGAGAGAGAGAGAGAGAGAGAGAGAGAGAGAGAGAGAGAGAGAGAGAGAGAGAGAGAGAGAGAGAGAGAGAGAGAGAGAGAGAGAAAGACTCCCAACAAGCAAATCTGTCCAGCAAGGGCACTCCCAGCACCAGTTCAGAGAGCGGGTATTGTCTTTACAGATTGCCTGGGGCATTCAGCTGCTAGGGCCCCAGGCGCTTCCTCTTCTGTCCCTGCAAGTAGCTTGCCTGTCATTCTCAAGACCAATTTAAAAGGAGTGTGAATCTGAATTTGGAGAATGCTTTCTTGGGCTATTTACTCATGAACTTTGACTGAGAATCAGCTAACACAAAAGGTCCAGTGAACGTGGCCATGGAAGGAAATAAAAACAACAACACAGGGTGCTAAAGACCAACGGGGAAACTGACTTAACAAGAAATCACTGGGGCAAACATTGCTATGCAGCCTTGTTTGTTTCTGTCATCATGGCAAAGTCATTTCCAAAAGAGAATAAATACATCAAAACTCTCTTAGCATGTAGACATGCAATGCTGAGATCTCTGTTGTAACTGCGTAGCGATGTGCTTGAGATAGTGCCTGTTATTTATTCATAATTGTATTCAATTTGACTGCAAACTGAATTAGTTCATGTATTATAGGAAGATATAAAAGTGTTGAATCTACTCATAACAAACAACATTAGATGTGTCAAGGATCACAGGAATCAAAATGAAGCCTATAAAAGTTAAATAAGTTACATAAATTTAAGGCATGAATATAAAAGCTAGCATATGAGCTTCTAAGTTTTCTGTTTGCTGCGCAAAACCACCAATAATCCCCATACTTTAAATGAAAAATGTAAAAGTTAATAGTAATAGAATAACTGGTTTTGAGAATTTAAATATCTGAAGACATAATTGTAAAAATGCCTGATATTTACCAAAAATAAGACTTTAATATTAAATTTTCTCTTTTTTTTCGAAATAAAAAAAATTGATAAAAAATTATTGGCTAAACTGTTTAAACAAGATAACCTTAAAATTGTGTCTTAATTTAAAATTAACATATGTTAATGTATGAATTATTAAGAATGATGTAAAATATACTTCCCATAGAACCTATATACTTATATTAAACATTAAGTTTTTAATTATTTTTCCCAAATAATTCAGAAAATCTTGATGATTTCATGCTACCACACCAAAAAAAAAAAAAAAAAAAAAAGAAAGAAAGAAAAAAATTCTTATGAATGTCCCCAAGCAGTATCTTATGAAGTATTGTAGATATTGATACTTTATATAATTAGGATAAACTTGTTTTTTACCTTGAATATTTCTTTTTAAAAAATCTTTCATCATTATATTTTCTTGACATTATATACACAAACAGATAATTCAGTCAATTCTGGGAAATTCTGCTGAATTGCAGTTCCCCATATTTGTAAAGTAATTAGACAAGAATGTGCTAAAATTAAATTGGTGTGCACCACTTTTATTAAAATTTGAAATTTGTAGTTATCCTCATTTTTAAGGAATATAAGGATGAAGAAAACATGTTGTTCATGAAAGGAATAAAAATATACTTTTCTGTAACATTTTTATGAGAATCTCATATAATATATAATAATGATTCTTAAATTCTCAGTATATTTACATATGCACATGGTCCCCAAAGAAGAAATTATGAGCATATACCATCTTAAATCCCTTACAGTTTATAGGAGACTCTCATGAATATAGTAGCAACCAAATACAAGTATACGCTGGAGTAATTGTGATCTCAGTTCCACCACAATAAAACAAATATTGTAATAAAGCAAGTCACACAAATGTAGGCATTCCCCAGTGTATATAAAAGCTATCTTTATACTATACTGTAGTCTATTAAATACACAGTAGCATTATGCCCAAAACATCAATATATATACCTCAATTAAAAATACTTTATTGCCAAAAAAAATGCTAACTATTATCTGAGTCATTAGTGAGTTGTAATCTTTTTGCTTGTGGAGGGTGTTGCTTTTGTGTTTATAGCTGCTGACTGATCAGAGGGTTGGTTACTGAAAGTGAGGGTGGTTGTAGCAATTTCTTAAAGTTTGACTTTCCCTTTCATGAGCAATTTCTCTGTAGCGTGCAATGCTACAAACTGCTTTCAAAATTGGAGTCAGTCCTTTCAAACTCTGCTGCTGCTTTATCAACCAGCTTTATGCAACATTGGAAATTCTTTGTTGTCATTTCAAAAATCTTTGCAGCATCTTTACCGGGACTGGATTCCACCTCAAGATACTGCTTTCTTTGCTCATTTATAAGAAGCAACTCCTCATCCCTTAAAATTTGATCATGAGACTGCAGCAAATTGGTCCCATCTTCAGAGTCCACTTTTAATTTTTGCTAATTCCACCACTGAAGTGCTTCCTCTACTGAGGTCTCTTACCCCTCAAAATCATCCATAAAGATTAGAACCAACTTTTACACTCTTGCTAATGTTGATATTTGTATCTCCTTCTTCCATGAATTACTAATGTTCTTTTATACCATTTAGGATAGTCAATCCTTTCCAGAAGGGTTTCAATTTACATTGCCCAGATCCATCAGAAGAATCACTACCTACGGCAACTACAGCTTTACAAAATGTATTCCTTCAATAATAAGATTTGAAAGGAGAAGTTACTCTTTGATCTATGGGATAAATAATGGATTTTGGCCCTAACCAGTTTGGCTCAGAGGACAGAGTGTCGGCCTGCAAACTGAAGGGTTGCAGGTTCGATTCTAGTCAAAAGCATGTACTTCGGTTGCGGGCACATTCCTAGAGGGGGTTGTGCAGGAGACAGCTGATCAATGTTTCTCTCTCATCAATGTTTCTAACTCTCTATCCCTCTCCCTTCCTCTCTGTAAAAAGTCAATAAAATATATTTTTTTTAAAGAATGGATTTTATATTTAGCAGGCATGAAAACACGTTAATCTCATTATGCATCTTTATCAGAGCTCTTGGATAACCAGGTGCATTGTCAATGAACAGTAATATTTTGAAAAGGATCTTTTTTTTTTTTAGTAGTAGTCCTCAACAGTGAACTTGACATATGTTCCTGTGACAGCACATCTGCTTACAACAGGCATTGTTATTCTATTTATATTGCACAGGTCCAGTAGATTTAGTATAACTTTTAAGGGCCCTAAGATTTTCTGAATGGTAAAAGAGCATTAGCTTTCATGTAAAATCACCAGCTGCATTAGCCCCTAACAAAAGAGTCAGCCTGTCCTTTAAAGGCTTGAAGCAAGGCATTAACTTATTTCCAGAGATAAAAGTCCGACATGACTTATTCTTCCAATACAGGGCTATTTCATTTACATTACTTTTTTTTTTGTATAATGTAGTCACCTTCATTAATTATTTTAACTAGATTTTCTTGATAACATCAGCACTTGAAACTTTACCTTACACCTTTATATTATGGAGGTGGTTGATCTTTTATCCACTAAAACTTTCTCCATATCAGCAGTAAAACTTATTGTGTGTTTCCTGGAGTAGTATTTTTATTCCCTCCCCCCCCCCAAAAAAAATGTTCCTTTGCATTCACAACTTGGCAGTTTGGCACAAGAGATCTATCTTGACTTTTGACATGCTTTTCTCAATAAACAATTATTTCTAGCATCTGATTTAAAGTGAGAGATATGTGACTCTTCTTTCACATGAATACTTAGAGGCAATTCTGGGATTATTAACTGCATAATTTAAATATTATTGTATCTGGGAATAGGGAGACCCAGAGAGAGGGAGAAAAATGAAGAAATGACCAGTGAATAGATCAAAGAGAGCACACACAACATTTATTAAGTTTACCACTTATATGGACATGGTTCTTGGTGCTTCAGAACAATTACAATAGCAATATCAAAGATCCCTGACCACAGATCACTATAATGAATAGTAAAATATTAATAATGAAAAATGTTAAAATGTCACCAGAATTACCAAAATGTGACACAGATACACACATGAGCAAATTCTGTTGAAAAAATGGCACCAACAGACTTGTTCAATGCAGCGTTGCCACAAACCTCCAATTTATGAAAAACATAATATCTGCAAAATACAATAAAATGAGGTATGTCTGTATAAATATCTTTTCAAACATGCTTTGAGATATATTTCGAATTCCCTAATATTGTATAGAAAACGGTTCTAGTCCCTCTTACCCCTTCAGCCTCACCTTTGCCACTTCTCATTAAACTGCATTCAAGTCAAACATTTCCTTAAGTTGCCCACTACACAATACTTTTCTTCTTCAGTTTTTCCTTATCTGTAAAAGAAAATGCTCAGGATCGATTTCTTTATGTGAACACCACTTTCCCATTTTTCAGAGAATAACTAGCAAACCTTTCCAAGTTGAGTCCAGATGTGACACTTATCCTCAATGATCTGAGAATGCTCTATTCTATTACAACTATATGGTAACTGCCTAGTTTCTCTTCTTTGCTACTTATGGGAAACATGAAGATTGGAATTATATCTGTTCTGTGCATCAGAACAGCACTTGAGACATAATAAATAGTCAATAAATATGTCCAGTTAGTAGCATGGTCTTAGAGACATTGTCTTCCACTTCTCTCCTATCCCTCAAAATTTTCAGTCATTGGAGTTGGGAATTAGAGGAGCTGAGTGAGTCCTCATTCTATTCTTAATTACCTGGAAGCCTGAGATAATCTCTTTATCCCAGTTTCTTTCTTCTTTTTTTTTCTTTATTGATTAAGGTATTACATGTGTGTCGTTATCACCCCTTGCCACTCCCATCCCCCCCACACATGCCCTCACCTCCCTGGTGTCTCTATCCGTTGGTTAGGCTTATATGCATGCATTCAAATCCTTCGGTTGATCTCTACCCCTTTCCCCCACCCTCTTCTACCCTCCCTCTGAGGTTTGAGGTCTGATCAATGCTTTTCTGTCTTTGGATCTGTTTTTGTTCATCAGTTTATGTTGTTCATTATATTCCATAAATGAGTGATATCAGGTGATAATAATCTTTCTCTGACTGGCTTATTTCACTTAGCATAATGCTCTCTGTTCCACCCAGGCTATTGCAAACAGTAAGAATTCCTTCTTTTTTACTGCAGCGTAGTGTTCCATTGTGTAGATATACCGTATTTTTCGGACCATAAGATGCTCCAGACCATAAGACACACCAGTTTTTAGAGAAGGGAAATAAAGAAAAAAAGATTCTGAAACAAAAAGTGTCCTAAAATATTTTATGTGCATTAAAACCCAACATCACAGTCATAAACACATGTAATCAACCCTGTAAAGTAAACAGCAGCATTTAGAACCATTTTAGAGCTGGGCAAGCACACAGAGACCACACAGAGCTGGGCAAGTAAAAAAACTTTTTTTTTAAAGTATATGTGTAGGCTATATTTGGACCATAAGACGCAGGGACTTTTTCCCCCCACTTCTGGGGGAAAAAAAGTGCGTCTTATGGTCTGAAAAATACGGTACCTCAGGTTTTTAATCCACTCATCTGCTGATGGGCACTTAGGCTGTTTCCAAATCTTAGCTATGGTAAATTGTGCTGCTATTAACATAAAGGTGCATATATCCTTTCTGATTGGTGTTTCTAGTTTCTTTGGATATATTTCTAGAAGTGGGATCACTGGGTCAAATGGGAGATCCATTTTTTTTGTTTTTTGAGGAACTCTATACTGTTCTCTACAGTTACCCCAGTTTCTTCATCTCAGGATGTATCTTACATGTGAATGTTGTCCTTCAGGTGAGGTTTTTTTTTTATTGTTTTGTTTGCTTGTTTGTTTGTTTGTTTTTCTCTCTGAAAAAGATTGAATTCCACTGGACTGGATGACATTGAAGATCTTCTCGAAATATGTTGTGTCAGCGCTGGAAAATACTAAGTTGAGTTAAACAACAAGCATACAGAGTAAAATAACTCAATTGTATTAGTTTTTATTATAATTTCCCTCATTTGCAGTGTTCTTTAAATGAATTCAATGCTTAGTAATCTTTTTCCCCCACTAGTTCTAGTTTTGTGGTGACTTCATATCTACAGGTTGCCTCCCTGCACCTTCAGCCTTAGTTCCCAACTATCCTTACGATATCAATGTGGGAAATATCCAGACTTATAGATAATTCTGACAATTCTCAGGAAGCAAGTTTTAAAATGCTCAGGAGAATAACAATTTGTAGGGTTTTTTTTATGCTTTGATATTAAGTTGGGAATATAGGAACTGTTACCTGAAAAGGAGGAGAAGCAAATTAGATATTGAATTACATGACAGGTAAGATTTTGTGCTATTTTTGTGGCTACATCTTCAAGAAGTGTTACTTCCAGCATTTGAAAAGTGTATTAACCTAGATATGCAAGACAAATGGACAGGGTTTGCTTAAAAACATTTCACTATAAAGAAGTTACGGGCTGGACACATGACTACCCACCATGATTTCCCAGGTAAAAATTTATGATCAGTTCACCCTATAAGTTTATGTTTCATATAACCCCCTTTTTATATACACCTAGAGGTCTGCCTATGATATCATAACTTTTCTCCCTCATCAGTTTCCTTATCTGTAAAAGGGTGTGATAAGAATACAAATAAAGTTTTTGGGTGTTTTTTGTTGTTGTTGTTGTTTGTTTGTTTTTTGTTTTAGAAAATTGAGTTAATTTTCCAAGTATCTGGCCCACAGTAATCTTTACAAAAAGCTGTCGATTATTATTACACGAAGGTGTCAGACCCTTTCCACTTATCCTAGTTTTATTTTTTTATAAACTACCCATCCTCATGAGTATCATGGCCTTTCAGCTGTCTCTTTTGTGTCCAGCCTTTAAATATGCTTCTAGTTTCATCAATACCACAAACCCATTTTTGTTTATTAACTTCAAGGTTTGCTTTTTCTCTTTGGGTAAGCAATTTCTTGCTACCAAAACAAAATGAAACAACTAAACATACCTTAATTCATTTTGCTCTTTGCTTCTAGTTCTTTCCCTTCTTGATTTCTCCTTGCTCTTCATTCACTATCCTTCTTCCCTTACAGTCTGAGTCTGAAGCATCTCCTAGTTTAGATAAAAAATAAGTATTTTAGTGGAATTGTCATTATGTTCTTGTATCTACATTACAATGGCCATGGCCTCAGACCAATTGAACCTTCTTAAGTCCATTATAACTTTAAGGGAGGAAGAGTTTTACTCCCATACATATTTATTGAAGAGTACATATGAACTCTTTAATAAACACTGTAATAAACACTAGGGGCCAGATTATAAACATTTCTCCTGAAAAAAATTGTCCTCTATCATCAGGCAGAGGCCCTCAAAAGCTCAGTTCTTATGTGATGAAGACTATAGCACCTAACATTTCAGAGGAAAAAGAAAAGAGAGGCTTGCTTTATACCCATCCTAGATTGCAAAACTATAGGAATTTAGCACAAAAGACCAGATATACTCAATACTCTCTCTTCCTCTCACCTCAGTCTGTCCTTACTCCCTTTGCTATCCCAGGCAATATGGCATGAAAAGGCTCAGCAAGAAATATTCATTTGTAAAAGAAAAACAAATCATTATAGCAACACTCACTGGTCATTCTGTAGCAAATGTGCAATGCTCAGATTTTGTATTTTCCTGAAATAACATGCACATTTTAGGCATGAAATTATGATTGTTTGACTGTGAAATGCTGCACCCAAACACCATGTGGCTTTTAGCAGCATATCATCATATCAAGAACTATTTTTACCCTTTGGCGATTTTTCCTGCTTTGGCTCTGAGAGTTAGTCCATACGGTATTTGTATGTGGCATCAATGGCAAAGATTTTTTAGAAGAGTACATTTCTCATGTGGTATCATGTACCAATGATAGCTCAGAATCTAAAGTAGAAATTAAAATAACCTGCTTTCAGGTTCAGCTGGCACGAAATGAAGTCGTAGTAAATCTGAAAGAGGAAGAAACAAAGACGAGAAAGGACTGCAAGCATAATTATCTGTTCTTTTTTATTGTCCTTGAGAAATCATTTGAGTACCTACTAAGTTTTAAAATAGCAGAAAAACAAGAGTATACTTACAATGCATATTTTATATTTCTTTCCCAAAGATTTCAAGTCCTAATGGCAATGAACTTTGTCCAGCATCTCATTTGATAAAAGAAGACAGAAATCCTTAGAATGCCCATGAATTTGCTGCTTTTCAAAAGTCTGGGCAAAAGAAAAGAGCAACTTTTTACAAGATTTAAGCACATATTGGTCCCCTTCCAGGATGCAGACATGAAGCCATATAAGAAATATTTTGAAAAGGCAACCAAAATTAGCCAAACTCTTTAAACTTCCAAAATGCTTGGAGCAAAAGTCTGTTTTAGTTTAATCCAAATTAGTTTGCAGACTTAACTAGAAAGAGAAGCTATAGGAAAATATGAGCTGGCTTAACGTTTGTGTCTTGTCTATAACTACAAATTGGCTTTTGTCTCTTGGAGAGACAGATCTGATTATGGAGTTTTCAAAACATGTGATGTTATAAAGGTGTAGTGACAGTGAGTATGAATTCTATGAAAACACAATCTGCAGTGAAAACAACAACAAAACAACTATGATAATGCACATAAAATTTAACCATTCTATCCTCTCTAAGAAATTAACAGTGATAGAAATATTAGTTAAATAAGCATTATTTTATATTTACCCCATTATACATTGCTGTTTGACATGGTCAGCAGATATTTCCAAAACTGCAGAAGTCACTTTTTAAGGTCCACCATTGTTAATCATACTATCATCTTCTCATAGTTACTCATGAAGTAATGTCTTTCAGTAGCTTCCCAGCACTATTCCTTTACAATTAAATGTTCCAGAGTTGTATCTAAACTGAAGCTCAGTTTGTCTATGTAACTTAACTTGTTGCATATGTATTGCGAAGAAATTCCATTTTGTCACTTGATTCATTGTTGAATAGGAAGGAATAAACTCTTGAACCCCTGGGGAGAAAAATGATTCTGTTTTATTCTACTCATGAAATTTCAGCATAGGCTAAAAACACACAAAACAAACAAAACTGAGATTATTTTCTCAAATGAGCAAATTTAAAAAAAACTTTAAATAAGGTACAGTTTGGTGAAAAATAATATTTTTTAAGATTTTAATTGTAAGAATTTTTTCTGACATGTTCAAGCTTCATTTTATAAGTTTATCTTCTCTAAAAAACATATTCTTAAACCATTTGTCCTTAAAATTTGTCATTAAAATGATAATGAAGGCTACTAGGTAAGGAAACAAATGGTAAAATAATGAATTTCCTTCTAACTATTTTATGTGTGTGGGAAATATCTGCTTGATAATTGGATTCAGTTGAAGCAATGTAATTGCCTTGTCATATTGGACCATGTTTAAGGCTCCAGACAACACCAATAGCAGCAGTCCCATATAATAATAATTATTATCAATTGTTCACCAGCTTCTGCAAATGCCAAAATAAAATAGCATTTAAAAGTTCTCAATCTTGAGAAGTAAGAAGTATCATGCTCTCATTTCAAAGATGAATCTGAGGCTTAGAGAAGTGGAGTAGCCAGATCAAGATCACAAACAAGACTAGTAGTTGGCAGCCAGCACACTGAAGCTTTTCATCTGACTTTAAAGCCCATATAAGAATTGTCGTCATTCCTGTGACATCTTCCTCCTGTACTAGAAGCTAGCCCATGGGTACCAAATTAACTGGATTACCAAGACTGCCTTTATTATAATTTTCTTTCACATTGTCATTCTTCTCCACCCCTCTCCTCCACCGTCCCACTACCACGTGGGGGAGAAATTGCCATTAAAAACATAAGATGGCCTTCTTTATTATCAAGGCCAATAGAAGTCTGAGTGAGTTACTGTAGCTGATGAGCTCAATTTTGATCATCAAACAAAAGAAAGGGACAAGAAATATCAAATGAAAAATGCTGTTACTAAGATGCTCAGTTTCCCAAAATGTGACATCAAGGAGGTGTTTCTAATGTAGAAAAGCACACTAGTTCTCTAAAAGAGAACTGTGGTTCTTGACGTTCTTTCAATGAGTTATTCAGCTTTATGCTGTGAAGCAACTTACAGTACCCCGATTGTTTACTCACTGGGCTACATGCAAAACGTGTCCTTGGGAATGCTTTATAAGATATTCAACAAAGTCTGTCTTATTTAACTGCACTGGTTTTGGCACAGTGTGTCCCACTACCTCATTTCCTATGGTTTGAATTATTACTCAAAGTTCAGAATGCCAAGCTTTGAGTAGAAAAGAACAATGTGTGGTTTTTAAAAAAATAAAATGACAATAGTGATGATGAGAAGACAGTGAAATAATGCAATTTTTTATTTCATCAGAGGATAAATACTTTACAGGAGAGAAAAAAAAGTAAGTCTCACGATGTTACCAAAACAAATTCTAAAACAAACCAACCCACAAAGAACCCCAAGATTACAAAAGAAGCAAAGTTTAAATCTACCCTGTAGGAGTGAGAGTCACTAAAGCACTGGGTGACTAAATGGGAAAAACTCGAAGAAAATGTCTGTGAAAAGAGCTACTGGTAGGAAGGGGTACAGGGGGAGGGGAGAGAAAAATTGCCAGGCAACCTGAAAACAAACCTGATGATAATGATGACCGTACTAAAAGTATAACAGAATATCTCATGGAGAAAAACCAGGGCAGTTGAGAAAATCATCAAGAGCTAAGCGGAATTACTTAAATGTTTTTCATTAGTTAACAGAAATAAAATAGTTGATTGGTGGCCCCTGAGCATTATTTGTATTACCCTTCAAGGAGTTCCAGATTTTGCCCCACAAAGAAACAAACAAAAACAAAAAATAACCTATCTCCTCCTTCATGAATACAGGATGAGACAATTTATCTGAAGCTGCAAGTCATGCTAGAAAATTGTGGCCTATCACTTTTCTTCCAATCACCTGTGGGTGAAGAAAATATAAGTTGAAACTATTTAAATGACTGGTCAATGCCACCAGCATAGTCACTGTCAGAGCTTGTACTTGCAAGGTGTGAGTGTGTGTGGGCCATAGCCAGGGGAAAATTTTTAATTCCTTCATGCCAAATAATATATTTATTTTTTCACAATTTTACAATTCTGAAATATGAATTAATTTATAATTAATAAGTGTATTTTAAAAGGCCATGTTTTCTTTTTTCCTCTGTTCTTTTCTTCTTTCTTTCCTTGTCCCCTTCCTTTCTTCCTTCTTTTTTCTTCCTTTTCTTTCCTATTATCTTTTTTTCTTTCTCACTTTCCCTCTATATTACTCCCACTAAAGAGCTATTGTTAAGTCTATGACCCATATTACATTCTTGCTTCTGTTGAACAAATAACTTTCAGATTGAGATCTAAGACAATAGCAGAAAATTCCCAATGAGCAAATATGAATATGGTAGAATTTGGGGGGAAATATCACAATAACTATAGTTAAAAACATTTTTGTTTAATTATTCCAGATCCCCTGAAATATTAGCTATATGAGGTCTAGAAAACATATTTTTAAAGTATCAAGTTAGTGTTTTCTTCACTCAATTACATTTATCATTTTAATTATTGTTTTTACCATTGACAAATATTGAACTTACAGGGAAAAAAAACACACAAAAAGATGGTTTTCTCACCTTTAAGCTTCTGGTCAGCACAAAGTAAAATTGAGACTGAATCAATATTTTGTTCATTTTGTCAGTAAAGACCATTCATATATCCTGAAGACTAGGTTTGTACAGAAAGGTGCTCTAAAATTATTATGTTGAATTAGCTGATAAAACTTTATTTAATTGATATATCATCGAATAAGCCTCAAAATGTTTTTTCATATATTGGGTAGATATTATTATTGTTGTGTACTAAATTCAAAATATAGTGATATAAGTTCAAGATAACTAAGAAATTCTATGTATATCCTTAGCTATATGAATTTTGAATTATCACTTCAGCTGATAGAAGTTCTTTCTAGGAATCATCTCAAAACAATTTACTAAGATACTTCATTATACTGAAGGAAGGGAGGGCAGATGAGTACCAGACCAGATCATTTCTTTTGATCTCTTTTTCTTCTATATTGGCATTCATCTTCAATGATTGTACATTCCCTTTGAAAATTGCTACTGGTTTGAGTTGCAACTATTTTAAAGAGTAGTATCATAGCCCATTTATTGGTTTTTACAACTATTAGTTAAGACTGGTTTTTGAGTAGTCTTAGATAAAAAATAATCATCATCTTTTCCTGGTTTTAACAGTCCAGGAGATTGTTGCCTTATTAAAATACCAGGTATAAGTCTAAGTACTCTTTGTCTAAGTAAAAGCACAATATTGGAGATATCGGCAGAGAGGTTATATTCACTCTAAAGGGAAATCTCTGCCTAAGAATTTCATTAGATTGAGTATATGATATAACTTTTATGATCAAAAGTTATTTTTTACTTGCTTTATATTTGGGATTTAAAGAAAAAATATAATTGTAACCACTCTTAGTACATGCCAGACACCTCATTTCTCCAAACAGTCTTCTCCAAATGAAACAATACAGATCTATTAGTGTAATTATAGCATAAGGTCATTTACCACTTTGTAATTGCTGCAGGTTGTGAATGATGTATGAAATGAAAGCATCTGCAGTGCAAATAGAACATAGGCAAGAATGTGCTGTGTGCTAATTAGGTAACCATCTAATGATAAGACCCTAGGGAAACACAGTGTAGCAAAATCCCACAGTGCTCTGCAGTCACAAGGCAACAAAACATTCCTAAGGAGTTCAAAAATATATCCATTATTAAGTATAATCCTTTCCTCTCCTCAGACTCTCTGAACTCTGTTCCCGGCATGCACATACCCTGTCTATCAACCTCATCCTTTGCAATGCTAATCAGGCCCCTACAGTCAAGAACCATCTGATTGCAGAGAGAACTGTTCTATTTATTCATATTAAAGATTGAGGATTTATTTGAAGAATGTTGATGAGTTTTATTTTTTCATTGCTTTCCCGGTCCTTTCTATTGGAATTTGTTTGAGAGTGGGCCACGTTGCTAAGTAAGGGTAGCAAGGCTCAGTCATCACAACCTCAACTGATTGGCATGGAAAGAATGATGTTCATGTCACTTAAAGCAGAATCCTATTTTCTTTATGCAACACTCCAACAGGTTTAGAGCAAAGAGTACATAGACAAAAACCAACAATGTGTAATAAGCTGAGTTCTGAAGTGCAGTTCACAAGAAGTGAGCACCTGACACCAAATATGTTAAAGGATTTGGCCAAATTAATCAATGAGATGTTTCTTTTGGCTACTTCCATAATGCACTACTGAACATACTTATTTAACATTTGGGTAGAGGATTTAATTCTGTAAAGTCGCCTACCAAAATGCATAATCTAACCATCCTGAAAACCAACAGTGGCAACTATTTCCTTCTATTGTGATCTGTATACTGTTTATATAATAAGTTCTACTCACCTTGCTTTCTTCTTGATCTCAACATTTTGCACTTATGACGTCACACTGTCACTTCCCATTCCCCTTCCAGTACAACAGGATTATTATGAACTTGTCTTCAGTGACAACATTTGACATTGTGGTTAGCTTTTTACTTTGTTGTTGTAGTTGTTTTTCCTTTCCATTCACTGCTATTTGGAAATCAGAAATGTTGCTAATAAAATTTGTCTATGTGCTTCATGCAACAGGTTCTGATCTTTGGTAATCCTCAGTTTGAAACTTTAGTCCTCATTGATTTATTTTTTCAATCAAATTTTTAATTAATGGACTCCTTATCTTGATGATTTTTTTTCTAGTTTCTTGCTACTTCACAGCTACTTAAATAAACAGAATTTTGCATGGCAGGTGTTGCTCAGCGGTTGAGCATCAATTTCTGAACCAGGAGGTCATGGTTTGATTCCCAATTAGGGCACATTGCCTTGCTCAGTCCCCAGTGTGGAGTGTGCAGGAGGCAGCCAATCAATGATTCTCTCATCATTGTTATTTTTGTCTCTCTTGCTTTCTCTCTGAAATCAATAAAAATGAATTTCAAAAACAAAAAAACAAAAACAAAATTTTAATCTACAGCAAGATTTTTTAGATTATGAATGTTGGTTTTTGTCTAGATTATTAATGCAGGTAGGGTAAACATATCACTAAATAATTTTTAAAATTTTGTATGTGTATGCTTATAAGGCCTAGTCATTTTTTTATTAAAATATGTGTATTTATTGCCTACTATGTGACAGAATTAGAGATATATTCTCAGACACAGGGAAAAAGAAACAGAGAATGTCATTGTTATCATGGAGCTTGCACTACAAGTGGCAGAAAATCAACAAAACAAAACAAAAATCAAGACGATTTTCAGGTAGTTATAAGTATTTGGCAGAAAATCAGGAGCGCTATCTGATAGTAAATGCAAATTTAGACTGAGGACTTCAGAAGATCTCTCTGAGGGTGTGATATTTATGCAAAGATCTGAATGACACAAAGGAGATAGCCTGATAAAATCTATGGGAAGAACATTTCAAGTGAAAGAAAGAGTTAGTAAAAAGGTTAAAAGGCAAAAATAAGCTTAGTTTCATTAAAAGTTTCTGCAAGTTCTTAAGCCAGAAAATATGTGTACAGTGTAAGATTTTAAAAGCTCTCTCAGGCTTCAGTGGGGAAAACTGAAGTATCAGGGTTTAAAACAAGAAGCTTGTTAGCTGATTGTTGTAGAAGTCTGAACAAGAAAAGATGATGACTTGGACCAGGGAAGAGGTGGTGAAATGGAAAGAAGTGAATGGATTTGAAATATATATGTAACTAGAGTTTACAGAATATCTTATAGTGAGGAGGCTAAAAGGCTAATTCTAATGTAACCCTGATATTTGGGGGGCTAGCAATCTGAATCCATGCCAGCAAGTTCAGTGTACATTCTTGATAACCTATAATTAAGTCATTACCTCCTTCCCAGAAACTGGTCTTGCAGAACTTGTTACAGAGGCCATCAAACTGTGAACAGTGCACTGCCCTGGTGGGAGGGTTATTGACACAGGCGTCAGGCCAGACCATCAGGTATGGCCTGGAGACCCCCAAGACCTGAGGGCCTTCTTGCAAGGCCCATGGAAAGGACCAGAAGCATAATTCATATTTATGGGACAAAGACCCCAGGAAGATATAAAAGAGAAGCTCCCTGCATATTACTTTACTCAGATTTGGAAAGTTATTCTTTGAGTCTGCAGGTGTAAATAAAAAGTGTAACTCCTTTTCTTTAAAGCCTCATTTGGTTTTTCTGTGGTCTTCTGCAACAATAGAAGAGATGGCAATGGAACTAATAAAGAGAGGAATAAAGGAAAATAACAAGATTTTTGGTGATGAACCAGTAGATGTGGGCAAAATTTGCTCAAATAGGCAAGAACAGAGGAGGCACATAATTCCTTGGGGAGAGGAGAATAAAAGTTTTGCTTTGGCCATATTTTGATTTTTAGAGTCTTAGAGTCATGCCTCTGGGAATGCCAAGGTAGCACTGGTGATCAATTTGAGATTCACTGCAGCCCTGAGACTACAGAATTCACCTCTGGTGTGTATACAGGCAGACAAGAGGGAGAGCCATGCCCCTGGGCCGTCCAATGTTAGAGGCGGGACAGAGGATACAAACAAAGGAGAGAGGGAAGGAAAGACCAGTGAAGTAGAAAATCCTATGGTATTATGGTATCGCTCAAAGCCAAGTAATGAAAAACATCTTATGAAAGAAGCCAAGGGGCCAAAATAGTGGGCTGGGAGACCCCAGCCTCCATAGCCACAAGATAAACAATTAGACAGTTACTGGGGACCACAGAGAGTCTACTTTAAATATTATTAAGGATCAAGGTGAATTTACTTGAAAATTAGTAAACCTTGCTTTCTGAAACTGACTCTTCAAAAAAACTTGCCAGGGTCTAGTACGAAAAATAACAACAATGTGCATTCACAACTATCCGCCATCACCTGGATAGGATCTCCAGCTTTGCCATTTACTTACCAGATTACTGGAGCACTTACTTATTTTTCTCTGAATTTTAATTTGTTCAAGTTTAAGATTACAGCTCCTAATGCTTACTTCATGGATTCATTTCAGGCTTAGTGAAATGGTGTGAAACATCTAATATAATGTCTGTCAATATAATACATGTATAATAAATGATGAATATTTTTCTTAAGACCAGCTCTATTTCATAGAGCCTTTAAAATTATATATTCTCTTATATATTATTTTATATAGAACCATATATACAACCCTGTTAATCTATAAGTTACTGGATGACAGGAATCATGTCTTATTTACTTTTGAATCTCTATAACCTTCTGCAATGCCTGGAGCAAAGTAGAAATTTTAAAAATACCTGCTATAGTAAACTGGACTAAATTCCTTGATGCTCTTATCAATTGCTATTTAACAAACCACCTCAAAACATTGTGGCTTAAAACAACAAAATATGTATTTTGGGTTGGGACTACTTACTTCACTAAAGTGTCTGTTAGGGGAACTCAAAGTCTGGGGGATCATTTGAAGTCTCACATTTTTACAAGGTGGTGCTTGGCTAAAAAGATTAAAACATCTGAGAAATGGAACAACTGGGACAATTTAGACACATCTCTCTATCTCCATGTGGTCTTTCCAGCTTTATGATTTCAGAGGAGATTCATGTACCAGGTCAGAGCCCTTAAGATATGATTTTTGAAAGAGATAGAGAGCGAGCAATCACTTCACCGCATTCTCTTCATTGAGTTGTAGAACAGAATATATTGTGACCTTTTCTGAAAATATAGTTTATCCCAATCTGTTGGTAATGTTGTTTAGTAGCTGATCCAAACTAATCTGACCAGGAATTTGTGAATGAGAACAATAAAATAAAATTGTCCATACTTAATAAATGTTTAATATAAATAATAGATATATAATGGGTTCATTATTATTCTATTTATGAATATATTTCAAATTATATATAATACTAGAGGCCTAGAGCATGAAAATTATGCACGGTGGGTTGGATAGTGGTCACTCAGCCCAGCCTGCACCCTCCTGCAATCTGGGACCACTGGCTCCTAACCACTCACCTTCCTGCCTGCCTCATGGCCCCTAACCACTCTGCCTGCCTGCCTCATCGCCCCTAACTGCTGGCCTGTCTGCCTCATCACCCCTAAAAGCCTCTGCCTTGGCCCCTGATGCTGCAGTTTTGTCCAGAAGGGTGTCCAGAAGGTTGCTCAGCTGTCTGGTCTAATTAGCATATGATACTTTTATTATTATAGATAAAGGTTTTAAAATTTTTATTTATATTTTTAACACTTTTAAATTACATTTATTGTGATGATATTGGTTAATAAAATTATGTAGGTTTCAAGAGTACATTTTTTTTAAAGTTCTGATTCAAAGCTGAAAATACAGTTTCAGTTTTTGGACTTAAATTGTAAATATTTAGCTGGTACCTTTTTTTTTTTTTTTTTTTTTTTTTTTTTTTTTTTGTCCTACTCTCATGGGCTTCTTATTTGCTGATGTCACTGTGGGATTGAGATCAGGCTCTCAAACAGACACCTCTATTATATTCTTCATTGTTTTCAACCATCCAATTATCTAAAATCATCGCTGACACTGACCATGTGCTCTTGGTAATGCCAAAAGTCTCACCTTTCTGATCCTATCCCTAGCCTTGCAAACTTCTGCTTAACCATGGACTATATTGCATTACTGTTCAAAATACTCATTGCCCTTTCTTGTGGGAGAATTATCTACCCTACCCCAATGAATCATATTTGGCCAAATGACTTGCTTTATCCAGTGGAATGTGAGGAAGGATATGTGTGTCACTTCTAAGAGAGGTGATCATGTGATTCTAATAATCTCTTTCCCTGCTTCTGCAAGACCAGCAATAGCATCTGCTCCTTCAGCCTGGACTCCATAATGAAAATGATTCAGAACCTAGCCATGCTTGGCTCAGAGTGAATATATACAAATGAGTAGTAAATTTGTTGTTAGTCACTTGTTTTGAGACTGTTCCTGCAGCATAACTTAGTTTAGGCTACCTAACACAAACTCTGCCCAATCAATATTTATTGTGGTTTGTTCAATTCTAAACAAAAGAATTTTCTACCCAAAATAATTTACCACGCACAAACTAATCCGGTTGAGTTTGATGTTTGATACCAAATAAGGTCCTATTTTCATAAATCATAGCAATATCATCATCATCATCATCATCTTGATTACTTCATTTGTAATGTCAAAAGAATTTGAGATTAATATGTTTGTTTATGTATATGTATTTAAATATCTATAAATGGCTATTAGAATACTGAATAAAAGCAAGTGAATGCCAACAGCTATAAATATTTATCTCCCATGTTTTCATCCTTTTAGTACAAGCACGGTGATAGTCCTTTAAAATGAATAATGTGCTCTTTTTCTTCAAGACAAGAATGCCAGCCTTAGTTGTGCATGAAAAATAAAGTAGTACTTTGTATTAGTCAAGGCAGACTAGGTAACAAACAGCCTCATAATCTTAGTGGCTTAATACATAATTTATTTCTAGTTCATGCAAAATGTACTATAGGTCAGGTTACCCTCCTGGGCAGCTGTCCTCATTGTGGCAACATAACAAGCTAAGGTGTTCAATCTTGTTGATCCACCCTCTCAATGTACAATTTCTACTATTACTACTGAAAAAATAAAGACTGGAATATCATGCAGAGGCTTTTCATAGCCTCCACCAAAACTGACACATTTCAAAGCCAGAATCACTTATATGACCCTTCCTAGAAACATGCTAGGCCTGACTCAGTGGGCTCAAAAAGAATGGAGATATTGATGAACAGTAGTAATGTCTACCACTGCTGCTTTCAAGACTTAAATACTATGAAAAATATGCTATAATAGGGATGATTACATTGATTGAAATGGAAAGTGAGAAAGGTGCACAAAAATTTAATTTTAGGGTCACTGAAATCGTACCAATAGGAAAATATCAAAATACTGTAAGGTTTGATACATTAATGTAGCAAGGTTTTCCAATATTGTACACTGATATCTCCCATCACTGAATTCTTTTCCAATAGAATAGTAGGATATCACTAAAGGAGTAGAGGTGGCAATAATAATAACAGCAACAACAACAACAACAACACTGTGAGCCAACATGTGTTGAGTACTTTGTGCTGGGCACTATTTAACGAAACTGCTTTGTATAAAATGTCCTACTCAAAGAAGAAGACCTAGAAAATAGTTACTATTGACCTAGAAAGTGTATTTGGAACCTTGGAGCAGTATTTCATATAGTCAAAATTTATTTCAAAAAATATAGAAATGACTGACCCAAAATTGTATGATCTTAATGACAATATCTCACTCTGCATACGAGTTTTCATATCTCTTTACATTCGTTTATGCTTTGGCAGCAGTTCAAATATAACATATGTGCAATCCAGTGCTCCAAGTTTTTTTTGGTGTTTTTTTTTTTTTTTTTTTTTTTTTGAGTCTGTGCTAACATAAAATGTGCTTTCACCTCACCAACTCTGTGCTTTATAATACCAACTGGGGAATATTCTCATGTATGTCAATCAGATGTAGGGAAGACACTACAACTCTTAATCTTGTCTTAGGTTGTCATGGGGCAGAGGGAAAAATTACAAAGAAATGAAAAAACTACAAAGTTCTTATGAAAAATAAAGGAAGAAGTGTGCAAAATCCCAGATAATGGAAATAATGGGTCAGGAAAAGCACACAGGTGACTTTAAAAAGTGTGGGTAACCTTTATTTCTTAAAGTAAGTTTTGTGTACTTGGGTATTTTTTTTACTATTTTAAAATGCTTGTATACTATGCACATTTGCATAAGATAATTACACAAATACCAAATAAGTTTGCAGAAGAAAAAACTTAGACATAAAATTACAGCTATATGTTTGACTCTTCATATCACTATATAGGTTTATTTTTGCTACATAAAATAAAAGAATTTAAGGAAGGGTGACATAAAAATTGTTTGAAGTAACGGTGACCATTTTCATTATTTCAGGCAGTTATATGCTGTTAATATGCAGAAGTTAATTGGATTGGATTAACAGTCATTGCAATATTAAATTACGAAGAATAGATTTGTGTGACTTCCTATTGGTCTCTATACCTTCCAACCATCAAACACATGCTCAAAACTGATGCCAATGGATCTTTGTATAATGCAACTCTAGTATCTGATTCTTGCTTAATATCTTCCAGAATCACCTCTCTTTCCATGGAATAGTAAAAGGATCTCTAACTACTCTTAAAAATTCATTTTTCTACTACTCCCACCATGTGATAGCAATTATATTAAGCCATGTGTGCTCCCTCTTCCATGGTAGGATCTTCCTTAACTTCCTCCTTATTTATATTCTGGACTGTTTTCTAGGAATATTCTTCACCTTATTTGCCTGGCAAACAGCTTGTTATCTCTAAAAATTCAACTCAAATTTCACCTATGCTTAGCAATTTCACTGACTTTGCTAAAGGGATTTTAATGCTTGCTCCTTAGTTTCTCATAGTACTTTGGGCCTCCACAAAAGCACTTAATATGAATTAAGTTTATGAATCTGTCTCTCCCGTTGGAATGAATGGAAGAGATCACAAGGACAGTTGAGCTAAACTCTCTTCTAGTCAGTCATCTTTGAATACTTAGGATTTAAAGTACTACTTGAACCACAGTGGGCACTTAACTGGGGCTTATTGAATGAATGACTACAAGTGAATGAAGATGAGAATATTTGGAGTCAAGAGTTTAGAAGATCTCAATATAGCTGAATCTAGTATTTCTCAGGTTTGAACAAGCAACCAGCACATGAATCACATCCATCCCTTCCAAACATGATGATGATCTTCTAATTTTCTATCCCCCAATAATAAATTTGCTAGTTTTCCTTTGTTTTGTGTCAATTTTTATGTCAACCTGACACTACATTAGATGCTTTACATGCATTCTCTGTAATCTTTACATCAATCTTCCTAAAGTGGTAGCATTAATCCATGTCATAGTGAAAACCTAAAGCTCAGAATAGTTAGGATCTTGTCCAAAGTAACATAGCTGAAAAGTGGTAGATTCAATCTCCAAATCTGCCCCAAGTGGGCTTATTACAGCTTTAATGCACAAGAAAAAGCACCAGAGATTACACAGATCTGAATATTCCTGAGTCTACAAAAATAAGATAAAATCACTAGCAAGCTTGGATGACCAACATTCAGATAATCTATTCCCAGACAATAAGGATCACAAAGAAACACCCCCCTACAATCAAGATTTAAGTATATGAAGGTTTTGCATCTTGAGAAAGAAAGATCCTACCTATCCTTTATACCCTATCTTTGTAAGCTATACAAAAAGATATCCTTGTTTTCATAATGCACATTTATCCCAACAGTCTGAGCAAGCACTTCTGTTCCACTGGGAAATATTTGTTGTCAGTTTCCTCAAAAAAAAAAAAATGGAGCCTTTTTACTTTGTTTTTATCTCCATAAGGAAGATAAAATAGCCTAGATTTATTCTAGGTTGACTAGCTTGGAGATTCACAATAAATTTCAGTTACATTTTTATATTTTGAGTTATACTCTTTCAATTTGGTAATTTTTCAAAACCATATTTAGGTCTTTATGCTATATAATTAAAGTTTAATATGCTAAGTGTCTGGTCGCCCAGTCTTCCAGTCATTCATTCAAACAATCACAGTGTAATATGCTAATAAGATACTAATGCCTCTCAACCACTCGCTATGACTTGTACTGACCAAGAGGGGGAGGAGACAATCAACTGGTCAACCAGTCACTATGACATGCATTGATAACAAGAGGGCAGACGCTCTGACCTGTAGGTTAGCTTAGTGCTGAGGTCTGGCTGATCATGACTGAGTGAGATGAGCCTGACACATCCTGGAGCCCTCCTGTGGTCCCTCTCTGGCTGGTCAACCTCCTGAAACCCTTCCCAGTCCTGATAGTGCACCGCTGGGGTCCCTAGGCCTGGCCTGTGCTCTCTCGCAAGTTGGGACCCCTCCAGAGTTGGTGTTGGCCCAATCCCGTCCAACACAGGATCTGCCCCCTGGTGGTCAGTGTGCTCCCGCAGCCGGAAGCCAGGTTCATGGCTGGCAAGCACAGTGGTGGTGGTAGGAGCCTCTCCCACCTCCACAGCAGTCGGACATTTGCCAAGGACTCCCAGACTTCGAGGGGGTGAAGGCCGGGCTGAAGGACATCCCCACCTTGAAGTGCATGAATTTCATGCAATAAGCCTCTAGTTTTTAATAAAATATTTCATTACTTTGTCAATTCTGAAAGGTCTACTAAACTTTGCCTTTTGTCTGTGTTTAATTGTATGAAAAGAATTTGTTTAACCTTTATCTTTATTTTCCTTGTCTAAAGTAATGAGAAATAATGTATCTGTTTTCAGTTTTTTGTTTTGTTTTTTAACTCTTTATTGCTGGAAGTATTACATATAGTAGTATTTGTGTGTGTGTGTGTTTTAATGGGTAGTTTCTTTGTAAGCTGATGGGGAAGATGATCACCAAATTAATTGACTATTTAGTCTATTGAATGTTGGTGATTTAAAATATTGTGTTTTAAATGTATAATTAAAAGATAGACATAATATGCCCAAGCGAAAATCTCCTAGCTAAAATAGAAGCTCTCTCTCTACATTTGAGGGTTTAAATTCAAGAAAAGGCAAGGTGCACCCATGCGGCTATGTTCATGAATAAAATGCTTAGTGATATATGCTATTTCTAGTACAAATAATTGCCTTTGTTTTCATCATCTTGCCTAGTGCATCATAGCAGGCTATAGAAAAAAATGTATGTTTTAGGTTTGCTTTTGAGTTTTAGGATTATAGCAAATTATAGAGAGAAAAAAATCTATCTCTTTGTCAGTTGAACGATGAGGGGAAAAGGCCCATTATCTGCCTGAAAGAAAAGCAAACCTACATGATGTTTTTAAATGAAAAATATACATTTGTTTGTAGCTGTATGCTAGTTATACATTTAAGATCAGTCCTGCTTAAGAGACCAGGGAGTTTGTGCAAGTGGATAAAAACCTTTTTCCTTTTACATTTAAATCCATTTTATGGATAAAAAGAATAAAAAAAAGGCAATCTAAGAGGACACTTTTTTCCTCCTTTTCTATTTCAATGGTCTGTGATCCATAAAATCCAAGTGGTTATTTAGAACATTTTAATCTGGTTTATAATGTGTTGTTGCATACCTTTGCATTTTTAATACTTTTTCTTCTGAATATTACCTGCGTTTTTCTTTGTACCTAATTGAAATCTCCAAGGCCTCCCTATGTTAACTCAAATCCTGCTTCTTCCTTGAGTATTCTACTGCCTGCCCTTCCCAGCCTTCAGTGATCTCATTCATTCAGAAAATCTTACAAGAGCCAGTTTAGAAATCATGTTCTCTAATCTCCATCCACGTTGGAAAATTTTTCTATGAATTTTCTGACACATTTAACTCCTGGTTAGGTACTAACAACTATGGGAAGCCTATTACTTTGTAATGCATTAATTTCTAAAACATCTTCACCATGGTTAAAAGCTAAAACTTACCATATATTAGTATTAATCCTTGTTTTACTCCTATGTACATTAAAAATTCACTAATTCTTTTTTTTTCAAATGAGGGTCTTTCAAAACATTGTTATGCTTCGTTCTTGCATTTTCTCTAAGTGAAAACATGGCCCGTTACTTCCTCCAGTTCCATCATGCATAAGTATTAATCATTCCATAATCTTGATCTTTTTCCATATATATATTTCAAATAATTGATGCTACCTTTAAAATATCACCCTAATAACTGTTCTGTATCTTGAAAGTCATGATGTTGTACAATTACCAAGGCAGATCAAACTATATTTCAAATGGGTGAATTTTTTTTAATATAAATGATACCTTAGTGAAAAACAACACCAACAAAACATGCTGAGGCAAGAGAGAGAGAGAGATGCACCCAAATGGAGCACGGTGCCTGAGGCATTGTCCAAAGAGAGCATAATGCACTAAAGCTACTACCACCTCCCTGGTTCTGGCCATAACTTTTCTACTTTAATTTTTCAGCCATGTCAGTGCTGGTTCATAGTATATGCAGTCAAGAAAAATTGCAAGACCCTCTACTATTTGTGGGAAAGTATACACAACTGTTTTTTGAAGTCAAATACACACTTAAATATAATTCCCAGTTTTATTCCTTCTTAATTTCTATATATCTTCAATATCCATTCATTCATCAACACAGATCTGTTTAGTCCATTTTATGACATGCAGAAATAAACAAGAGAGTTAAGGGCCCCGCCCTCGTATAGCTTACAATCACTAGGGGAAATAGATGTAAAACAAAAACAAGAGAATGAGCAAACAAAATAATTATCACTTGTGGTAGTGTAAAGAGGGAACAGGGTGCTGTAATACAGGAAAATAGGAAATAGGAGATAGAAGGTAGACAAACTCTACTATGAACTGAGAATTTAAGGAAGACAAAATAAAGGAATTCACATTGAATCCGGGACCTTTATGTTAAATTGCAAGAGGCAACAAAGGAATGATCTGGGGAAATCTTAGTGCAGGCCAAGGAAAGAGAGCTCAGCATGTTTGAGAAAAAGGCTGATGGCTGAACCTGTAAAGATGACACGGGAGACACCAGCAAGAAGTAAAGGAGGAGAGTGAGACTGGACCAGATCATGCAGGCTGTCATAAAGGATTTGAATTTGCATTCAATGTGCTATAGAAAGCCATTGTAAACATTTCAATAGGAGAACTTATAAAAATCACTGTGCTCATATGTGCATAGTACATTGGATATTTATAAGAGGAGACACGAAAACATATCAATAAAAATATTAAATAGGATTAAGTTAAGAACACAATACTTGAGACATCCCTTATAACATGATAGGCCCCTTAGCTAACCACCTTTTGAATATGGTTATTAAAATTGTGACATCTAAAGTGATCTCAAAACTTGAGTATGCAAGTAATTCTTTGAAATAAGAATATAATGTGGGATTTCTACTTGTTTATCTTGTTCATTAAAAAAATGCTGAGATATTTTGTTCTTATTTCATCATATATTGCAATATAATTTACCACATGTATATTAGATATGCATGCACATATAATAATGGGGATGCTTAAAAACATATGCTGATATAAACACATCATTTCAAACTATAGAGGCCACAATTTCAAACAGCTGCTATTACACTTGAGCTATTATTTGGCATATAAGTCTCTATTTTATCTGTTATTCTATATCATTCAAATTTGCTTGAACCTCACTCTCACAAACAATATGGCCATATAAAGACTTAGAAAATGTCATGCATTACTGCTTTCCATTTTACATTATAAACTCTTTAGAATAAGGAAGAGATGGTCATGGTCCTCCTTAAAATTAGGAGATAAAGAGAGAAGAGAACCATTGGACAACTGGAGAAATTCAAACACTGTTAGCAAAAGTTAAAACAAAATACCATTTACAATTATTCCAAAAAGTCAACTACTTAGGTATAAACCTAACAAAATAGGTGCAGGATCTCTATGTTTCAAATTACATAGCACTGATGAAAGAAGACTCTAAGTTCAGAATAATTAACTGTGAAGATGTCAGTTCTTCCTAAATTGATCTATAAATTTTATGCAGATTTTAATATAATCCCAGAAAGTATGCATAAGGAAGATTATTCTAAAATTTCTATGTAAATGCACCAGCCTTAGAGTACCTAAAATATTCTTGACTATCCATAGGAGGAAAAATAATACATTGTATATTATGTAAATTAAGTAGTGCTCTGTGAACACCCATGTGAAGAGGATGAAAAGACAGTTTCCAGAATGGAAGAAAATATTTTCAAACCACATATCTGACTAAAGACTAATATTGAGAATATATTTAAAAATCTCAAAATTCAAGAAATAAAAAAATGAATTAGATAATGGGAAAAATACATGATGAAATATTTTGTTACAAGGGTAGACAAATAATAAGCCCATAAAAAGTTCATCATCATTAGCCATCAGAATAATGTAATTAAAATCATGAGATAACACTACTTACCTTATAGAATACCTAATACTGTATGTGTGTGTGTGTATATATATATATATATATATATATATATATATATATATATGTATGTGTGTGTGTGTGTGTATGTATGTATGACAATATCATTTGCTGGTGAGAATTCAGAGAAGCTGGAAACTAATCCATTTATGATGAGAATGCTACAGCCATTCTGAAAAGTAGTTTGGGCCCTGACTAGTTTTTTCAGTGGGTAGTGTTGGCCTATTGACCAAAGGGTTGGGGGTTCACTCCCCATCCCCAGTCAGGGAGCGTGCACAGGCAATCAGTTAATGTGTCTCTCTCACATGAATGTTTTTGTGTGTTTTTTTTCTCTCTCTTTCCCCTATCCCTGTCTCTTCCACCCTCTCTGAAAAGCAATGAGAAAAATATCCTCAGGTGAGGATAAACAAACAACAACAAAAAGTAGTTTGGCAGTTTCTTATAAAAGTTAACATGCAACTAACTGCCCTATGACTCAGCAATTGAACTCTGGTATGTTTATCTCAACGAAATAAAAGTTAGATTTACACAAAAATCTGTACAAAAATAATCATCACAGTTTATTCATGAGTCAAAAATGGAAAATAGAAAAACTCAAACAACCTTTAATGGGTGAAGAGTAAACACACTTCAGTACATCTATACAAGAAAATGAAACTTGGTAACAAAAAAAGAAAATAAAATTGAGGCACACAACTTAAATAAGTCTCCAGGAATTATGCTGAGTAAAAATAAAACAGTCACCAAAAGGTTACATACTGCATGATTTCATTTACATAAAATCCTTGAAATGGCAAAGTTATAGAAATGGGCACAGTGTGGGAGGAGAAGTGTGTGTGGATATAAAAGGCAATGGGAGAGACACCTTTGATGATGGAATGGCTGTATCTTGTCTGTATTAATGTTAATATTCTGATTTTATGATAACACAGTTTTATGATTCTAGAGTTTTATATGAGGTTACTATTGGGAGCAACTAGTAAAAGGACTCATTGCTTACAAACATGCAAATCTACATTTTTCTTAAAGTAAAAAGTTTAATAAAACAAATGATATATGAATGTAGGGTATAATTAATGTGTAATTAATATTATCTTTAGAATATGCAGTCTTCACTGTAATCTTCAGGATACATTATGTAGTCATTTCCAAAAAGAGAGTTGCCAATCAAGAGGTAATGTCCATGAAGACTTGGGAAGGAACAAATGGGAGAGGGCAAGGCAGGGGAGGGATATATGTAATGCTTTCAACAATAAAGATTTATTTTTAAAAAAAGATATAATGCTTAAATTTATGTGTATATGTGTCTATGTGTCTATTATCTACTTATAAAAATGCTTATCTATCTACCAATATGCCAAGTATCAATAAATCCCATTGTCTTGCCATCCATCATATGCATTCATTGTAAGCTTACTAGCCCATGTGGGTAATATAACAGGTTGAAAATATTCTCTCCAGAAATTTATCAAAATTTATTCCAATAATTTTAATATCAAGAAAGAATGTGAAACTAATTATTTTAATATGGAATTATAGATTAAATATATAAAATTAGTGAAGTATTTGTATTCAATATAATAAAGAAACTTCATGACAGATTAAAATAAATAGCACTGTTGCCTGTATGTATTTCTTCTACATGGAATTTAAAAATTGATAAAATCTTCCTTCTCATTTTGTATACTAATAAGTAGTTCATAAAAATTTGGTAATTTCAATAAATTCAAAAGCAGAAATTAGGCTGGAAAGAGGAGAGCTTAAAAATTGGTAATGCTTAAGCCACATATATAAATGATTTCAGAATTGTTATTTGGCACCAAAACTACAACATAAATAATATACACAGGTGAAAATGACTAGAAAGAAATCCTTACCTTATGATTAGTGGCTGTATTAGGAAGAGGATGGCATATATATAGTACTCCTTTCTGCATCATGGCAGACATTATAAATCAATTACAGGTACTGTGGCCAAAGAATCTTTCTCAATTAGTTACCTTGGAGGTATATTAAATCTGACAAATTTAGCAGTCAGGTTAAAATATTTCCCCATTCATTCCTTTGTGAAAAATTGGGTTATGAGTTATTTTGTTTATTTTTCAAAATTTTCTGTATTATACTTTTATAAATAATGTGTTTGCATAGTAAATGAATATTGAGTTAGCATCAGAACTATCCAAAGGAAATAAATTTCTTATACCAAGAAGACTTGCCTAATGAGAAGTTTGTACTATTAAGATTAGGAGAATTAAGCACTTAAATTTTCCCAGAAAGAATAATTCCAAATGTGGAGAAAGTGCCAGAATTGTTGCATAAACTAAAAACATTGCACACAAACATTTACATACTGAGAGTTAGAAAGATGGAACTCAGGTGGTTTTTAGGTATAAATTTTTACTTCACTAACAGTAAATTATGGATCCAGTCTGTCCAAATCAGATTAAAAATTCAGTTAGCTACAATGCTATATGTTCCAAAGCTATGTTATGGTCTACAGACCCACAAAACGAGTAATCTGTACACACAGTTTTTTCTTCATGTGGTTGACAGTTGATCAAGGGGAAAGATTTCTAATTACTTGTGGCACCAAGTAGTAAATGTCCTAAAGAAATGCACAGTATCACAAGCACACAAAAATAGATAGCTACTTCTGACTAGAGAACTCAGGGAGAGCTGTAATGGAGAAAGGTAGCATTAAATTAGCTAGTTGTTAAAAAACAAAATGAAGCTTCTCAAATGTACAGATGAAGCTATTCTAGGAAGAAATAGTGCATATGTAAAAGCATCCTGTGTTGAATTGTCTTCTGTCTGTGACCTCTTCTCCCTTCCCCCACCTTTGACCCTGACAGTACCTGGTAACGGGGTCAGCAACCTTGGAAGCTGGGCCACTACTTGGTGGGGAAAGAGCAAAGGCCATGCCTTCCACTGCGCCTGCAGCTCTTGTCAGTGTGCTGACATGAAGACTGGGGAGAGATTTAAGATTAAGTTAAGCTACATTTTAAAAATTATTTTTGGGGCCCAGCCAGTGTCTCAGCGGTTGAGCATTGATCTGTGAACCAGGAGGTCATGATTCCCTTGTGGACGCATGCCTAGG
This sequence comes from Pipistrellus kuhlii, assembly GCF_014108245.1. Taxonomy (NCBI): domain Eukaryota; kingdom Metazoa; phylum Chordata; class Mammalia; order Chiroptera; family Vespertilionidae; genus Pipistrellus; species Pipistrellus kuhlii. The sequence goes on along the minus strand of NW_023425573.1, from coordinate 51,009,053 downwards.
TTATGGGCTCAATCCCAAGTGTGGGGCATGCAGGAGGCAGCCAATCAATGATTCTCTCTCATCATTGATGTATCAATCTCTTTCTCCCTCTCCCTTCCTCTCTGAAATTAATTAAAAAAAATTTTTAAACAAGTTATTTTTGGAACTGAAACTTTTTTTAATTAGTGAATTGAAACCGAATTCTGAAAGCAATAGTAGATCATGTTTTTAGCACTTAAAGGTGAGCGGGATACACTTGGGCCTGCTGGAACTTACATCAAGGAGTGAGATAAGAATTATCCCACAAAGGATGAAACAACTAAACAAAGTTGATTTTATTATTAGTCTCGTTGCTTTTTGCTTGTTACATAGTCTAATGACCTGATCTTTTATATAGAACAATGTACAAAACTGGTTTCTCCAAAAATTGACCTTCAAATTAGCCCGTAACTATAGAAAGTCACTAGGCCTCATCATGTGTCTAAATGCTTTCATTGCATGATCTCATTTCCTAATCAATGTTTCTAAGAACATGCAGCTGGTAAATAAGCCACAGGCCCTGGAGTAACCCCAATTTTCTAAATCAAGTACCCATGCTTGAAATATGTAAACTACATTTCTTCTAAAACTCTAAAATTTCAAATTCAAAGTAAATAATGCATTTCAAATCTGAGACACTTCATTAGAAGTGTCTAGGCTTTCTACCTGACCAAGTATTGATTATTATTTTAAAAACATATATTTTCAGTGTACATGCATGTAGAAAAGTAGTTCATTTCAATGAGGCCACAGAGCAGACACGAGCAAACAACAACAAATAGTGTTATGGCTGGGGCTTCGGGGAAAATAGTGTTAAGATCCCACATGGATCAACTTTTAGACTTCTGGACATAAAGATAACTTTCCTTGATTAATATGAGAGAAGGCTTCAGGAATAAATAACAGATTTCTAGGCGTTCAAGTGTGATTCACTAGCACCAGCTCCTCTGAGCCTTTAATGACATGGCTAGAATCACCTTATGATTCCTAAGACAGTGTCATTAGAATCGTAGAGACACACATGTCCCAGTCTCAAAGTTGGATGCCTAATAACTATCTTCTTACTTAATCTTCTGAAAAATGATACTTGAATAAACATTTAAAATATTTTTTTGCTATTAAAGACTTTTAATGTGAAATTACAAACAGAAAAAAGCAAAAAAAAATGCTCAAAAGGTTACAGAAAGTGATGCATATAAAAATGTCCATCTAAAAATGACACAACCTCAAAGTTTCCATTTTTTTTTAACAAGTGTGTTCCAAAAGGATATGGCCACATTTCAGAGAGACATTTCTTCTCCCAACACCATGACAAGTGTTGATATCACTAAAAGGATTCTGAAAATGAATTCAAAGCAACATCATTTTTTTTTTAAATGTTGGAGAAAATAAAGTGACTCTGGTATATATGTCTTGTAAAGGCCTTCGTTTTTATAGACTTTTCACTCCGTTCCCTTAATACTCGAAAGAACTATTTGGACTGTTACAGAGATCTTTCTCAAAAACTTTTTTAAGCAACTCACATTCACACACAGATTCACGAGGACGCACACACACACATTTTCAGGTTTTTAAAGGGAACACATTGTTTTATTCAAGACCTCATACATCTCCTTCGCCTCACAGTACATTTTGATCCCTGCTAAATAATGCAAAAATAATTGTTTGTAGCTAATGCTCACACGAGGAGAGTGAGAATTTTCTGCAGGTACTCTCTTGAGCTCAGGCAGATTCTTCCAAATGGTCTGTAAATTAAGCACTGGCATTTCACTTCCCTTCTGTTAATCACATCAAGCTACCTAATTCCTAAGTGTAAAATCAAATGTCTTACTGACTTCCTCCGAGCTGAGTCTTTCCGAACGGCCTCTAATATTAAGCATTCAATGGTTGTGCTTTCCCTGGCAGGTGCCTGCTGGTTTTTAGATTTTAAACGGTACCATTACTATCATTTATAAGGATAACATCACAATTAAGAATGTATGAATAATTTAAAATTGAGTAGCATTCCGTTTCACAGTCTGGCTGGCACGAAGGTTTGAAAGTGCAAGGTCTTTATTTTATTACAAAACACTGGCTGCCTAGGTAAAAGGAGATGAAAAGTTACTAATTTCAGGCTTTGCTTCAAATCCTTTAATCTTGCAAATAAGTGCCTTCGGTGAGGGCCTGGTTATCTCCTAAAGCCTCGCCAAAGCCGTTCCTGTCCTTTTTTGACTCGTGTCGGGGTCCCTACCTTATCCTAGGTGAGCCACACGAGACAAAAGGGAATCCACCGGAGAAAGTTATGATTTAATGGAGCTTTTCTTTTTAAATCCTGACTTGTGCTGTTGGCAAATATTATGAAACGCGATCATTTCATTGCCATAAATAAGGTTGCATAATTAAAATGGCATTCTGTGGTCGGGAACAGTGTGATAAACTGTTTGCAAACTGGTAATTCTATTTATTAATTTTGACACATTGAATTAGAACGCAGACAAACAGATCGTGTGTTTTAATTAAATGCTCTAGCTGATGAGCTTTTTTAGTCTAAGATTTCCTACCAGATCCTGCCATTCCTGTGATGTATAGAACAGGAGACAATCTTAGCAGGGAATGGAGGAGAGGTTCGGGCAGAACAGCTTTGTTCTGTTCGGATTCAGACGGCACTGAGCAGAACTCCCAGCCTTTCCCTGCAGCAGCCCGTCCTTGTGTCAGGCCTGGACCATTAGCAGGTCTGCTAAGGCCTTTCCAGGCCCCCCTCTTGCTACCAAAGGTTCCAGCAAGGCTTGCAGTCCTGTAACGCATTCCTTATTTTCTAATGATGAAGCAGGGCTGAATATTTTTTAAAATAAATAAATAAATAAGCAGCGAACTGCTCTGAGCTTTCTTCCACATTAAGCTACATTTAATATTCATTTCACATTTTTTTCTATTAATTAAAAGTAAACCGTGTATTGTATGGTACATTATCCCTCTAACAGCCCCATGTGGAGATCATGAAGTGGAAGACTAATGGTGTAGACTTTAGCATTTAGTTTTAACCAGAATAATTTACATATCTGGGAGAAGAGTCCAAGGCATGTGTAAATAAGCAGAACTCTGAGATATCAAGACCCTTGCTCGGTTTACTATGGACTGCCGAGCCTATGGGCTGTGTATTTTTTCCATCAGTCAGGTAATTTAATGAGACTTACACAGCATCTATTTCTGCAGAAGAGACAAAAGTTATTATTAAGGAGAGGCATGTGGCAGTAAGAAAAATGTGTTTGCTTGTTTTATTTTATTCTATTACCCCAAGTAGCAAAGGTGACCCTATTCAATGTTCATTAAAGTTTACCTTTATAATTTATCAAAGGGGACCCACATCAACAGTTTTATGCTGAGATTTCAAAATTGGAAACATTAAAATTTGATCCAAAATGCCAGATATTTGGGGAGCCGTTTTTATTAGAAAAATAACTACATAGCTTTAATCTACAGATTTTTATTAATGCACAACCTGATTAAGTGAACAGGAGAAAGTACATTAAGGAACAGTCATCAACTCTGAAAGGGCATTTTAACTTTAAATTATCAAACTTTGAACCAGTTGTACAACAGGAAAGATTTTTTGTTTTTTAAAGAACTGGTAAGTTTAAACAAATGATCACAAAAGCATAATTTCTAGTGAGTTTGTCTAGGAAGAATTACACTGTTATGAAAACTTTTAGGTAGTTACTAGAAGACTAAGATTATTTTAAGAAAACACACTTTGTTTCTTTGATAATATGTAAATCAAATGACATCAGGATTTAATATTCAAACTGATTTAAATAATACTCTCTTAAAATATGCCTTATATGAAATTGTTTGCTATGAAATCTTTGTAAAGGCTGCAAAATTCAATGAGGACTATGACTGTGCAATAACAAACATTGTAAAGAAAGTGAAAAACTCAATTACTGAGGATGTTTCCAAATATTCATAATTTTTGGCATCAATGTGGCCAAATAGGAAACAAAGAACAGAAGCCAGTCTCATCCTAATGATAGTTCTTTTTCTTTTTTTGTAATATATTCAGATAATTTGATGCTATGGCTGTTTAGATAATTTGAATGACCTAGATTTTTTACCCTAAAACTTCTTCATGTCAAAATTAATATTAAAGTATTAAAATTAATGGCATTGATGCTGTTTCTTTAAAGAACATCATAGTCTCTTGTAACCCTACTAACTGTATGAGAGCCCAAATGCTCAGACATAACCATTGCACTGTTACATGGACTTGTGTTCACACCCCTACCAAGGATGTCAGCCCTGCTTAATGGCAAAAGTCCTTTAAATACACAAGTCAATCCATAGGACAGATTTAAGACAGATCTACAAAAAAAATCAGTAACTTTACATACCCTTTGCGTATTATAGCCTAATATTAAACTTTCAGCAAAAACTCACAAAATTATGCATAAAAACCTGCAGCAGCCAAAACCAGTTAGGCTCAATGGATAGAGCGTCGGCTTGGGGACTGAAGGGTCCCGGGTTCGATTCCGGTCAAGGGCATGTACCTTGGTTGCGAGCATATCCCCAGTAGGGGGTGTGCAAGAGGCAGCTGATCGATGACTCTCTCTCATCGATGTTTCTAACTTTCTATCTCTCTCCCTTCCTCTCTGTACAAAATCAATAAAATATATTAATAAAAAAAAAAAAAAAAAAAAAAACCTGCAGAAAAGCCCTGGCCAGTGTGGCTCAGTTTGTTGGCACATTGTCCAGTTCACTGAGTGAACAAAAAGGCCTAGGGTTTGATTCCTGGTCAGTACACACCCAGTTTTGGGGTAGGTGCCCTGTTGGGGCACATTTGGGAGGCAACCAGTTGATGTTTCTCTCTCTCCCCCTCTCCCTTTCTCTCTCTCTAAAAAAGGAAAAACAAAACAAAACAAAAAAAAACATATCCTTGGGTGAAGATAAGGAAGAAGAAGAAAAACAAAACAAACTTGCAGCAAAAACACATAAAATACTCTACCTTGGTTTAAAATATATCCACCCCATTTAAATCTTAAACTAACCCAGATTAAATGAAAGTATGAGCACAGAATGCATCTAAATAATAAAGAGCTAATATGCAAACGGTTGTGATGCCCTCATGTGTAATGACTGATCAGCAGAAGGCTGTATGCGCAGCAGGCACAGGTGGGCAGGGACTTGCAACGTCAGGGACTTGTGTGAGGCTCGTGTCCCCACCCCCGGTGCCAGGCTCAGACATGAGGCTACCAGAGGCTTGCGTCACTGCCCCTGGCACTGGGCCCAAGGATGTGAGGCTCATGGAGGCCTACCTCTGTGGGGCAACGGATCATGGAGCTCCCGCACTGTGACAGGGCACAGGCCAGGCTGAGGGGAACCCCCACACACACCAAGTGCACAAATTTTATGCTCTGGGCCACTAGTATTCTTATAAAAGCTAATAACAAATTTCCTGTGTTTTCATTTAAAATAATCACTTCAAAGAATATGGGAGATAATTTATTTGTGAAACATGTGTAATGAAAAATGAATCTAACAACAGAAGACTGACTCAGGGAAGAAAAAAAAAGTTCTTTTTATAAAGTTCTTGTACTACATTTTAATTTTTTTTTCTCCAATAAATTCTGAGTTCCTAAAGCACAGATCAAAGCTTAGCTATCTCTCTCCTCAGCACCATATACATGGCCTTGTACATGAAACATGCTTTTTAAAAACTACCTATATCAAATGCAGAATAAGTAGAACTTTTACCGGGCTTCTTGCAAGAATTTCAAATAGATTAGCTGCACCTTGGGTTTCTCAACTATAAATAAAAGACAAACTGCTTTAAATAGAGAACATATACATAAATAATTGAAAACATTTTTTTTCAAATGGGGAGAGATATTCTTTATGAGAGATGATTATTTTTGTCTTCAAATATTGGTGGTCATGACAACTATGCCACATCTATTAAACTTAAAACAAGTATTGATAGTTTTCTTTAATTCCACTTAGGCTTTATAAAGCATTTCAGTTTCAGAGTCTGTTCATTTTTAAGGACATAAGTTAGCATTTGAAAATATTGCACTTACCCTATTCCTCCACTAAAGTGTGATAATGTAGTGACATGTGACAATTAGATGATTGCTTGCTGCATCATTAGTTGACAATGATTCAATGGAGCTTCCCAACAAAGTGAATCTAGAAAACATTTGCCATTCTTTTATTGTTAAGTGCTTTCTATATTCCTGTCATTACACTTCTTTGTACAGAGATTAAAGTTGAGTTATTTTCTATTAAATTGCTCAACTAACAATCATTGGTTCTGAATTCCCAGAGCCTTATTTTTAGAATACACATGCACATGTGTATGTCTCTTTATTGGCTTTTATTTTATTTTTATAAGTATATTTTTTATTGATTTCAGAGAGAAAGGGAAAGGGAGAGATAGAAACATCAATGATGAGAGAGAATCATTGACTGGCTGCCTCTTGCACACTCCTTACTGGGATCGAGTCCACAACCTGGGCCTGTGCCCTGACTGTGAACTGAACCAGAGACCCTTCAATCCACAGGCCTATGCTTTATTCACTGAGCCAAACCAGCTAGAGTTTTTAGTTTTTATCTTTAAATTCTGAGATGGGTCCTAGGTATTTATATACAACATTCACTCACATAATTCTGATCCTCTCTCACACTTATGGACCAGTGCTGACTTCCATGACATCAGGCTAGTGTCATAGTAGATGTACATTTCGATTTTTGTTTTCAACTTAACAATAAATAGCATATTAATAGTATATGGCTACACCCGTATGATGTGAAACAAAGACTATATTAATTTTCTGATCCTTTAGGAACAAACCTTTATTGTAAAGCAATATACAACCCTCACTGGTTTGTTTCAGTGGATAGAGTGTTAGCCTGCAGATTGAAGGGTCCTGGGTTCGATTCTGGTCAAGGGCAATGCTCAGGTTGCAAGCTCGATCCCCAATAGGGAGCATGCAGGAAGCAGCAGATGATTCCTCTTGAAATTACAACAATTTTTAAATGGTTCAAAATATATAAATATGCTGCTGCTGATAAAAATTATTGAAACTTAAAGAGGGAATAAGCCCTTTCCTGTAACATGAAGAATTTTATAAAGGAATCATATGATTATTTGGATAATGCTAGCTTGAGACAATAGAAACTGGAAACGCTGTGTCAGAGTCTCATTCTTTCTGCATTAATAACAGTCTTCTGAACACACGTATTCACTTTCAGATTTTTAAGCAATTAGTTTGCAGATGTCACTAAATAAATGGCATTCATTCCTTAAGCAGGAACCATACCTGTTAACCATCTCAGCCTATTCTAGCCTTAAAGCTGGGCTTGATGTGCACAGCATGCTCAAAAACTGTACTCACAGTTCAAATGAGCTGGATTACAGACCATGACCACTGAGACCCTCACATGACAAAGCCTTTGTGTAATTAATATGCAGGGTAAAATGCTCCCTGGACTGCTGCTAAAGCGATTTAAATCATGCACATAAAAAATGTAATCACAAATTTAGCATGGTGGACAGAGTAGTCACACTGGGCTTGATTGCATAGAAGGTTCCAAGTGTGTTTTAAATGTCCTTTAAGATTGAGATTAGGACTTGTACTTACAAGATGCATATTAATCTAAAACTCAACATTTTTCAGTGTGGGATCACAGTAGGAGAACATTATGGGCAATAGAGGTTCATTCTAATCCCAGTAGGTAATTACACTTTGAAATAATATTCTTTAATTAAATCTTGTTTGCAGTTGATTGATTTAAACACTAAATCTAAAAACCTAAATTTGAGTTTTTATCAATTTTTGATGCTTATTGCACACAACTTGGGCTTTAATTGATGTTTCTGAAGTTTTAAAGCCCTTGTCCACCATATCCTGGTTGAATTAGTGTCATAATCAACATCGTTTCTTAATACTCTTGATGACTTTCTCTGGAAGCTCAATAAGTTGGAGCACTTTTGCAATTTTAAAGAACACCTGAAAGGTATTTGATATGTCACAGTGCCAATGTTTACATAGGAGATTCTTCTCTCACACCTTAGTACACATGTAGACCAATGCTTTCCTTGAAATACTGAGAGGTTTTCTCAAAAAAAAAATATTTACTATGTGCAATATTACAGAATAAGAGCTGGGTCTTAGCTCTAATAATTAGCAAGGTACAAAGAAAAAAAGATTAAATATTAAAAGAGCTATTTGCATCTTTTACATTTAAAATAATATGGCATTTAACAACAGCAACAAAAATAATTCTTCTATGTATCCACTTAGGGAAGCTATCTAACACTATACACATTACCTTTTAAGTTTACAGCTTCTTTCTGATCATTTGGCAAAGTTCTCCAAAACATGACTAAAAGACTCATCATGGACATTTTATGATATATTCCTCTTATATTCAATAGTTCATATGCCACAAATCTGTGTGATAAATACTGAAAGCAGAATGTTTTACAATATTATTTTGAAGGAAGACCATTCTGATTAGAAACATTAATATCTCATTGAATTTTAGTCTTGCTGATTTTGGAACTCTTTCAATTTTTCACTCTTATGATATAAGTGACTTCTCTGAGAGAAAGTTGTGAAAAATATTATGGCCTATAACCCACAGATAGGAACTTTGAAATATGTCCTAATTTGGCACATGATATTATATGTCAGGGATGATCAAAGATCTTCATAATTTGTTGCAAATTTGCAAATTTCAATGAGACCATTTTATTAGGTATCCATATAACCATCTCGTTGTATAGTTTACTGATTTATTTGCGGAAAGACAAAATTAGGTCTGGTGGCCTAAGCATTGTGATTTAAAGGTGCTGTTCAGCAGTGTTTATATGTAAATTCATACAAACAAGGATTGGCTTGGTCTCAGCTTCAGAGTACCACACAGCAGCATCTTGTAGAGGTGGCCCAGTAAATTACATTCATGATGCCATATTTAATAACTGAAAATTCACATTTTACAACAATTGCATTTGTCACTGCTGAAAAACAAACTAGTATGTGGAATGTTTTATTACAATGACTACATTCTTGTGAGAAATGATTAAGTCACTACAAGAGAAAAGTAAGGCCAAAAGACCTCATTCACCACAATGCAAATATTAATCACACATAAATAATACAGGTGTCTTGCAGTAGGCCACATTCCCCTAAAATATAGATTACACATCCTAGGGGCAAATAGTAGCACAACAGACTTGAAATAAATCCCTCCAGCATGGTGGCCAAAAGGAAATCATTTATGTTTTGACAGTTTAATATACTTTTTGGTTATGCATAACAGATGAAAATATTTACACCAATATAAGACAGTGAAAGAAAAATTAAATCTGACTAATCGACCTGTTCAAAGTATGATTTTTAATTTCAAGGAATTATTTTATAACGACTCCAAGTAATAAATATGCTTCCTACAATTCAACCGTATCCATTCATTTTTAATTATTTCATGGCAGCTAAAAAACAAACCAGTCTTCCAACTCAAAGAGAACTTTCCTTAGTATGTAGACATACCTGGTCTGCAGTACAAGAGGGCTCATTGACCACCCAGAACACAGCTGAGCAAGATGAAGGTCACTGGGAAGGATGCACAGGAAGTGAAACTTGGAGTGCCTCTGGGGAGAGGGTAAATCAGGACTAAGGGGTAGCAGGTAGAAAGACTTATTTAATATGAATTTCACTTTTGTACTGATTTAATTTTTTTAATATATTTTATTGATTTTTTACAGAGAGGAAGGGAGAGAGATAGAGAGCTAGAAACGTCGATGAGAGAGAAACATCGCCCAGCTGCCTCCTGCACACCTCCCTGATCGGAATCGAACCTGAGACCTCCTAGTCCGCAGACTGACACTCTACCCCTGAGCCAAACCAGTTTTGGCTGATTTAATTTTTTTAACATAGATATTTTACTTCTTCCAAAAAATCTTTAAAAAGTATGTCACCATATAGGAATAGGTTGTTTTAGAAAGATGTCTATTCCTACTTTTGAACAAGCATTTGTTAAGCTCACAATATTCTAAACAGTAGGTTAGGCATTGAAGAGGGAGTGGGACATTATCAATCAGCCAGCTCCTTGATCATAGTGTTTAAAATTCACTGAGAAATTTATCTGATAAATCAATTATCAGGACAGACATTCTTATCTAATTTAAACTGTATACAATCAAATGTGACATTATATTGTTCATACTAAAGCATTTAAGAGGGGAAAAAACAAAAAACAGACTGCTCTAGGAGACAGGGACACTGGGAGGAGGTGGTAGGAATTGATAGGAACACAGACTCTCCAATAATGAGTTTCCAAGCTGAATGATAGAATTCTGAGATTGACAATTGCTTCTGTAAGATGTATTTGAAGAAATTATTTGTGACAGCTATTTTAAGAAATTAAGAAAATCTATGTTAAGATTCCAATGGTTTTTAATAAAATACCTTTACATGTGACATTTGTACATTAAAAAAAAGATGATTTACCCATAATCAATAAATAAGATACATGAATAATTACCACTATTTATTGTAAATGAATGGAATATTTGGAAATTTACATAGTAAAAGATTTCAAAATTCCTTATAAGAGATGTTTTATTTAAAAAACAAAACAGGTTCTAGTCTTTCCTACTTGATTTGCTTTTAAGTCCTTGTTTCTGTGGTTCTGTGTCAACTGGTTACAAATTCTCTTCTTTAAATAATGTCATTTTCTTTTGCCCAAATATGTATCACAAGGAGTCATTTATAGCTTCACCACCAAATCTATCAACCAGTCAACATGATAGGCTCTGCCATCCCACCTACTACCTGGCAATGCCAACCCCTCCACTTATGCCCTGGATCCTTTCTTCCTCCCACCAATTACTTTGCTCCTTAATTTTCTCCTGTAGCTCTTATGTCATCAATATCTCCCTCCCTACAATATCACTTCTATCAGCATAAAAAGATTACCTAAAATCTCCTATTAGAGAAAAAGAGAGAGAGGAGAGAGAGAGAGAGAGAGAGAGAGAGAGAGAGAGAGAGAGAGAGAGAGAGAGAGAGAGAGAGAGAGAGAGAGAAAAGAAGAGAAGAAGAAGAAGAAGAAGAAGAAGAAGAAGAAGAAGAAGAAGAAGAAGGAGGAGGAGGAGGAGGAGGAGGAGGAGGAGGAGGAGGAGGAGGAGGAGGAGGAGGAGGAGGAGGGGAGGGATGGAAAGATAAAGGAATACAATTCTCCCTCTAGCCCACTTCCCGTTAAACTTTCTCCTTCACACCAACAGTTCTTGAAATGAAGATGTATATTCACATCCTCTCGTATCATTCTAACCTCAGACTAATGCAATCATACTACCATTCTCACAGAGTCACTAAGATTGTTCTTAAGATCACCACATTTTCAGCACAATGATTCAGTCTCTATTCTTATCTAATTTAAACCCTCACCAGTTTTTGAAACAACTAGCCTCTCCATCTTTCCAAAAACATTTTTTTCCTTGGCCTCAATACTTGCACATTGTTTTGTCTGCTTTGTTTTTCTGCTCCACTGATGGCCATTTCGTGTTACAGAAGTCCCCTCTTTATCTCTGGGCGATACATTTCTAGACTTCCAGCAGATACCTGGAACCATAAATAGTAGGGATTTCTCTGTGTGTTATTTTTATATGTGCATACCTACGATAAAATTTAACTTATAAATTAGGCACAGTAGGAGATTAAGAACAACAATAATAAAAGAGAGCAATTGTAACAACATTATAGTAATAAAAGTTATGTGAATGTGATCTCTCTCCAGTGAAAATCATGTGTGTGTTTTTTCCAGTCCAAACCTGTTCCTGAATCTGTGAAACTATCCCTTACTTGCAGTAAATGGCTTGGTGTCACTCTTTCTTAGCAAATCTCTTGCTGAAGTCTTCACATAGGCTCAGTGTTTGCTGGCACAACATATTGCCTTTAATAGGAACAACTGTTCGTGTCTCCCACCCTCAAATGTAATGTCTTTTCCATTTTAACTAAACACTTATAATGCACTGTGGCCATCACTTCTGAAGCTTAAGGTGCGACGGCAAAACTGATAAAATTATTTTTTTCTTCTTCACAGTTTCATAGACAGAACATTTGTTCTTAACATGGTTCTTAGCAACCTCAGCATATGATTTCTTTTTCTTTATTAAGCTAAAAATATTTACCTTTTTACTTAAAAGAGTAGATTTATAGCTTCTTTTGGCATATCCAAATTGCCAGCATCACTATACTTGTGTGTTAGGGTTATTATTAAGTAAAATAAGGGCTTCTTATCACAAGCATTTCGATACCTGACAGTAAATCTTATTCCCAAGCAGACCAATAAGTGACTAACCACTGAGGAGTATATACAGCTTGTGAAACAAAGGGATGGTTCACCGTCAGGGTGGGACAAAGAAAGAATGCGTAAGACTTCATCATGCTACTCAGAGTGGCATGATAATTAAAACAGGAATTGTTTACTTCTGAAATTTCTCACATTAGTATTTTCAGACAGTGCTTGACTTTTGGGAAACTGAAAGTGCAGCAAGTGAGAGCACAGATACGAAGGACTGCTCTGCCATTTTCTAGATTTCCCTACTCCGCTCAACCTCCACATTTTGAAGACCTGCAGAACTCTTTCTTCGGGATTCTTCTCTTTCTTACCTACTCCTCTCCCCTAGGTGACCTGATCCAGTCCCCCAATTCTAATTTTAAGGCTCCATCTTTATCTTTCTGAAAGTCAAAACTCACACTCAACTGCTTAATTCACTTGCTCCTTAAACAGTGGAACAAAATTAACAGTAAAACAATTTTTAAAAATGTTTTCTTGTCAAAATTGCTTCTTTAATTCACTCAATCATGAAGATGACCACCCACACAGCTTGTCAAACCAAAAATGGAGGGCCATGTCCTTCTCTTGTTCAAATGCCTCCAATAAATTCTTATCATGGTAAAAATGAAAAGCGTGCTTTTTACCTGTATTTGTTTCAGTTTCCACACAATCTGACCTTCTTCCGTGTTCCCATCCTCCTCCAGTCACTTCGGCCATTGTCACTTTTAGAACATTATATCTTATATCTGATGTTGGATTAGCCAACCTAATGTAGCCATGATGTTCTCTAGCTCATCTTTTATAATTCCTGCACTAAAATTATTACCATCTGAAATTTATCTTACTGGCTTGTTTTCTATCTCACTAGAATGTTAACTCCCAGAGAGTAGAAACCTCACTTACCTGTTCGCTATTGCATTTCTATAGTCTAGAACAGGTTGATACATTAGAGATATTACAACAACTTTCATAAAATTATGGTGAAAAGTCAAGAAGTTAGGAAACCACAGCTCCCTACCCTATTAAAGTGTTGACATAACAGGGGCATTTGTTTAGCCTTATACCTCATGTATGATGCTAGCCTTCATCAACTGCCAGAAAAGACTGAAACGTAGAAGAGTATTCATCTTCTTCACTCAGCAATAAGCAAAGTAATGGCCACCTATGATGGGTCTTAAATGACCTGGAGGCCAGCCATGAGAAGCGGAACTCTCATCTAGTATATTTTCAGACTTGCACTGCAATCAAATGTCCCTTTCTACCCCCTGTGCCTCCATCAGGTAGGCTTTCCTGATGCCTTTAACTCCGGCATCTCCTCAACTTTTCCCTAAGGAAATGTCTTTAACAGTCCTCATGAGGACCTTTACCACTACTGATGAAAAGACACTAGGAAATAAAAGCAGCTCCTCCCCACAAAACACAAAAGAATTCTTGATGAAAGAGGATACCTACCATTAGATATTTTTCAACTGCCAAAGAAAATATGTTGCCTTGTTCCAGATACACAAATTAAAATTAAATCTTAGGAAATATTAAAAAGTTTTTTTTCCCGGTATTATACCACCAAGTTTTTAAATATTATTTCTTAAAAAAAAATTATATTTTTCAGTTTACTTAGATTCAATAACTTTTGTAGTCCTTAGGCACATTTTTATGACCTGAAAACTTATTGTTTTTTATTCATATTTTAAAAGAAAGTTAGACATTTTTATTGGCTCTCAAAGTATGGTAGGCCAGGCTGCTGTGCCTATTGAGCGTAATGAACAGGTAGGCCTTGCTTAGATAAAAGCAAATAAATATTTTGAACAAAACTCAAGGGGTACAAAATAAGCAAATCAAACACAATAATTTATTATCCCAAGAAAACCATAAAAAATATGCACACACACACAAAAAGAACCGCACACAAACAAACATAAAAAAAACAAGCTCAGCTATGTGGGTCTGTTTCCACCAATCCTGGAAGTGGTGCTCTCACCGCTCTGAGTTGGAAGATAATGAAGACTGTGGCTCCCTACCCAGCAGGAAGTTCTAAGCACAGGTCAGCCCTCTTGCAGCTGAACCATTTCCTGTTCACCAGGCCTTCTCCAGACTTTGACTTTTGAGTATAAATAAGGGAATGCTTGAGAACACATATCAGTCTAGTAAATCCACTCTGGTCTTTGTTTTCAACTGACAGGTTATCCCCTCACTGACTGCTGCTCCTTCTTTATTAGCTGATTAAATTTGGTTTACTGTATGCCTTTTAGTAATGGGAGAATAAGTCCTTTTTTTCTTTTCTTTTTTAGTGTTTTCATTTAACCCTATTTATTATCCAATACATGTTCAAAGAGTTAAAAATTTGAGAGCAGTTGGATTATTAACCTTAGAATAAACAAGGCTTCAAGAATGGATGTCTGTGTAGTGAGAGCTGGAGAATTGGAGTTCACTTCCAGGTTGTTGTTCTTTATTTTATTTAATATGTCCTTCCTTTATTTTATGTTTGGTGCCATGGAAAAAATGTCAGAAAGTAAAGTACTGATTTCCTCTAATGTTAAGCCATCAAGTAAAAACAGTGGGGAATGAATAGCCCAGTATTTCTATTATAGTTTCAACTAGGATAAAATGAGAGGCCGGGATGAACAATGTGAGGGAAATGATGGAAAACTGAGAGCCTTATTCTTTACTTCTAGCAACCTAAGGGCAAAAACCATAAGAATTCACAGCCATTGTAGTAGACAATGGAACATACACTGAGTGGCCAGATTATTATGCATTCAGAGATCATAATAATCTGGCCACTCAGTGTATATCCTATATAATAAAAGGCTAATATGCAAATTGTCCCCTCAACCAGGAGTTCGACAGCAGGCAGGGTGGGGTCAACCACCCATGTCCCCTCCCCCTGGCCAGGCTGGCCAGACTCCACCCATGCATGAATTCATGCACTGGGCCTCTAATATATATATATATATATATATATATATATATATATATATATATATATATATATATATATACTGAGTGGCCAGATTATTATGTATTCAGAGATCATAATAATCTGGCCATTCAGTGTATATCGAGTCCTATATCTAAGAGGATATCTTGTGAGGATCACCCTGATGTTGTAATGAGCTGGACAAATGCGTCCTGCTCCTTTTCATTTTGCTAGGCTCCTCCTTTGCCTTTACCATTGAGACCTCCTCACTCACCGAACTCCTCTCCATCTGACTAGTCAACTTGCCATCGCCTTGAGAAATAGTGTTCAGCTTAGTGAAGTGATTAAATTCCATGGACTCTCTCCTTGGAAGTATCTGGGAAGATATTATGATAGACTGCAGCTAGATCTTCCAGTCACAAGTCTGTGGTGAATAGAAAGGAATTCATAGACATGCACAAAGACTCCCAGGCATCACACTCAGAAGGCTATGCTATAGGTGAATGTGCCAGATGAATTCACGGATGCCCCTATAGGGGGTGACTTGCCCAGTGGGCACTGTCATCTGCACCATCCAGGTAGATACTTGACACAGATTGCCCACAAATTCCTGTGAAGCTGACTGCAGCCCAGCAGGTGGCATAGAGTAGCTTGTGCTCCTTAAATTCATAGTGTGTTCAATATCCAAGGAGTTAATTAAAAAATACTCTCCAGATTTACACTTTTTTTTCTGAGTAGATCAAAAAAGGGTTTGGAAATACAAGCCTAAAGTAAATAAGACCAACTGCTGATTTTTCAATTAGGTTATGTTTCAGGGATACAAAATTGCATATTCCTTTCCTATACACGTCCCCTGCATTTCTTAAACACAGAGGAACCCATTATTAAGCTATTAATCACCTCTTCCAATTAATTGCTAGAAAATGACCCAGGTTTTAGTAGTAGAGTTGCAATTGAAAAGCTCTTTGATATTTGGCAAGGTAAAGTTACAGGCAGTCTTAATTTGAGGCAGTGAGGCTATTAGCTGCTGTTTAGAATCTCAATTACTCTACAGATAGATAATTACAAATAAAACAAACTTGTTCTCCTACATTAGTAAGTGCTTCTTTTTGGCTTTACAAAATTTATGAGTGGTGTTTTTTTTTTTTTTCAGCCACTGAATATAATTTCTACATAAAAAAATTTACCCTAATAGTATGAAATATAGTTACAAGTAAAAGCTATGTTTTCATCAAAGAGAATAAATGCATTTCCTGACCTCTGGCTGTTAAAGCTAATTGATTTATTGGCTCTTTATATAGTGTACTATTGTCTTTATGCTCGTGGGACATGGACGTTCCTCAGAAAGAAGCTAAATTCTGCCACGTCAATACAATAGTTGAAGCACGTTTTCTCTTTCTTTAAGTGTAGGGTTTCTAAGAGCTTAAAAATAAGAGAAAAAAATCTCTTTCCAGGACTGGTTGGAGTTAACTGAATGCTGCTGCATCTCTTGGTTTATGGAATGTGTACTCATACTGCTTTTATGTTCCTGAGAAGTTAATAGTTCTTTTCTTTTTAATCATATTCCTTTCATAGTAAAATATTTATTCAAGCAAATGTAAAGTACTTGTCAAAATATGAGAATATGAAATTCCCATTTTTAGGTTTCTTAAGCACAGCAGTGATACAAAATAAAAAGTGATGTATTTTCCCCCAGGGCTAGTTTTTAAATTCATGAAATTACCAAATATGTTTTTGTTTTATTTCCTCTTTACCTTTTGGTTGCTATATAAATTAGTAAATAAATATAATGAGAGACGTTTCTCAGCTGCAGTTGATCTCAACATTGCACAATCAACTCCATAAAAAGCTATAAAGAAAAACAAAGTGAAAAACCCACATACTGAAATGGGTCTATCTACATTTTTCCCTTAATATAAGGTGTAGTAAACAGATTTGATTATGCTTTACAGGAGAATTTCAGTTCAGAAAGCAAAACAAGGATTTAGATCATCAATAGATAGTGTGAATGTACATATCACACCAGAGAATACAGAGGAAGTCATTCCAAGTTTGAGGTATCTTATGAAAACTGCAGACTTTTGGGTCTTCGAAAAGAAATTCTAATATTTCCTTGCTGCATCCCACTCTACATATAGCTGTTGATTTAGGTTGGTTGGAAAGACATTATGGTAGATTTTAATTTTTTTTCTCAATAGTGTGTATTTTCTTTTGTTTTTTACCTTCAAGATATGTGATAATCACATAGTATTCTGCATAAACATGTAAGGCATAAGGACAATTTTTTTCCTCAGGTAAGAGCATCTATACTCTCTCTGTATCTGTCTCCCCCCCCCCCCCTCTCTCTCTCTCTCTCTCTCTCTCTCTCTCTCTCTCTCTCTATATATATATATATATATATATATATACACACACACAATATATATATGCCTAATCAACTGTCCTACTGTCTGACTGGTAGCCATGATGCACACTGACCACCTGAGGGCAGGTGCTCAATGCAGGAGCTGCTGAGCTGTGGTGACTTGGCAGATGCATTCTTGGGCAACACAACTGGAATCAGAGAGGAGGGAGCCCAATTCCAGGGTGCATCACCAGAGAACAACCCTCTTGCAATCCAGGACCCCTCGGGGAATGTTGAGGAGCCAGATTCAGCCTGATCCCCACAGGCCAGGCAGAGGGACCCCACTGTACAGGAATCCATGCACTAGGCCTCTAGTTTTATATAAAATTTGCCAATGTCACCGTCATTTGGTCCAAGCATATATTAACTTTATGGGCTGAGTGCAGTCAAAGCAAAAATAGAAAGAGAAGAGAAAGAATATATGCACTCCTTTGTTCATAACAGCTTTATTTACAACTAGAGGCCCAATGCACAAAGATTTGTGTAAGAACAGGCCTTCCCCTGGCTGCTGGCACTGCCTTCGCTCCAGCCAGAGCCACCTTTTCGTTGTGGTCTGGAGCCACCTTTCCGCCCTCCAACACTGTCCAGAGGCCACTCAGCACCTGTGTATGCAAATTAACCTGCCATCTTTGTTGGGTTAATTTGTATACTCACTCCAAATTAGCTGGTGGGCATCACAAAGGTATGGTCAATTCACATGTTTCTCTTTTATTAGTGTAGATTGCCAAGATCTAGAAATCTCCCAAGTGCCCATTGGCAGATGAGTGGATAAAAAA
Source organism: Pipistrellus kuhlii (assembly GCF_014108245.1). Classification (NCBI taxonomy): domain Eukaryota; kingdom Metazoa; phylum Chordata; class Mammalia; order Chiroptera; family Vespertilionidae; genus Pipistrellus; species Pipistrellus kuhlii. The sequence continues at coordinate 50,990,623 of NW_023425573.1, read as the reverse complement.
ACTGTGGTACATTTACACAATGGAGTTCTATGTGGCTGTAATAAAAGAAGGAACTCTTAGCCCTTGCAGCAACATGGATGGGTCTGGAAAGTGTTATACTAAGAGAAATAAGCCAGTCAGAGAAAGACTAATGTGTGGGACAAAAGAAACTGATGAACAAAATGGAACCGGAAGTATTGGATACATGGAACAGACTGGCAGGTGCTTGAGAGGGTGGGAGTAGGGGTGACTGTATAAAGAAAGTGAAGGGATTAGCTGAAGAGCATATATGACTATCTTGTGGACACAGACAATAGCTTGGTGAAGGCCAAGGGAGGGAGAGGCAAAGGTAGGGTGGGCAAAGGTGGAGGGGGAGAAGGGGACACCTAAAATAATGTCAACATTAAACATCTTTAATAAAAATACATTTTAAAAGAAATGATGTTTTAAAGGGAAATTAACAAAACAAATTTATCTTCCATGTCAAAAAAGTCTGAATAATATCATGGGGGAAAGATTAAACTGGTGTAAGAAACCAGGATATTGCCTTTCTCAAATACTCCTATTTTTCAAGTTTTTTTCCCTATTCTCTCTCATCAGCATGTATTACACCACCAATTTTCCCCAATAAACTCTTCAACATGTGTATTGTTGCCCTTTATAGCAGCAGACCTCTAAAGCAAACCAGTGGAGTACCGCTTCCAAGTTTCAAAAGAGAACTATTGAGGAAATAGAAATAGAGGGCTAGGGAGGCCGTCAGGGACAGGGACTATGTTGAGGTAAGAGGAAAGGAAGTCAGACATGGAGGCAAACAAAGGACCTAGAACTAGCTTGGCAGGAACCTGGCTGGGTGAGGAAAACTAGACCCTTGACCTGGCTTGGCAGGAACAGTGATGCCACCTGGACCTGAAGTGGCAGTTCTCAATCAGGTCCTCCCACGGGTGGGAACTTGAACGTTGATATGATTGGATATTGCCAGGAAGGGACCAATCAGAAGCTAGCAGAGTGTATGAATTATTAGACAAAGAGCTTTCGTGGGTAACCCATTTTGGGAGCGCTTAAGGTCAGATATTCTTATATTCACATATATTCTGTATTCTGTGTATGCTGGATCACATTAACAGGAAATCTCCTTTCCTAATAGCCAGCACAGTCCTGGCTCAAAAAGTCAGACATCGAGTGAGAAATCTGCCAGTAATAAGCAATATTCAAATTTGCTTTTTTTCAGTATTTTCAAATTCATTGACCTTACCCTTTTATTGTATCCTACATATTTTGAATCTGTAGTAATGCCCAGTGTCAAGCACATTGCAGTAGCTAAATAAACAGTCAATGTCTGAATGAATGGGTGAATAAATAAGTAAAATCATATTTCTTGTAATGAGATGAAGCATTGATCACATACTGGGATAGATATAGACATTTCTGAGACTATGCCTATCACCTGTAAGGAATGTTTATGTTCCAGCCACCTTCACAGAAAAGGCAACTACAGAGGCTGAAGACTCTCTGACTCTATGTGTAAGTGAATACACTACAAACAGCATCAAACTTTGTAGAGAAAAGGCAACCTTTATTTTGGGATCAGAATTCTCCTCTGGATTGTAATGGGCCAACAAAGTTTATGATAATTTCTGGCATTGGCTATCTATGCACCTTGCACCTGCCATGTCCTGCCTGCTTAGCGCTGACTCCAGCTCCGGGATAAAACGTTGTATTTCAGTGTCTGTCAGATCATGCTTGCCTGTTTGGACCTCTATTTCTGATCTCCCTTAGTCAGCGATACACTGTCCCTGCATCCCTTGCAGGCTAATATTTGTTTTGTCAATGGAACAAGGGGAGTTGATCAGAATTCATTACTACTTTGAGGTCTGTATCAATTAGACCATTCAACACACAAATCATATATATATATATATATATATATATATATATATATATATATATATATATAATTTACTATCTAAATAAACATTAAACTAAACTTGCTTCAAGCTTGGCTGCCTTCATACCTCCACAGTAACAAGAGAAATAAGCAACATTTTTACTTGTGAAACATAGTCAAGTATCTAAACCTTCACCCTCCACTGACAAATAAAGTAAGAAGGTATAGTACAAGGGATTCACAGTATATCTATGGCAATCCAAACTAAAATGATTCACTTCCAATATTACTTTCATTTTTTAGTAACTGCCCATTGTTGATAGGACAAACACTTCAGGGCAAATGTCAGTTCAAAGTGGTAACATGTATTAAGTTGCACACAGAAGCCTGAATATGAGTGATATGGTCAAACAGAACACTTTCAATCTCACAAAACAGTATTTAAACTTCTTACCTGATCGTACACAACCAAGACTTGTATTAACCTAGTAACCTATAATAATATGCAAGTTCTTACTTAACATAGTCAAGGCCCATTGGTACATAGAGAATTATCTACTCCGTGAAGTGACCTTGAGTAAGATGTCCCAAGTCGCTTTAGAACACCGGCTCAAAGAAATGGTTATTTCTAGTTATTTAACTGAATTCCATCTTTTTGTTTTGTTAGGGACACTGGAACCATTGTTAGTATCCACATCTTGTAGAAGAGGAAGGGGCAGAATAGGTGCAAAATATTAGGATCTTTAATAGGGAAGGATCGCACCCTGCCTGAATAGTAAGATTGTACCATCAGTCCATTGTGCTCAGGCCACGTGGTTTAAAACCCAGCTTTGTTAAAATAGGTTAAAAAATGCAAAATTTAAAAATGTAGAAATATCAGAAAAAAATGATTTTTTTTATTTCATCAAATTTTTACTTATTTTTTTAGAATGTTAAGCGTGGTAAAAGGGGTTTTGAAAATTCTTCTTCGTTTACCTGTTCCTTCAGTGCTAAGGGAAATAGCAATGTTGAAAATAGCAATGTGCTGAAATAGCTGCTCCTGCCTTCCTAGCATTCTTATGTGTTTTAAAGCCTTTTATAATATCTGATACCCAACTGAGTACTTCCTTTTACCACTAACTCCTTAAACCATGAATATTTAACGCAAACAAAGTTTAAACCCCTGACTCTTTCACAGTTAGTATCTATAATCCCTTTTTCCAGACTAGGTATTTCTAAATCGTGTTAAATCTTTCATCTTCCTTCTGGTCAATTTCAAGGTTTTTATTGAATCAAATACATTTTTTATACCAGCTTTTCCCTTTTCCTTTTAGACACTTCCACTGGCTTAACAAGAGCTGTTCAAATGAGGTGATTATGCTATATGCAGCACATCGATTTAAGCATTTCTTATTTCTAGTCCTCTACCTCTAAGTGAATCATTTATTTACTTACCTGTTTATTTTCAATGCTTGGAATATTTAAAATTGTTCCTGAAAAATTGAGGTCATTTTTCTTTCTTGTGGCCTTTGAAAATAGTTTTATTTTTTCCCATTTTAACAAATAACCTAAACTCTACTTTTAATAATCCTAAAACATAATGTCAATAAACAAGTATGAAATCAAATATTAAATTTTTTTCTGATAAATTGTTAGGGTAATACACTAAAAACAATGTAATTGAACTAGAAATGCAATGATTTTGTAATGGGATATTTTCCAACTTAAATTATTTCATTTTATATAAAGTTATGAAAGCTGGTGTAGCTGATGCTGTTATGTATTTCCCTTAAATTGCAACACCAAAGAACAGGTAAAGAGGAAGAACAGTTAACCTCTGGTGACCAAAGGTGCACTTGATCTGTTATTTTGTATTCCATACTCTTCAAAAGAGCAATATAAACAGAATTATTTATGCCCAGCAAAATGTTGCTTAATTACTTATGCACCACTGTTTGCTTGTATTTTAAGCTCTCTCTACCACCCACAGGCAGACGTTAAACAGCTGCTAAAAGCTAGCTTTAGTCTTGCCAGTTTGAAATTAGCATACTTGAGCTTTGAAAAAACTTTGTTACCAATTTACATATGCATAGAGACTGATATTTAGACTCACCATATGATATGTCCCTCAAGAGCTTTTCTTATTGCCTCCATCCTCAGGTCTCAACCTAGAGACTGTAAATCTAGCAGGTGATTAATTCTATACCCTTGAGAAACTAGCAATTAGCACTTGCAACCAGTAAAAAATTGTCATTTCAAAACCCTGTTTACTATGCCCATGTATTTTCTATGAACTCACAGTTAACTCTAAATAGATGTGTGTGGCAATAGATCTGCAGACATTTCTGTCTCTTTATGTAAAAATATAATATTGCTACCAGCTAATCAACCTATTAAATATATATAATTGGCATTCCTTTTTAAATATAAAATAGCAAGATGGGGCAAGCATGGAAACACTATACATGATGTTTTATGTTAGTAAACCTTAATCAGTTCATTTCAACATGATGACTTTGTAGGGTTTACCTGTTCTGTGTCAATTCTTATCTCTGATAGCTGAAATTACCGTACTTCCAGATGTTCTTATGCATTATTGAGGTCTCCTGCAGTAGATGCTGGAAAAGGTAAGATAAGGTTTTATTTCTTTGTAGTAGTCACAACACTGAGATCAAAGACAGTCAAGTGCAGTGCTTAGTATTGAAAACTATGATGAACCTAACATTTATTTTCAAGTCACAAACCTATCATGAAAACTGCTCATCAATCTTTAGTTAACCATTTCCTGTATAATCTGTGAGTTAAACAAAATATGTATATATTTTGAAAGGTCTTAAAATACATATTTGGCCACATAATAAACTAGTGCTGATTGTGTTTGTACATAACACAAGTTTTAAACTGAAAATAAATGTTGGATGCTTTATCCTGTGAGACAAGAATGGAAATAAGAAGAAAAGAAAGACATTAAAATGATGTTATACAATAACTTGCATCCAACAGTTCACTTCGTTAGGTTTAAGAATCTGTTACAGAATAATTTACATGTACACACATATCCACATTTTTAAAAATGGTTTCTGATCAAATCTGCCAGTGCTCTGGAGGGTGCTAACTGAAGTGAAAACAGAGTAATTCCATTTTCTGAAATGTTTTCAGTTTAATTCAAGGGAAAATTTAAAAAAAAAAAAAAAAGCGAGGGGTAGGTGAAAATAGCGAACATGCGTGCTACCAGCAGTGTGTTAACTAACTCTACCCAAAACATTTCATTTTGAATTATATGTTACACATTTCTGTCACGACAAGAGTAAGAAGAAGAGAAAAAATGACATGTGGACTATCTTAATTTCTAACTTCAGTTAACAGACAGCCTTCCTTTTAAAAACAGACATTAAATATCCAGAAAACACATGCAGTAAGTTCCCAGCATTCGCAGCTCTCCTTTCTTCAGAAGGGCAAAGCTGGGAGCAGAGGCAGAGCGATCTTGGAGAAAAGTGGACCTTGTTCTCCCACTTTCGCCGTCATTACATAGCCTGCTGAAATATCCCGCTAGACTCTCAACTAATTATATCATCGGACCATCATTCTGTTAAAATCAGTTGCGGGGCACTTGTACACAACTAAATCCCTGCTTCTAATTACTATTTTAGTCTCTTTTTCCTGGTGACATGTTGGTGATAGATCATTATTTTTTCAGCAATTTGTTCGCATTTATATGCAATATAATTGGATCTGATTAATTATTATGATTAATGACTGCAGAATTTCCTTGCGAAGCTATTAATACTGGTGGTATCAAATGAAAGACATGGACAAATTAAAGCCAATGGATTCCTGTTGCTCATACTCGCGGCGGCTGGGCTGAAGTAACCCTTTGCTGCTCCCCAGCAAACAGAAACTGCAGACACAGCTCTGGGGATGGCTAACCGGAGGCTCACAACGTAGGCTGTGTTTTAGAATGCTTCCTGGCTTACGTGGGTGCATTGCAAAGGAGAAACCTAGCAGGTCTATGTTCCAAGAGCCCACCTAATGCTATGGATGTAAAGTAGTGTGGCAGTGTGCAGCATTCAAAATATGTAGAAAGCTAATAAGAAGTAATTGTCTTAAAGGATATTTATAATTTCTCCATCTTCTTCAACAAACATGATATAAGGCCCTTTGTTAATGTCTATTAAATGTTAGATTATAAAATTTCTAAAGGACATACTCATGTAGAGTGTGTTTTGTGTTTTAAATTATATTCTGCCATAAAAGGGGGATATTACATGTAAGGGGAAAAAAAAAAAAAAAAAAAAAAAAAAAGCAAACAACGACTGAGTAGCTTAGGGGATCGACTTTCCTGTTACCTCTGGGACCTGACTTTAAATCTGGCTTTGAGCAAACTGAAGAAAAATCATTTCAATCTAATGGCAGCAGCAAATAAAAAAAATCAGATAGTTTGAGTTCCTTGAAGGTGGCAGTGAGCTTTTCACTTTATGAAGTGTCCAGAATTCCGGGCTTTAAAGGAGAGAATTGGATTTGGGGGATGCATGCCTGATTATAAATTGTAAACTGCAAAAGATGTTGAATGTAATTTGCATCTGTCATAAACAGTACCAGCCCGGCGCATAGCATGAGTCTTAACAGGGGGCATAGAGTCTTGAATCTTGCTGAGAAAATGGATTCATTCTGTTTCATCCGGTAGTAGTGCCTCCATTAACATTAAGATTCTAAAATAAAAATAATTAAATACAGCTTTTTTGGTTAGAACTGGATGAAGGTATCTGAAAATGTTCAAAGTGAAAATGCGGACAATTATTTTTTGAAATAAAATGATGCTCCATAGTCAATTCTATACACAAATAAAGAGATGCGTTTGCTTTATAAGCAGCTGCAATGTTTTGATCCCTCATAATAAAATAAGTTCTCTAAAAGGAGAGAGAAGGTAAACTAAAGAAATTGTGTTCGGTTGAATAACAACGCATTTAAAACACACATGACTCTTAGTCCTTAGTCAGAGAGAGTAAATTTCTGGGAAGCTTTCATGTAATTATAGACATGGAAATGTAAAATTTTTGGTTCAACTTTATACATTTTAGAAGATATTTGGCTCTGGACTGTATTTCTAATGGAAATGATTAAAGCAAATTCAGGAATATCATTCAACATCTTCTAGCCAGAATAAGTAATTTGGCCTATCAGAATTCCTGATAAGCCACCAACTCAGCCCACTTCCCTGTTGAATGGCTTTGTATAAATTATTTATATAAGGATAATGCTAGTTTTGTTTGTTTGTTTGTTTTGTGTGTGTGTGTGTGTGTGTGTGTGTGTGTGTTTTCTTTTTTCTGAGAGTAGAAAAATGAGATTAATGTGAGGATCAACTCTGAAGCTGTTTTCATGGTCTCCTTGTATATATAAACTGTGATCATGGCAATTATTTTAGAAATTAGAGCTGGCCTTCACCCCAGGTAACAGAGGAAGTTGTGGTGAAAGTCAGAAAGCCTGCTAAAGGATTTTATTTTTTTCCTATGTGAACATTACCACCCAAGAGAGAAGATATTTATACACCAGATAGATAATGTTGGATATTCACACTTGCTACCATGAGAGAGGCAATGAAACAATCAGTAACGGAGCAATTAATGACATTATTAAATATACAGTGCATGAATTGCCATTAAGAAAATTGGTTTTGAAGTACCTTGTCCTGGGAAATGCTTCATAAAGCAAAGAAAATCTCCAACCATTCAGGGCATAAATAAGAATAGCAGTGGGTCCAGGTGTTTATAGTTGGAATGAATAGATGACTTATCTGTCACTGAAAAAGAACTTCCTTTAGCTCACATCTTAGCTTGATTGCAGATTAGATTTGGACTTCATGAAATATATGTTAATATCTGTATTGCCTAGTAGCATCATGCATCCAAGTGTTTTACAAAATCTCTAGAAGCTGTCCCTTGATACACGAAACTTTAAACACCCTGTCCTAATTCAGTTCTAACACCAAGAATCTACCCAAACAAGGAAAGCTCTAGGAAACCTCATTAATCCAAGACTAACCAAAGATTAAAAATGCTTCCACCCAAAATGGAATTAGACTGCTGTGTCAGAGTATTGGACATCCCTCTTAGGAATATAAAGTCTGGATGATATACTCATATCTGTAGTATAGAGTAGAGGACAAGGAATGGCTGAAATGAAAGCCTGCAAAGGTATTTTCTCAATCTACGTGAGATGACTTCTATCAGCCTTGCCTACAACAGAATAAACAACCTAAGATGATGGGAGACTTCTTGCCTTTCTCTACAATCCTAACATCATCTAGCTAGTGAAGGATGTGTATTTTTAACCACAGCAACATAGAAAATTCTATTTAGAGTTTTTTAGACTCTATAAAGACTATGGAATTAACACTAACCATTTTAGACTCTATAAAGACTATGGAAAAACAAGGTTTAGAGAAGTGAGATAGTTTGCCCAATGTCATAGAATTAATAAGGACAGGGTTTGAAAGAGACCATTGTTCCCTGGCTCTAAATCTACACACCTTTCCAATATACTATGCAGTTGTTAACTGATATAAAAAGAATAACATTTCTCTCTTTTTTTAATCCTCACTTTGGTCACTGAGACTTCCCTAGGAGATTAGCATTTTCCATCTAAATGACCAATACTCTGGCTCATACTTATAACACATCTTTTGAAACTATTCCTTTAGAAATTGCATTAATATTGAAACAAGCTAAACATCTACTTCTAGGTAATTTATTCATTAAATGATGACATATTCTAACAATAAAATGCTGATAGATCATTTGGAAAAATTAAGTAACTTTATATCCACTGACTTGAAAAGATGTGCATCATATATAGTTAAATGTTTAAAGAGAAAACAGCAGAAAAATATGTATGTAATAATTCCATTTTAAAATTCTATATTTTGTTATATAGGAAATAATTTTTGACATGACATACACTAAATGTTTAGTAGTGGGTATCTTTGAGAATAAAAATAGAAGGGTTTGAAGTGAGAATTTCGCAATGTACTAAATATATTTTTTAGCTATCTGATTTTATTTTAACAACAAGAATATATTTGCTTTGAAGTTAAAAAGTAAAGTGATTCCATAAAATAAAATCTTAAATTTATAGGTATATGTGATATTTATGAAGATCAATTCTATAAGGTTGTTTTAAAAATAATTCTTGTTACATTTCTGAGGTATGGACATTTTGGGAGAAGCAAAATATTTAGGGATTTTTTAAAAAATACTTGCTATTTTCTTTTGATGTGAGGTAATAGAATGTTATGAAGTATTACAATTTTATCAAATATGAGAAGTTATTCTATTTTATTAAAATTAATGCAGTCTATTTTATACAGGAAATAATAAGAACCAATTAAGATTTGTTTTTTGTTGTGATATTTTAGTTTTTTGTTTTTTGCTTTGGGTTTTGTGTTCTTGTTTGCTATTCTTTAATATCATAATAATATTTCCAAGAATGTTAGAACACATTTATTGGTAGAAAATTTCAAAAGATAAAGCAACTTATTGTTTGGTAACTTGATGACTCTGCCATGCATTTCAACATGTAATTGTTCAACTTCTCAGATTTTCATCTATACAGCATATTCTTGGGATAATAAGATGCAACCTCATCTAGATTTAGTAAAATCCTAGTTGTTAGAAATTTGGAACTCTTTAAAAGAAGACATTCTATAAATACCACATTAGAACAGCCCTAGAATTGTCTATTTAGTGTGCACAAAAGTTTATCAGAACATCAACCTGTGAACTCCTTTCTCATCCAAATGTTTGTTTTAGCTAAGATCTTTTGAAATTATTAATATATGTCATATTGCATTCTTAAGTCTCTATTTAACAACAAAACACTATTCTTAATTATACAACTCAGAGTACATATTACACTTTAAAAATAATTTTTGAAATAAAATTTGTATCCATACATAAAAAGTAAAAATATAAATTACTGAGAGATGAGACATTATTTTCTAAATGATGATGCATCAGTACTTCTCTTGATGCTGAGAATTAAAAGAAGGTGTTTTATGCATTGATTCAAGGAAAAATACAATAACTTTACAATTAGTGATCCCATGATAGCAACACCTATCTGCTTGAGTATTCAAGTCTAGTCTCATAATTATTTAATGGAAAGGACTGTTCTGTTTAATTTCTGGTGAAACAATGTACAGAGAATTTCAGTGGCTTTCCAAAGTCACTAAGCAAGAAATAGAAAACTAAGTCAAGATCCAAAAAATAGCTAATGGATTGCTATTCTCTGATATTATTTTACTTAGATATATCATTTACATAATTTGATGTTTTAAATTTCAACATCTTATTTAAATACCCAGCAGAAAGGGCACATTGTACTAGAGTCTACATGTGCTAAATATAGTTGTTCTTTTAAAATATTGATTATGGTACATTATAAAAATATGAATCAGATCAGCAACAATAATAACAGCCAGAAATGTGTTGCTAGATACTCATTTTTTTGTCTTAATGTTTTAATCCTAGATGTAAGCATATATAAAGTGACAAACATGCAATAGAAACTGAAGTTTGTAAATCAAATGTTTAGAATTCAAGAATCTGAGCTTCAAAGGTCAAATAGCACACTTGTAAAGAAGTCCTAGAACCACTACCTTGCAATTAATGATCATCTATTTCTAGTGATATTATGGCTTGCAAGTACACTGCTTGTATTCATAGTCAGGAAAATAACAGAGGTTTTCTATTTTACTGCCAATAGTAGCTCTGGATTCCAGTTCTATTGCTGTGGAAATATATAAGCTCTTTTACAATAAGAGGAAGGCTGTTCATCTTCTGCTGAGCTGAGCCATTCCTGTATGTTTTGTCAGATCAAAAACAGCAGAGGTCAGCTTACTTATTACTGCCAGGAAGCATCATTGCAAAGAAATCTGAGAACAAGGAAAGAGGTTAAGTAAAGGATGTTGTAAAATGCAGTGGTTAGGGAGTAGAGAGTAAAAAGAGCAGCTGAGTAATATCCATGTGAATAAGTAGGAAAATATTTTAATAATAGAACACTCATGAATTAGAATGTTGTGATAGCACAATAAGAAACAATACAATTTTCTCCTACAACAATACAATTTTCTCCTACTTGTCAAATGAACTCATATGGCTTGTGTTCAGGAAACACATTAATACACCTCAGTTCTTTAAAATAATTTAAGATGCACATGAAATTCATATAATCCGAAGATAAGAATTTCTCAAACATGCCCATGCTTTTTTTGGTGAGTAATTTGTCTGTTTACTAAACCTGGAACCTGGTCACTCTGTCTGGAATTATAGCAAAAATATGTCCCCCATTTAATGCAAGATTAGCTAGGTGCAGATAAGTGCCTGCTATTTTTTTAAGGAAGAATAAAAGAATTAAGAATAAAAGTTGATTTCTAGAAAGGCAGGAATTGAGATTAGCATGCACATCTGTTTGGACATGCATGTATGTAAGAAAAACAAGGTTTCTACAACTAAGGGTCATTGTGAAACAATGGCCAGAGACACACTTGATAAAGCCACGCTATGAATTTCCATGATTGTTCTGCCTGTCCACTTATGTGCCATTCTTAGGCAAAGACCTAAGCACCTGTATTCATCTGCTAGGGCTGCCATAACATAACAAAGTGCCACAGACTAGTGGCTTAAACAACAGAAATGCATTTCTAACAATTCTGGAGGTTGGAATTCTGAGGTCAGGCACGTTTAGTTTCTCTGGAGACTTCTCTCTTTGGCTTGCAGATACATGGTCACCTTCTTCTTGTGTCCTCACACGGCCTGTGTGTATGCATCCCTGATGAATTGTTGTGTGTCCAAATTTTCTCTTCTTTTAAAATCACCTGTCAGATTAAATTACAGCACACCTTAATGGCCTCGTGTAACTTAACCACCTCCTTAACGGTCCTGTCTCCAAATACAGTCACATTCTAAAGTATGGGTGGTAGGTCTTCAATATATGAAGTTGGGAGGGACACAATTCCTCCCAACCAGGGTCCCTTGTAGCCTGTCCTAAATATCCAGTGTAACCTATCTCAGTATGCTCACCTGCAGAAAATGCTATTTCTCTGAGTCCCTTAGTGTAGCATGGGGATATTGCACTAGATTGACATATTTTTAATTGTGTTCCTCAGAGTCGTGCACTCCATAGTCAGTATTCAGCATCAGACGGATAGATTTTTTAAAAATGGCTTTCTGGAAAAGAAAATAAGCCCTGATTTGCTGCCTTTGCCATTTTCTATTAACTACTCCCACCATGACCAAGGACAATCCACCACTGTAATGTCATTGGATGTAAAGTTTGGAAAAGATGCCTACAGATGGGTCTCATGAGCCACTATGAGCTGGCTGTAGCACACCCCTGTCAGGTTTGGTGGCTTTGGGGATGTCAAGCTCACTTTATCAGCACAGTGCTCATTTTTATTTGTTTTATATCCTTGACTAGAGGCTTGATGCATGAAATTCATGCAAGTGGCTTGGCCTTCACAGCCCTAGCTGCCTCAGCGGGCCCTTGCAGCCCTAGCTTTATCTGGAAGGCTGTCTGGACATTCATTCTGCTTTTCGGTCTAATTAACATATTAGCTTTTTCTTATATAGGATTATATAAGATATATTTTGTGGACTGTCCCCACAATAAAAGTTAACAGTACTTAAACTTTAAGATTTTCTAACACTATAAAATTTTACTCTTGATTCTAATATATTGAGTTTCCATTTTATTTTTGATAGACTCAAAAAATATTTTTAAAAATAGAATATTATATCCCTAATGCCTCTTTTACTTACGCAGAGAAGTGTGGCACTTAAAACTCTCCTTGAAATTTTTTGCAAGATGTGTGATGCAGCCTTCATTTACATGATGTCAAAATAATTGATCAATGTAACAAAATTAGCTGGTCAGGTTTTTTTACATTTTGTAAATATAACATCTAATATAAAAGAGCTTTGAGAAGAGTGATGTAACTATCTACAAAATTATAAGAAATAAATTTCTCCCTTCTAACTTAGTAACCCTTCTCCTATGCATTTACTAATCACTGAAATACCTTTATTAAAGCAATAATTATTTTGATCAGTAACTGTGTTGCATTTCTATATTTCCACTAATATTCAAAGAATATATCATATTTTTATCTTTATATCTATAATACTTAGAACTAATTGTATACTAATAAATATTGGTGAGTTGAATAATTATTAAGTATTAAGTAGTTAATAATTAGTACTCAGAAGAATGAAGTATTATTAAAAACTAGAGGCTCAGTGCATGAAATTCATGCATGGGGTGGGGGGAGGGTGTCCCTAGCCCAGCCTGCACCCTCTCCAATCTGGGACCCCTCAAGGATGTCTGACTGCCCATTTAGGCCTGATCCCAGTAGGATGGGGCCTAAACGGGTAGTAGAACATCCCTCTCACAATCCAGGACTGCTGGCTCCCAACTGCTCGCCTGCCTGCCTTCCGGATTGCTCATAACTGCTTCTTCGTGCCAGCCTCATCACCCCGGAAACACTCCCCTGACAGCTTGATTGATGCTTAACAGCTCCCCTGCCAGCCTGTTTGCTCCTAACTGCCCTCTCCTGAACGCAAGGTCACCCCTAAGTGCCCTCCCCTGCAGGCCTGGTCCCCCCGCAACTGCTCTCCCCTACAGGACTGGTCACCCCCAACTTCCCTCCTCTGCCAGACTGCCCCACCCCCAATTGCCCTCTCCTACAGGCTTGATCACTTCCAACTGCCCTCCCTTGCATGCCTGATCCTTCCCAATTACCCTCTCCTGCTAGCCATTTTGTATGTTGGAGTGATAGTCAATCTGCATATTACTCTTTAACTAGATAGGATAAATAATACAAGATGTGATATTATTAGGAAAAATAAAGCATTAAAATAACTGTTTTAATTAAGAGAATTTTACTATATTTTTATTAACCTATGTTATTTTTAACTTTTGAAGAAATTGTTACCTAATTTTCGGTACGAAAATTCTTAAAAACTAGTTGACAGCTTATTACTTTAGTTAGCTTTATGAAAATGTTTTAACAAACAAAGACTGCTGTGTAGCATTGAGAAAGCATGGAATAACTAATGGGCAAAATCTATTAACAGAATTTAGATCGTTAAATATAATAAATGCTAAAGCACTAAAAAAGCTACTTCAATACTTGCAAAAATTTCCTAATTCTAACTTTATTAACATTAAACTATTATAATTACTGATGATTATATTTTTGCTTCAAAAATATACTTATGCTTATTTTGCTTATTTTGTGTTCCCACATTTTATTACTCAGAAGCCCTAGACAATAAATTAGTGTCAAAAATCAGCACCACTTCAACAGCTTTGAATAAACCATATATGTGAGCACTGTCCTATTCATTAAATACAGAAAAGGGATCATAAAGAAACACACACAGCCACATTAAAATAAAGAGGTCATTTAAAGACAGTTTGGAAAATAAATTAAATAAATAAATAAATAAATAAATAAATAAATAAAGACAGTTTTGATAGCACCTCTATTCTGACTTCAATGGCCAAGTTTATTTCACTCTAAAATTAATTGCTAATCATTAATATTCAATTTTCTACTTTAAATTATTTTCTTTTAAAAGTTTTGGTCTAAAGAGCATCTTCTAAAGAAGACACTAAATATTGTAAAATGTAGCTGTGTGAGCCTATTGTAATCCTAAGAATGTGAAAAACAGAGGTTTGAAATCTCTATAATCACATAATATATCCACTTCAAGGGATGCCAGATAAAGCAAACCAAGTAACATTAACAAACTATGTAAAAGAATCTTAATTTTTCTAGTAAGAAGTAGCAAGTTTCCATATTTTTAAATGTATTACCCTCCTTCAGATAAATTACGTGTCAGTGAACTTTTGTGCGTTTTTGTGTAGGTGTAATTTTCTCATCATCCCATCAAATGTATAAAATAGGTCTGTAGAAATCTTGATCTGAAATGGCCAAATAATGTTAAAAAATGAAGTTAAAAATCAAGCAGACATCTTATGTAGGGCATCAAATGGTAGCCACCACCTCCCAAATGTAAAGCAATATTTATTTATTTCCTTTTTGAATATGCACACTGTGACACTATCTTTAATGGTATGACATATTTCTTTAGGGGGAAAAGGCACAGAAATGTCTATTTAAACGTTTGAAATTAAGTGGGATTTCATTATTAGCTTAGAGAAAACTATAGTCTATAGAACCTAAAGTTGAAGTAACCCGAAGGAGATGGCCATTAAACACCACGGCAGTAGCATAATAAAGGAATTAGGATGTATGATTTAATAGGAATTTGCTTACCAGGTCTAATTGTATTCCGTATAAATGTTCAGTCTGCTTAAAGGTCACCCAACACTTAGAAATGAGAAAATGCCTGGCAACCTGTGGGAAACCTAAGGAAACCCACAGCAACACTCTTTTTAAAACAACAGTATGGAAGAATTGTAACTCAAAAGTTGCTAAATGAATAGTACTCTTCTAAAATATTCTCCCTTCCTTTAGTGTGGCTTTCTAAAGAACACTAGTGCACTGTCTTGGTTCCTATAAACCATTTCTTCTTCCTCAAATGACTATAAATTTAAGGGGGGAAAAACATGGTCTGATACTTAAGCATATGTCTCTCAAATCCAACAAATAAGAGTTGGTGTAATGTGCTGAGGAGAGATACTTTTTCCTTTAACTAAAGAAGTTTTAAATTTAATATAAAAATATTTTGTTAATCTTTTATAAGATAATAGTTTTATAAGAAGGCAGCTCCTATAAATGAGAGATCAGTGAAGTTATCAGTTTGAAAATGCAGTTTAGAAGGTACCAGTAGGAAAGGCAAGAATGAGGTTCATAATCTGTTAGTGCCTTGCATTGTATTAGCAAAATACCATATCATCAATCTACTTCTTTTTTCTGTGTCTGACTCTGCCACCTTCTTGGCTTGTACACCCGGAGGAGTATAATTATAGGCATGTAACATATGCATTGTGACTTTGAAGGTATGGAATTTAAATGACTTCAGTACATAAATCACCCTTAGCCTGTAAGTCCGTATTACTGTGCAAATGAGGAAAGCCTAGTGCTTGTTTACCAGACTTTGGAAAACTTAAAACACACACACACACACACACACACACACACACACACAGTACATTGCATAATTATTGGCTTTAGTAAAAACATGCTTTGATCAAATGAAACGGGCATTTATTTTGTTCAAAGCTACTTTCCATAATCCATTACACAGCATAAATTTCACATAACTGCTCACATAGCAACTTATAAATATGCCCGAATATTTTCTTCACTTTAGCATTAAAGGGAAAAAGTGATTAAAGATGTAGTATGCAAATCTCTTTCACTTATAGTTTTTCATTGAGTTAAAAATATCAAACTATAAGAATTAACCCAATAAGCCTTCAGTAAATATATATGTATATAAATATGTTTATGTGCATGCATATGTGTATGTGTATGTGTATGTGTATGTGAATGTGTGTGAGTGTGTGTGTGTGTGTGTGTGTGTGTGTGTGTGTGTATCTGACACTATTTCCCTCCCCTTTATTAAACTTAAATAGTAATAGACAAAAGGTTGGGAGGTTGGCAATTACTACAAATTCAACAAGACATAAATATATGCTAGCATCCTCCCAAAACATGAAGCAGACATTCATTATATTCCAAAAACCTAACACAAACAGAGGCCTAAACCTTAATCTTACCTTAAATTAAGACAAGGGAAGCTTGCAGAACATCACTTTGGCTTTAATTATTGTCTTCTGCAATGCAGAGCAGTGTTCTCTGGGGCATGAACAACTAAGGAAGATTAGAGTTCAGTGAGAGGTTCCATTTATTTTCTTCTACCAATTTAGGAGAGGAAATGTATATGAGTTCTGAGAAAGGGAAAATAACCCAAACCAATTAATCTATGCCCTTGTTTTTTATACAGTTCTGATGGAGCTAGTCTCCCTCAGTCACTAGGTACCAGGTCTCAAAAGCATTTTTATTTTATTTTAAATCTCAAGGTGATTGTGGAAAAACTAAGTAGTTTATGCTAAAGTGAATTCCTCCACTGAAATTCATATCACATTGGAGAAAAACAACCCTTTTCCCCACCTAAACAGCATCAGTTGTGTGGGTTGAAATGTGAATTCTGTAAAATTCTCTCAAAGATCTATAATTTTTACATATATTTTTTAAATGGCTACATATTTTCCAAGAAAAAAGATAAGATATAAATGGGATAAGATAAAAATAAAAGATCAAGGCCAAATTAGTGTAACACCACCCACTGGAAATACAGTATAATAAAAGTCACATGTGTAATTTTAAATTCTCTAGTAGCCACTTTCACAAAGTTAAAGAAAATACAGGTGAAATTAATTTAAAATATTTTTAGTTAGCCTAGTCCTAGACTCTCGATTCCAATAATTACAGGCTGTTGTTGTTCCTTGTGATTAAGCTCCATATCCAAAATATTATTAGTTGATCATATAATGCATATGAAACACTCTTAATGGTATATTTCACATTTTTATACTGGTGTGTATTTTACACTTAATCACATACTGATTTGGATATTAAATTTTCATTGAAAATACTTTATCTGTAGGTTACACACAGTATGCCGTTGAAAAAGTAGACTTGCTCGGTGGGCATGGCTCAGTGGTTGAACATCACCTATGAACCAAAAGGGCACCGTTCGATTTCCAGTCAGGGCACATGCCCAAGTTGCAGGCTCAATCCCCAGTGAGTGACATGCAGGAGGCAGCTGATCAATGATTCTCTCTCATCATTGATGTTTCTATTTTTCTCTCCCTCTCCTCTTTTAAATCAATAAAAATATTTTTTAAAAAGAAAAGAAAAAGTAAACTCACCTCAATTTCCTAATCATACTTAAAAGTTTTCCAATATGGAATTAAGTATCAGTTTTCAAATTAAGTTAATTTAAATAAAAGGAAAAATAAGAATGTATTAGCACATTCAGGTAAGTAAATTTCAATTATTCCATATCCACATATAGCTAGTGGCTGCCATAATGGACAGATCATAGCAGAGATATAATAAGAATAATTACAACCTTAACAAGAAACACTAATGGCTTTCTTATCTAATTAAAAATCTAATACTTTTAATTTCTATCATATTTGAAACAAAATGTTATTGTTTATTGTTTGTATAAATTGCTATATTCAACATTACATAAACTCATTCACATTTTAAGTCTCTAATTGGTTGACACAGTATTTTCTACCCTATTTTTAGCTTAATACGTTTTAAATTGTGTGGAAGTATGTTATGTGATTGCCATTGAAAATATCTAAGTAAAAGATTTTGGATCTCAACTTAACCTAAACCAAGCTAACATTGAGATATTTTATTCATCATAGACATTAAAATGCTTAAAGACTTGATGAACTATTTGATTCATTTATTAATACTTATTATATTGTTGGATAATATAGGCATGAAAGCATTTTTTTCTTCTTTTTAGGTTATTCTAATCAGCAGTTCAGCTGCCCAGAATCAAATCACAAACAATTTCTGCTTAAAGTTATGAAGCTATAATAGTTACATCTTTGTCCCATTCTTAATGTTTTCTCATTGCTGCATTGTCACTTAACCTAGTCCCTATGGGATTCTCTTTTACCTACAAAATTTGGCAGGTTTTCTTATTTTTCAAGATATCTCTAATCCCAGCCACTCTGCAGGCTTTGGACTCTATAATGTTACCCTTCGGGCTTTCTGCACCCCAAGATATTTACCATCGGAGAATATAGGTGTTTAAGAAAAGCATCAAATTCACATTTCTGGCTCTCTGTTATTCTAAGTTTCAGTAGCATTCTTTGTGGTCCGCTTCTTTTCAGTGTGTCCTTTGTGGTGTTTTGTGCACATGCATTTTATGTCTAAACTGTTTGAATCCGTGGTTTCTTCCAGAATTATGGATTTCTCTTTTAAATTTCTAGATGTTTTGCATACCCAAATACTAGTTTCTGATATCTTTAGTTGATAAATCTGCTGTTTTCTCACCATAATTTTTGTTTCTCAAATGCCCATTTCCTTAAGCTATATGTTGGGGGCTGGACAGTGCGCTTGACCCAGGGAGCTGCAAACTCTTCTAGTTCTTTCAGAAAAAATAACAGATTTGGAGTTTAAAATTACAACTCCTAAAAAACAAGGTGAATACAACATGTTGGAGATGGAAAATAAAAAGAAGTTATTTAAATATAGATCGATATATTTGGACTTTATAGTTCTCAGCGATTATAAGGTTTGCTCTAAAAAACAATGCTGTCCCAAACAGTGTGGCTCAGTGGCTGAGCATTGACCTATGAACCAGGAGGTCACTGTTCAATTCCTGATCAGGGTACATGCTCAGGTTGTGGGTTCAATCCCCAGAAGGAGCATAGATGAGGCAGCAGATCAATGATTCTCTCTCATCACTGATGTTTCTATCTCTCTCTCCTTCTCCCTTCCTTTCTGAAATAAATAAAAATATATATTTTTAAATATCCCCATAATGTTAAAGAGTCTATTTGCTTATTATTCTACTATGAGAATTGTAGAGTAGATGAACCCTACAGAGAAAAGTAAGAAAATTAAATTAACTTTAATTTATTCAGTAATCTACATACTGTACATCAACATATTAAAAATGTTTATTTCTTTTTTAAATATATTTTATTGATTTTGTATTATAGCATAAAACTGCATGGAAAAATTTGTCGAAACAGAAAAATATAACAAAATAAGAACTATGCTGTTTTTCTTGACAGGGATATGGGGCTTCCACACCCCTGAGCATGAGTAAATGGATTAATCTTTATTTTCCCTTAATCCACTTTCTGTACAGTGAAACATGAGTTCCACTAACAACATAGGAAAATCATATTTAAGGAGCATTTGTGGTGTTGCATTATGGAGTAAAGGGTAACGATTCAAAATATATAGTTTGTTCTATGTTTTAAGTTTAGAAGAAAACAATATAAACTTATTATTTAATGCATAAAAATAAAAAAGGATTTAATTTCTATTCATAAGAATGAAAAAAAATGTTTTAAAAATTTCTAAGTATTCTTTTTTTTCTACTATTTGTCACACTCAGCCAAATTTCTTAAATCTTGCTTACTTACTTCTGTAATATTGAGCTTTAAGTGACCTATTTTCTTACTATAACTATAGTCTCCAAAAGTTTGTTGTTGTTGTTTTTTTTAATATATTTTATTGATTTTTTACAGAGAGGAAGAGAGAGGGATAGAGAGTTAGAAACATTGATGAGAGAGATTCATCGATTAGCTGCCTCTTGCACACCTCCTACTGGGAATGTGCCCGCAATCAAGGTACATGCCCTTGACCAGAATCAAACCTGGGACCTTTCAGTCCGCTGTCCGATGCTCTATCCACTGAGCCAAACCGGTTTCGGCCAAAAGTTTGTTTTACATTCAAAACTTTTGATATTTTCACACCATTTTAGCTCCAAGTTGGCATAAGTAGTGATACTCACACACTATTCTATCTTAGAACTATAATTGTACAAAAAAATGTACAAACTTCCTATTTCTCTAAAGAAGTTTTAAAAGAGATAAAGAATTGGTGGTGTGGTAAGTCAATGTTAAGACTACAAGTAGGAAGGAAACTATATATTAGTAATCTATTTATATATTAATTAAATAAATGTAATAACTTTTCCCTGGGCATGATCATCTCAATTCATTTCTATATTGAATTCCAATGTATCAAGTGGGCAGATGAGGTTAGAGCATATTCATTCAATACTAAAACGTCATCTCTGGTGGCAAACTCAACAGGACGTGATGCCATCAGGTGTGATAGCAGTTCTTAAAAGAGTCCCAGAGTCCAACAAGTAAAATCACTGTGATTAAAGGGATGGTAGCCACACAGTTTATTGTCAAAACAAGGACACTTTTAAGAAAGATTGTTAATTATACTAGACAGCAAATCAATACTAGATTCCATGCAGAGCAAACAGTATGGATGGTCTTTTTAGCAATAGGCAATTAGAGGAAAGAAGGGTAAACAGCACTATAAAGGAGTCAGAATTGCAATTCACCAAGTAAGAATACTCAAAAAGAGCTGGTCATAGAAACAAAGAGTGTTTCCTGAAAGACATTGGTATACTTTGATGTCTGACTGAAATCTCTAATGTACTGTAACTATTTCTTTCCCCTCAACTATCATAGTAAGGCATTTGCTGGAGCTTAAAGAGCAGGGACCAACAGTGGCATTGTTCTGGCATTGTCCTAGGTATAGGTTTTCAAGCCAAAAATTTGTGTCCTTTATGCTAAAATTAAAATTTATATATCCTAAGCTAGTTTTTTTTTCTCAAGAGAAACACTAGAAATGAAATATGTAACATGTTACCAAAGAGAAAGAATAATTCCATCGTTAAATAATTTGAAAAGTTATGGGTTAAACAAAATTAATAATATTGGTGACTACAGAATTTTACAATCCCTTAATATGTTATGCTCACTGACTCTCCCAAGAGTAGGCAGTAATAAGCAGTTTTTCCCTAAACATATTTGTCTTAAATCATATTTCCCACTAGCTGAGCTTGAGACAGGCTATCTAATGCAGGTGATTCACTGAGAAAATGTTTCTGAGCAAACCACAGTTTCAGTGGGAGATTTGCTTTAGTGTGACCCCCCCAGGAGAGCACATATTGCACCACAAAGTGGTCTGAGGCACAGTTGCTAGTTTTTCTGCACCCCTTTGCCAGTCCATCATAGGCCTGTGTTGCCTGGATGGTGCATATAGAGGAGATGCTACCTTCTATGTCAGACAGCAAGTGTTTAATAAAAGGATATTTCTCTCTGGAGAGAAAAAGAAGGGGGCAGTGGTGGGCTATTAGCGCCAGCCTTCACAGCAGCTGGGAGATGACTACCCCTGACAGTAAGGGGATCTGGGCAAAGCAGCCATCCTCTGACCAGTTAATTACAGCTTTCACACGGTACATAATGAGAAAAGTGTTCTATTAACACACTGGAAAGAACACTTCCTGAGAAGGCCGTGCATCTCTCAGTTCCTGTGTCTACATTGCACCCCTTTATGCTAAACTCTGGGAAATCCGTTCACATTCTGGCAGGGACACCTCAAACTCCTCCTCATCAGATAGCCTTCCGATACATAAAACCACAAGCACCTGGAGCAGAAATCTTAATATCTGAAATATTGGTAACAAATATATAAAAAGGGAACCTCAATTTGTAAAAGTCAAATTTCCGGATAATAAAGAATCATCAGCATTTGTTTCTTGTTTTTTAATTAAAAGAAGCTATGGAAATCTCAACAATTCTAGGGTAACTTTAGGTTAAAGAATTTAACAAGATGATTCTCTCTCATCGATGTTTCTAATTCTATCCCTCTCTCTTCCTCTCTGTAAAAAATCAATGAAATATATTTTTTAAAGAATTTAACAAGACATCATGTCACATATTTAAATATATGAGTAATTAAACTTTCTGTTTTCAACACCACCAAAAATAAACACAAAATCCATTTTATCCTCAAATATTGATAGAATAACATGATTATCATATTCTAAGAAATATTTTCAATTTTAACCTGCTCAAAACTATTGCATTTCTATCAAATTATATTTTTAAAATATTATTTCAATTTTTATTGCATTTGCAACACCTATAATACAGTCTAATGTTAAGTCACATAAAATTTCTAGAAGACAGAAGTGATAAATTGAATCAGATGATATTAAATTTTCAAATAAAATTGAGAATTATATTAAGTCAGTTGTATAAATAATAATAAAACAATGTTTAGTATATGTAAACATAATGTTGTAATTCTTAAAAGTACTGCATTCTTCCACTCTACACAAATAATTTCACTTGGGTATATCAAAACTTAGGATTATCAAAGATACTAAATATTTTCTTTGTGCATATAATAAAGAACAATATTTATAATAGCTTTTGCATTTTATAAACTATTTAGTTAAAAGAATTTGTTCCCAATCCATAAAAAAGTTTATGAATTGGCTTCTTTAGAATTAAGTATTGCTAAGCTTCACATCAGTGTTAAGATAAACTGGGAGAAAATATTTGCATATCACATATTTGTTAAAAATAGGATAACCAGTATATATTTTCAAAACTGATAAAACTCAGTAATAAGAAAATAAACAACTCAATTAAAAAGAGGGAAAATGATTTGAACACATATTTTACCAAAGAAGACCTACATAAAGCAGATAAGCATATTGAAAAGATGCTCAATATCATTAGTCACTAGAGAAATGTCATTTAAAACTGCAACCTGTTATATTGGCTAATATTTTAATAATTATTATAATAATAATATTAAACAAGATCAATAGCTGGTGAAAATGTGTACCTGTTGAGTCTATGAAGCAACTGGAACACAGTTGGTGGGAATACAAAATGTTATAGCACCTTCAGAAAACAGTGGTCATTTCTTATAAAGTTAAATATATACTTACCACATAATCCAAATATCCCACTCCTAGGAATTAACCCAGTGTAATAAAAACTTATGTTCACAAAAAAACTAGAATGCACATTTTGTAATAGCTTTCTTCATAATCATCAAAATATAGAGAAAAATTTCCAAAGGACATTGGTTGAATAATAGACAATGGAATATTATTCTCCAACAAAAACATAAAAAACAGTTGGTACATTTGATAATATGAATGAAACCTAAATACACAGTGCTAAGTGAAAAATTCCATAATCAAAAAGCTGCATACTGTATGATTCCATCTAAATAAAATTCTGGAAAATGCAAAACTCTAAGATTAGGAAACAGACCAATGGTTGACAGAGGCTGGGTTGGAGAGAAGAGTTGACTAAAACAGACATAGGGGAAGTCTATGGGTTAATGAACTCTTCTATATATCGATGTGTTTGTGTTTTAAATCTGTGTTTGTCAAAACTCACAGAATAGATCCTGAAGGGGAATTAATTTTTATGTATGGAAAGTTTGCCTGAAAAATGGGGGAAAAGCAATGTATCTATTTAATAAAATGATTTTTTTTGCTGAATATTATGGTGATTTAATTAATGTCATTTTGATAAATTATCTTAAAAGGAAACTACATACATACTATCCCATTTATAAGAAAACACAACAACTTCTTCAGCCTGGGAGGACTCTTTCAAATCATATTGGTTTGATTAGCCAGTTTTTAAACTTAAGAAGTTTAGCCCATTTTTAAGAATGTACCTCAATCTACATTTTGTTACTTATATACAAATTAGTTTTAAATCACAATACAATTATTATATTAAAATAACTTATCTTACTGAAATGTTTTCTTTTAATTTAAAAAAAAATGCTTGTTGAGCTTTGTTTATTAAGAAACAAATCTGTCTTTATTGAAATACTTTAAAGATATAAATTATTATTTCAAATATCCTGTACCAGTTAATATTAAATCTTGATAAATAAAAATTAGATTTAAAGTATGATGGTAGAAAATATTTTTGCTGTTTTTTATAAACTCCATCAAAATCTATTTACAAAAAGAAAAAAAGATAAGAACCCAAGATAGCTACTTGTGTAAAATTCAGCTCGAGCAACCTCAAATTTCTTTGTCAGTCAGACTTTGTGTAAAAGAGAAACACTGGAAATGTCCCCAGAGCATGGTCATGGCCCTCTAGTATTCTGTCCTGATTTTAGAAATGGAAGTCTTATCATCTTATCATAGAGTCCCATAAAATTGTAGCAAACTTTACTGTTAAGTGAACCTTAATAACCCAACTTTAACTTCAAGAAAATTACCCTTGGAAACATTTTACAGTCCTGCAGGTTGCTGAGGATATAAAAATGTTTCCCTCTCCAAGAGTTATTAACCCTCACAACAGATTCCCTGAGACCTTAACAGTAACAGTTCAAAACATTCAATTATAATAATCACATTTTTTTATTTCTTTTATAAAACTAGTTCCCCCAGATTTTACATAGCAAAATACACTCAGGTCAAAAACAATTTATTCACTTTGCGGCTGCCTAGTTCTTAATGTGAAATTGCTACTCTATTGACACTGCGGAGTACACACCAACCCTTGGAAAATGTTTTACAGGGAACACTGCAGATTTTTTTTTTAAATGTGATTCTGAAAAATGTTCTCAGAATAGCATAAATTCATACAGAAATAAGAAAAAAAATGGCTAGATTTCTTTTTTGAAAACGAGTTTCCTTAAAATTACTTTTATTGGAAGGTTATGTTTTTAAATTTTAAGTTTGAACTTTTGGAAATCTATTCTAAGAAGAAGCAACAGTCATTCTCTACAGATACTTTATCAAACTTGTAAGAGACTAAAGCATATTATTTGATTTTAGGAAATACAGGGTATCCTCATCCAATACCCACCCACATAACAAAATCCAGACTAGTAACATATCAATTGCACTATTCCAACCTTTCCTTCATGAATTCTCTTCACCCCAAACCTCAGGCAACTGAGAAACTTCCTTTTTACACACTTTGCTTTGCCATCTCTATGCCATTGCTCAATCAGCTCATCTACATGGTATGTCCTTCCTGCCTATCTCGCTGTGCCCACATCCTCCTCATTCTGCTCATTCTGCGGAGGTCATTTTTAATATACCTGCCTCCCTGAGAGTTTCCTTGACCGCCCCAAACCCGAGTGATTAATGAGATCCCTCCCTCACTGGAACTCCTAAACCACTTTATTTAGATCTAATGACACAATCACTTTACATTATAATAGGACTATTAATGAACAGGTATTATATCAATTACTTGACTATAATATCTTTAAGGGTCACAATTTTTTTCTGATTTATTTTTATTCTCTGCCCAGCCATGCCATGCCATGCTTAGCACATATCAAACTCTCAATAGATATTTTGCCAAATGGAGGAAGGGAGGTACTATTTCTCAGTACATTTCTAGTTTAAATAAAAATTAGCTTGAGAAATATGTACATTCTGCATATGCACTTGTTTATCTCTACCAAAGAAAATGTATTGCTACTCAAAAGAACAAAGAGAGTCTTAACTGAAGAACTAGAACAAAAAAACTACCATGTGTAGCAACACTGCCTCTATCCAGTGGACCCTTGAACAACAGTGGTTTGAACTACGTGAGTACACTTACCGTATATGGTTTTTATTTTCAATTGACCTGCATAATTTAAACCCGTGTTGTTCCAGTGTAAACTCTGTAGTTGGGAATTGAGTGTGTGATGACTGACTACAGTTATACATGGATTTTGGCTATGTAGGAGGTCAGTTCCCCTAACCCACAGGTTGTTCAAAGTTCAAAAGAATATATATATATATTCTCATATATATATATATTCTCATATATATATATTCTCATATATATATATATATATACTCATAAATATTTTCATTTATTCTTAATCACTTTATGAATTCAAAAAAATATTTATTATAACTGAAACTGTGGCTATAAGTTCTGTCCTCAGGAATGACAAAGTCTATAGGTTTGTTTAAAACTTGGGTCAGAAAGGTGATGATAAAATAAAATGTGATAAGAACTATGTTGGGCATAAATGCATAGGTACTTTGAAAACACATGGCAGGGCATCACAACTTTGAGTGACCAGGAAGTCTTCCCAATAAATGGGAAATATAATCTGTGGCTTCAAAAATAAGAACATATTTCCCAGGCAAAATTAAGAGCAAGAAAGAGGCTGTGAAGTGAGGTGGAATATGATGTTTCCAGAGTCTGCAAGTATTTCCACCTGCAGAGGGGCACGTTAGATAAAACGTGGTGACAATCCAAAACCATTTGGGATCCATGGAGTTGATAGGTATGGCAGCCAGTAATATTTCTCTTCCTACTTCCCTCCTACCCCAGCATGTGGGGACATTTTGAGGTCATTATTTGTAGACACTATTCAACAAATTATCTGACACTTCTTTTGTGGTCCAGCATGTGACCAAAAGCTCTATATACTTGTGTATCTTGCAGTCTTTAAGGGTAGTAGTCTATAAATATTAACTCAATGTGGTTACTATTATTCACATTTCCTTTAATGTTCTGATTACAAGCTTGTTCTCAAAATTACTGAAAGAAGTATTATACATCTTCAACTGTGATTATGCACTTGTCTATCTCTCCTTTTTGGTTTAATTCTCCTGTCTTGTTCTTTATATTTTTGTATTTAGTAATTAATTGCATATACATTTAGTATTAGGTCTTCCTGCTGAATTGACCCAGTTACCACTTTGAAATGTCCCCCATTACCTCTGATAAATTTTTTGACGTAAAGTCAACTTACTCAAACATGAGTATAGTGATATATAGGTTTTTCTGCCCTTTTACCTTGATATATGCAAATACAATATCTGCCAACTGCCACCTGAGGTCTTCCTTTGTTCCATGCTTCCCCCTGGTGGTCAGTTAACATCATAGTGAGGGATCAAATTCCCAGTTGAACTCCCAAGGGTACACTTTGCATATTAGGCATATATATATATATATATATATATATATATATATATATATGCATGGGACAATACAATATATGTATATTGTCCCATGCTTTTATCTAGAAGGTTTCCTTTCAACCTGAATTTTTCATTCACTATTTTCTATAATATAAGTTTTGTTGGCAATGGATTCTCTCATTTTCAACTTTTCTTAAAATTTCTTTATTTAGTTTCATTTTTAATTATGTATTCCATAAATGTAGAATTCCAAGTTAGCAGATATTTGCCCCAGAAGTTTAAAACTAGTATTCCACTGTAATTTTTTCTCTTGTATTTTGTGTTTAGAATTAGCCTTCAGTTTTATGATTGCTCCCTGAACATACTGTGTCTTTTTTCTCTGTCTGTTTTAACTTATTTTATTTTATTTTCAGCAATTTGACTAGGATGTGCCTAAGTATGGCTTTCTTTGTATTTAGTCTACTTTGGGTTGGCTGAATTTCTTGAATATATATATATATATATATATATATATATAGTCTGAGTTATTATTAACAGTTCCAAAGACATTGCTTTTCTCAATCTTTATCTTTTCTACCCTTATTTTTATTTCATATAATTAAGGACATTTCTCCTCCCTCCTTTTTTTTTAAATTGAAGTTTCATTACATCATTTTTTATATGCAATTTTATGACAACCAAAAACATCATTTGGTCATCATGGTTTATTTTACTTTGAAGAAATTAAACTCATATGCCATTCTTGAATATGACCAATGCTGATAAGTTAAAATATGAAGACAACATCTATCTTAATCAGGACTTTAAAAAAAATATGGCCAAAAAATAGTATCTTTCTGAACCTCTATTATAAAGCAAATATACTACATATTGAAATCAGGTCACGAATAGTTCAAGATTTACAAATAGAAGCAATTTAAATATTTTGCTGCCTATCTAGCCTATTTATTTTTGCAAATAAAAATAATTTTTGAACACCTTTGCACTGGCCTGGAAAAAATCATTTCATAAAACGAGTCAGTACTTCAAAATAAAACATACAATAAGCTCTATGTTCAACAGAATATAATCTAGAAATTGTGAATATTAAATATAAACTATTGGATGGGATTAAAACAACCACAGTTCATTGTTTCAGGCAAAGATGGGTTAAGATTTGCAATGTGTGTGGACCTTTAATGTCACCATACAAATAGAATGCTTTTTTTTTTCTCAAAAAGAAACAGGTATAAAATCATAGAGATTGCATAGGCATATATAAAAGCTTTTAAACTATCTTTACAAAGCTGCTGTACCAGATATAGATTGAAAGAATCCATTATTAAAAGAGGGATCAAAACAGGCTGCAATTATGCCCAGTTAATCCCCTCAAAACAGTGTGGTATTTCTTCACCAGAGTAATTATTTGCACAGGAGAGAAAATAACAACCATATAGAACATATTAAAACTTTATCTTCAGATGCTACCTCAATTGTTATGCAGATTTCACTGTGTGCATTAAGTGACCAACAAAGAATTAAAAAAAAATTCTTCTCTAAAAATATATTTCAATATTATTTATTCCCCAAATTGTTGGAAATGGTTATAACATTTCACATATTTTCTTCTTTTATATTACCATGTACATCTGAGCACCTCAAAGGATGTCTTTACATGCCCATGTATTAAAAGGGTGAGCAAATACATCAAGCCTCCTTAGAATTTCTGTAAGCTGCACCTGAATGCATGTGCAAACACACATCAAATGACCATTGCCGTGTACAAACTGCTTGTTTAGGCTTTTTTAAATACGACGATCACATGTTTAAATGTCATGCTGGGATTTAGTTAACTAAGGTGGCAGGTTCTTATGACGGAGAATTTATTATGTTGAAATTTTCCAAATGCAAGACTGAAAAGGAAAAAAAATATGTCAACTTTTATTTATCCCCTACATAAATATAGTCCATTTCGTTCTTCCCCAAAATACAGGCGGATTAGATGAGTTAGACAGTAGTCAATTCATTTTGCATAGGAATGGCTCATTAAAAAAAGGGGGCCCTGCATTTGTATGATGCTCTGATTGGACAGAGCACAAAATGAATTTACAGTGTCACTCAGAGATGTAGCAGGACTAATGAGGGAGGAATGGTGCGGTGCAGGGTGGGTAAGTCTGCAGTGTGTTCATTCATTCCTTCAGCTGGTGCAGCTCATGGAACTGAGGTGTCCCTCATTATGCATGTGTCCCCGGGGCATTCTTTAATATTTTAATAAATAACAACATCAGCCCAACAAGAAATTAATGAATAGTATCATTAATAATGAGCTGGAGTCTTGTAGTGATAGGACAGATATTAAATTGAACCACTGTGGTGCTATCTCTAGAGACTTGGGATATTTCCAGTGGCAAACAAGGCATCTGAATGAAGCAACCACCGCTCTGTGCCAACAGCTTTTACAACAGGTTGGGAGTAATAAAAGAGGATTTTCTGCACGATAAAGTTAAGCCCTAGAAAATCTGCTGGTGTAGATCGGTGTGAAAAGTACTGCCAAACGTGATCCTTAATTAAACTTTAATTAAGATAAAGCTTTTATTTTTTTTCCAAGAAAAGTATCAGCCAAATGGGCCCTGGCTGTTTTCTACCAAAATCTAACTTAAAATTATTTTGTTTTTGTTTTTTATACTACAAAAATTATGCTAAAATAATATTAAGGTGTTGACTTCAATCTTCCAAATGAGGAATAGATAAGATGGTATGATCTAAGCGCCCACCACAATATCTGGAGCTATATAAACAATGAAGGCGTTCCCTCTCTTAATTTCTCACTTTCTATTATTTTTATATTTAAACCATTTGAAAACTTTTTAATTCTGTTTTATATTGAGCATATTTTACATTGAACATAATGATATGGGTTTTATAAATTTTCAGTTAATTTTGAATCAAGTCTTGGATTATATTCAGATTGTATAAATTTCTCATAACTAATAATTTTCATCATTTGAAAAAAAGTGCTTCATACATTTTAAAAAATTGTTTGGCTTTTATTTTTTTTGTGTGTGTGTGACACATTGCTGCTAGTTTCAATAATGTTGATAATTTTATTCCTGTATTTTTGTAAACTGAAATTATATAATTTGGTTTCTGCTTTCAGCAAAACTATTAATTGTGCAGACCTGTTTTATGCTGATGGCAAAATATATTTAGAATAATATTAGTAACTATTTTATTCAAATAGTTCACATCTAGTATTGAATGTTATTATTGTAAAATTTCTATTTTCTACCTACTTAATTTTGTCACACTGTAAAACATTAGTATGAGTACTTTTAAAATAATTTTATGTAAATTTGAAATTTATTTCAACACAAAATCTACATTTGATATTTTAACAGAAGGAAATATATTGTAAGGTATACACATTGATATAATTCTCTTATGCTTTTTATTTGAATGCAATCATATGTTTTATACATGGTGACAGATTTTAAAGTTTCCCTCTTTAGTATGCAATTTTTAGATTTATAAGAATTCTAATAATAAGTGATTTTAAGTAATCTATACAAATTTTATTATATTTGTACTTTATCACAAAGTTTTTCACACTATAGAAAATTGTTAAGAGCCACTATTTTCACATGTATTTTTCAGACATTGTAAAATAACATTTGATAACTAGGAAAATGTCTAATTCTATAACTAGGACATTAATAAAAAGCCTTTGACCAGCACAAGCATGAGCAACCCTATACTAATGAAAGCCTGCTCCTAAGAAAACTTGTAATGCACATTATTCATATTTTAGCTCTGACCATTTCAGTTTTCTCCCTTTTGTTACTGTGCTCATACAGTCACTACTAAAGTTAAAGAAATAAACATCCCTCCAGATTCTAAATAGTAGCGATTAGATCAGATAAACTAACTGATTGTCTGTGGGGGAAACTATAATACATGTTAATTTTTATGACATTATGTCCGTGAAAATAGTCCAAGATTGATGGAGAAGTTCTTATCAATTTTGATTTAGATAAAAAACAATGATGACAGGACTCAAAGTGTTAAGTAAATAAAATACCTTGTTAGGTCTCTCTGATATGCTTATAAATCGCAGTGAAAAGTTATTGCTGAGAGGAAGTCTATGAGATGAAATGAAGAGCTAGGACTCTGAAACTTAGCAAAAAGATGTTTATGGCCATATGTGTCTTATTTTATTTGACTCTGAATCAAGTTAATTAATTAGATCTCCTTTTTACATGTATACACAGATCTTAAGTCAAATGAACATTTAAATTAGTTCTAATCTAGACAAATTTGAGCCATTTTCAAATGACAAATTATATGTTTTCTCCTCAAGAAGCTTAGGTTTTTATACTGAGTTCCATCAATTTTTTATTAATGGAACTTTTTGACCTCAGACCTGAATTAATCCAGTTTATTAAAAGTAAGAGATTAGGTGCCATTATAGTTGTAATAACATAGTGTCATTGTTGTCATAACAGATGACAAAAGCATATTCTAATTGTACAGTTGAGACCATATAATTTATTCCATAGACTCATAGAATGTAATCTTAGCATATATGAATTATTTGTAGTTTCTATCTTGATGCCAATAACTCACATGGATCATAACTGGATTTTCTTACACAAGAAAAACTCTAACATATAAGGGTGTTCACCACAGAATTGTTTATAATAGAAAAATTTTGGAGTATGTACAAATTACAACAATGGGGAGCTATTAAGTGAAGTGTACGATAGACTATTGGGGACAATTTAACTGTAGAAATAGAAAATTTAAAAACCATTTAAGAAGATGTTAAATGCTTAAGACATAAGGTAAATTTAAAAATTAAATTCAAAATTATTATAAGAATGTTCATAGAAACACTGTTCACAAATAGCAAAAATTTAGAAGTCTACATGTTCATCAGAGGAGGATAGATGCATAAATGTTTGTAGTACCAATTAGCATATTATATAGTAGTCAAAAGATTTAATAGTATGTAACAATATGGCTGAATACCTATTAAATTAAAAAAATTCTAAAACAATTAGTTTTATCATGACACCCTTTATATGTATCTAACAATAGCACAACCATACAGATATCACATAAATGCAGAGCAAACATATATAAAAAGGAAACTAAGGTAATTGTAAATAGGGGTTTTAGATGAAAGGACTGAGGAAAGCTTACAGATAAGAGTTTTTGTTAAATTTCAAGCTGAGTGATAGATTCATCAGTATTTTTAAATAAAAAATAGATTAATGATGATAGTGATAATGATGATGGTGATGGTGGTGGTGGTGGTGGTGGTGGTGGTGAAAAAGAAGATAGAAAGACAGATAGTGGTAGATACATGATATATACCTACACAGACAAATAGGAGGGTTAATGATCAAGCATCATCATTGGAGATTATGATTACTCCATTTCTATACACTTAAATCCAGAGACAAAATGTGAAAGTGATTAGGAGAATAAAAATTTCAACTAGACAGAATTAGGTTTGAGTCCCAATTAACCACTTAATAGCATTTGAACAGAAGAAGAATTATATAAACTCTCTAAGTCCCAGGTTCCTAATACATAAATGGGGTCAGTTACCAGTATCCTTTACAGGGCTATACAGCATTCCACACACAAACACCAAAATGCCTGGCACATAGAGGAGCCTCACAATAAATGTTAGGATCGTTAAAGTAGGGAAAGTCTAGAATAAATATTTCAAATTCTTGACATTGCTATTTTTAAACAACCCAAGAAAATAGTTCTATCTCTTCAATATATGCTAACGTTTCCATAATAAATATGCATTATAGAAGGCTGAAAACAGAGTCCTTAGCCCTGCAGCATTAAGCGTGAGACATGACAATAGAGGGGGACATTAAAGGGAAGTTATGCCAGAGCCAAACGAATGGAGAAAACAGTCACACTACAGAGGGATGCACCACAATTCCCTGATTGGAGCAGCCTGGGAGTGTTCACCAAGATAAGTCCTGGAGAAAGAGCAGGATTTTACCAACAGAGGTAAGAAGGCCTATCCTCCTATCTCTGTTGGTAAAGTAAAGGCACATTATTCCTTATGATATTTCCTCACAAAACATGGTGTTGTAAGGAAATATCATAAGGAATAATGTGCCTTTATTTTCTTATTTTTTTAATGAATAAACATTTGGTTCAAAAGTGATTCTGTAGGAGAAATGGAGGCAGGAGAAATGGAAAGACATGTCATAGTGAATCTTAATTTCCAAAGCCACGAGTTTGTATTTTGCCTTATATGGGAACTATGGAAGATTGTTGAACTAACTTGTAAAGAAGTTCAGAAAGATGAAACTGGTGTAGAATGTTGTCTTCAATTGAGCTTCTCCAAAAGCAAATGATGAGACTATGATTTGAAATAAATCTCAGGAAGCACCAGAAAAGGAGAGAGACGGGAGAACAGGAAGGAGAAAAAAGTGTGGCTCTGCAGTTGAGCATTAACCTATAAACCAAGAGATCCAGGTTTGATTCCCATTCAGGGCACCTGCCTGAGTTGCAGGTTTGAGAGTGCAGGAGTCAGTGGACCAATGACTCTCATCATTGCTATTTCTATCTCTCCTCCCTTAATGAAGTCATTAAAAATATTTTTTAAAATAATAATAATAATAAAATCTCAATTTCCGTACATTTTATACAAATCAGTACTTTCTTATCCATTTGTTAGTCCTTAGCTCAGCAAATAGCTCATTGGATGGTTATCAGATAACTTTATAGACTTGATGAAATACTTTATATTTATTATTTTATTTTATTTATTATTGACAGTATTACAGATGTCACCAGTTTTCCCCTCCTTTGTCCCCTTCCATCTAGCCCTGCAACTCCTGGCCTTCCCCACACTATTGTCTGTGCCTGTGGGCTATGCAGGTATGTTCTATGGTAAGTCTCTTCTGGTCCCTTTATTCCCCGCCCCTCTGAGACCTATCATTCTGTTCCATACATCCATGTCTCTGGACCTATTTTATTCATCCGTTTATTTTGTGATGAAGCACTTTCTTTAAAGATGCTTCATTAATTCTTATGTAAAATATTAAAAATAAGAATAAGGTAATGACACTTTTGTAATTCAATTTAACTTTACTAAATTTGCTGTAAAAGTCCCTTGTTAAAGCAGGAAACAGAATGATATACACTTCTGTTTTTTAAGTAACTGTGTATCTATCTATCTATATATATATTTTTAAATATACACTTTTGAAAAGTATGTTGATGTATATGGTAGTAAATATAGTGGTATTTACATGAACTTAGATGTGTATGATTTCTGTAGAAGAATATATAAGAAACTGCCAGGAATGACATTCTGGGAGGATACTAGCTGGATGAAAGACAGACTTAAGAGGGCATTGAATGTTCACAGCACACCTTGTGTTCATTGAACCACATGTATATTTTACTTATCCGAATAAATAAAATGTACCTTCAAAATGAAATATTAGTGACAATAATTGTATAGTTTAATATTCTTTTCTGGGGGCTGTGGGGAAGCCAGTATATATACAACAGGATGTCAATGATGTAAAAAGCATGCATAAAAAAGAAACTTATGCAAATAAATAAACAGTAGTATACTCTAAGTGATAAAATACTGGGGTTGTGTTATTCTTTGATTTTTTTAATCCTATATGTTTATGCAATTCACATTGAACTTATAATTTTAAAAAAATTAACAAGAAAAAACTTTTTAGTGTTTTTATAATTATAAGCATGAGTATTAATAATAGACTTGGAAAAGAAAAGGCACATAGAAAATAAGTCTAAATGGAACTTGTAACTGTTTAAATATTGCCATATAACAATTTTTGTAAAAAGAGTTTTAAGATTTTGAAGTTTGGCTTGACCAAATAGCAATCATTAAAAGACACGGGAAAATTAAGAAGAAAGTAAGATATTTTAATTTAAAGTGATAAGAAGAGACAAAGTACAAATGACCAGCAATTTTTATTTTTTAGAGATTTAAAAATTTTAAAACAGCACTTCCAAGAAAGTTAATGAGCAGATCTTTTAGATTTTAAGTCCAATTGTTAACTAGAGCTATTCTATCTCTATAGCCTTAATATAAGAGAACAATAATAAATTGATAGTTTTGAAATAAATGATTGGGAAAGTTACAACCTAATTGATTACATATTATCTCATTCACACTATGAAGAACAAAAGCCAATTATTTTAAGTCTAGAGGCCCGGTACACCAAATTTGTCTATTGGAGGAGGGTCCCCCCTCAGCCTGGCCTGTGCCCTCTCTAATCCAGGACACCTTGGTGAGTAGGGATCAGGCCTAAACCAGCAGTTGAACATCTCTTTCACAATCTGGGACCACTGGTTCCTAACTGCTCACCTGCCTACATGCCTGATCATCCCCTAACCACTCCTTACTGCCTGACTGACCACCCCTTAGCCTCTCCCCCTTGCCAGCTGGTCACCCATAACTGCCCTCCCCTGCTGGCCTGATTGCTCCTAACTGCCCTCCCCAACCAGCCTGATCACCCCTAACCACCTCTATTTTAGCTGCCACCACCATGGCTTTGTCTGGAAGAACATCCGGAAAATGTCATGTCTAATTAGCATATTACCCTTTTATTAATATAGATTTACT
The DNA here is from genome assembly GCF_014108245.1 of Pipistrellus kuhlii. Taxonomy (NCBI): domain Eukaryota; kingdom Metazoa; phylum Chordata; class Mammalia; order Chiroptera; family Vespertilionidae; genus Pipistrellus; species Pipistrellus kuhlii. Next base: position 50,954,685 of record NW_023425573.1, on the reverse strand, counting down.
TTACCAGTGAGGAAAACTGAGTTTCATTAATTAATAAAGTGGTTTGTATGAGAGTATAGAATTTCGATCTTTTGACTCTCCTCAGAATTGTAGATGAGATCAGGCCAATCTTTCCAGACAAAATAAAATTTGTTCCAAGTGATTGACAGACGCATATGTATTTTAAATTAGAACCTTTATACACCCTAATTTAATTTTTCACTTATTTTATTTCTGCAATTCTGTTGTTGAATTTTTTCTTCCATGTTTCAAAATATGAAATTAACTTTTACATATTTTTCAATTATATTAGCTACTTTGGTTATTCTGAAAACACTTTACAAATTTTATAACAAAAATACCCGTGTTTCCCCGAAAATAAGACATCCTCCAAAAATAAGACCTAACGCATGGAAAGATAAAACATCCCCTGAAAATAAGACCTAGCGCAACTTTGGGAGAAAAAATTAATATAAGATACTGTCTTATTTTTGGGGAAACAGGGTATGGGCATTTAAAAAGAAACTATTATTTTTATGTTTTATTACTTCATATATTATAGCCATGAACATAGTGAACCAAACGCTCTTGAAATTGAAATACTAACTCTCATTTGAGTCTGTTCTATGTGGATTAGTAAGTATATAATTTTGATTGTGTTATATGTTTTTTCCCTTCACTTTGAATGTTAGAATTAAAGAGTCCTGGTCCCTATTTATAATACTACAGAATGCCAACATAAATGGATGCCAACACCATATTTCTAGAAAAATCAAAGATGAAAAATTCATTTTGTAAATAGGAACACGGCCTCCTAGCATTGTCAATGGATGGGGGTCTCGTTATCACTCCTCTTCATATAAACAGATCACCTAGTAGGGGTGTCGAACTCAATCAGAGAAGGGGCCAAAATCTAAAATCCAGCCTAAATCGCAGGCCGAATGGTTTACTGAACAGTCATAAACTGTCATTGTGATGGAAACGCAGCGGAGTGCAGTGATGACAGCGCAGTGCGGGCCACATTGCAAGGCCTGGCGGGACGGATTTGGCCCGCGGGCCTTGTGTTTGACACATGTGACCTAGAGCAACATCATTGAAAAGCATCTAATAGTTTTGACTTTAGTGTTGCCACATTAGGTCTCTGAAGGTTTTCCTTAGTTATGGATGATGAAATGGCATCAAATATACAAAAGAAATGCCCATTTAGAGAGTCCATTGTCTATCATTTGATTGACTATGACTTCTGTGAACTTTGAGTTATAGTTTTCTACCTCCTGCTGTGATCTGAATATTTGTCCAGAACCACCCCCAACTTGCCACCCCAGATTCATAGTATTTTGAAATTCTACCCCCAAAGTGATGCTATTAGGAGATGGGGCCTTTAGGAGGTAATTGGGTTATAAAGGGTTGGTATTAAGTGCACTTACAAAAGAGATTCCAGAGAGCTAATTCACCCCTTCTTCTACGTGAGAACATAGTGAGAAGGCGCCCTCTGTGAACTAGAAAGTGGATCCTCACTAGACACGGAATCTGTGATGCCTAGATCTTAGCCTTGCCAGCCTCCAGAACTGTGAGAAATAAATTTCTGTTGTTTATAAGTTACCCAGCCTCTGGTGTTTGGTTACAGCAACCCAAATGGACTAAGACACTTCCTATAATAAAAAGCAGCATTAGTTTAGGCTTCTCAAATTAATATTTGATTCTGGTCATGACAATTTGTGCTTTCTGAATTCACACACTGGTTAAAGAAGGGTTTGGGTTTTTTTTGGTTTTTTTTTTTTTACACAAGCAGCTAGATTTTAAAAAAGGTTTCCATAGACCTTTGACTTGTACTATTTATGCCAAGATCTGCACCCAAAATTGTGTGTTGTCACAAATTGGACCAAGGACAGAGAAAATGTGAGCACTTATATTTTCAAAATGAGGTCAAATGGCTTATTGTGCTGGCTGGCAACTGATCATCTGTTGGCATAACTACCTAACTCAAACACAGTTATTTGTATTTGTGATTCAAGGTCCAAAATAATTGTGGCCACAACAACTGTGGATTTTGAATAAAAGGGATTATTGCTTTTCTGATTTGATTCTTCATCTCTTTTGCTATCAATTAAACAGCCTCCCTGTCCTCTCACAAATAGGATGCTTATTTTATCCTAGCAATAAGTATTGGGCAAGATATTTAACATGCTGATAAATTATGGAGTAAAGAAATTATTTTTATCGAAGTGTATTATTAATTAGAGCCTAATGAAATAGTTAGGTGGCCTTTTCAATTGACAGCTAGGAGTTAAAATTTGAGAGAGCTGTTTATTATATAGTACAAATGGCATCAAGATTCCAAAGTAGAGTATGAGGAAGGTACGCCTCTATAAACACTAAATGTTCTCATTTCTGCTGACTCCACCATGCAGCGATGGCAGTAGCCCCAGATTCATTTGTTGAAATTCTAACCCCAAAAGTGATGGTATTAGGAGACTGTGCGTTTAGGAGGTGATTGTGTTATACACGATTTGTAGTAGCCACTAAGTCCTTTTTGATAGCTCTTTCTTAGCTTTCCATTTCCTAAGTTGGGAAAAGGTAGTGGGCAGTTCTCCATTTCTCTGACACAAGTCAGTCTACACTAAAGTGATACAATAAAACCATGGATAGCAGTGATCTATTTAAAAGTCACACTTCATTTAAATGACAACTGCTTCTTTTATGCCACTGCCCCCTAAAATTAAGTCTGAAAATGGGAATTAATCTACATCCCCTTCAACTGTTTTATGAGTATATTCAGAGAGAGTAAATGCTATGACTGTATGTAGTATCGCATTCAATGGCATACATACAAAAGCTATATTCTATAGCTATGTGCATATAACTTGATACCCTATATCCACTTAAGGATGTGCGTATCTGTGATTCTATGTGTATATACACAATGGAGAATGCTATTTAATTCTCTAAATGATTTCTCCCTGCCCTTAATCTGTATTTAATCAGGAAACCATTCTGTAATGAGAAAACTGTTCATTTTAGTCTTTTATGTTTGCGATCCCAAGGTTCCTCCTTAGTGATTACATTTAGCAACTCCCTCTCGCTGTCTGAAAGCACAGGCAGTTTTTCCATAATAAAAACTGGATTAGCATGTATCAGGAAGAGACACCACCAGCTGTCACTTTGAAATCAGACTACTCGGCCCTCTTTGAGATGACAACGTATAAACTGATAAGTGACAGGCAGTTTTTCTATATTTATATAGTAAGTGGTTAATATAGGCTAACACTTCCTATAATAAAGCTATAAGATGGGTCAAAGCATAAGAAAGTTCCATTGAATATGATATACATTATTGGCAGAGAAAAGCTCATTATGGTGCATTGAGTTATTTAATTTATTCAGTGGAGCTGTTGTTAATATTTCTACTTCTTTTTCCTTATGTGTCGCTATCTTCTCATTTGATAATAGTCAAAGTGATATTACATTTGCTATGCAAATTAAAGAATGCATATGCTTAAAGACAATAAAAAATGATTAAAATTTTTAAGAAATACCGTCCTCTCTTCTAAGAATTTCTGCAGATTATAGTATTTCAGAGAATTCTCTGAAACCGAAATTAGTAGAGAAATTTAATTCTCACTTTACTAGCAAATAGTATGCTTCATGCAGACCTCAGATACTGTTAAGCTGACTATAGAAAAACTAAGGTAAAGAACGTCTGAACAATATGTATCAATGAGAGGAACCACTTAATACTGACAATGGCTATCAGTAATCAGAAAATTAGGAGAGCATGATACTCTAATCATCACCACTCAAAATAATGCTTTTGGGGAATCTAAATGATGACTATTGGATTTAGGACCTTTTAGTTAAATGATTTTGTTTACAATTTTTCATCATAAATTATTTAATTTATAAAATAATATGTTCTCTTTTCAAGTACTGAGAAAACATATATCAAGAAAAAGTTAATAATCCTCCCCATCACCTTCCCTTTATTTCAACCCTCTCAGCTCATTTATGTTATCACACTGGCGTCTGTCTTTATGTCACCTTCTTCATATTAAAGGTGGTCAGACCAGCAGTTAGGTAACCTCCAAGAGTTACAGAACTGGAAAGTAAAAGGGGCCAAGATTTCAACATAGGTAGTTGGCGTCCAACACCTACATCAAAACCCTTATGCTAAGAGGCTGCTTCTGTTACATTTGGTCATTGACTAGATGAATGAATGAATGAATGAATGAATGAATAGGGTGAGGTAAAAATGAAAGTTGATTCCCATATTTGGCTTTGGGTAATTCCTGTCCTTAACAGATATTAGCCACAAAGGAAAAGAGTAGGTGTGATATAATGAATTTATTTAAGTGAATTCAGGCACTTCCAACAAATATTTGGGCTTCAGATATTAGAAAGATTTTCAATAGTTTATGTCTAGCTAGCACAACAACAAACAAAAGAAGGTTGGCGGGATATATAGAATAGAGAACATCAGCATTCAGATATTTCTGCTAGCCACTGTAAGATAGATATCATAGCCCTAACCGGTTTGGCTCAGTGGATAGCGTGTCGGCCTGTGGACTGAAAGGTCCCAGATTCGATTCCAGTCAAGGGCATGTTTCTTCCTTGCAGGCACATCCTCAGTAGTAGGTGTGCAGGAGGCAGCTGATCTATGTTTCTCTCTCAGTATTTCTAACTCTATCCCTCTCCCTTCCTCTCTGTAAAAAATCAATAATATATATATATATATATATATATATATATATATATATATATTTTTTTTTTTTTTAAAGATAGACATCATATTATTTGATGATGCCATGCCAGTTTCAAAAAACAGAAAAATATGGGAGGGGGAGACTAAAAAGAAGTAGTCAGAGACCTTAAGTCAAACAAGAAAAAGTGAGTCACAGAAGACAAGGGAGTTGAGAGTTACAAAAAGAAAAGAGTAGACAAAAATATCCTTCACTTCTGAGAAGGAAATTAAGGGAAAACTAAAAGGAGAACATTGGATGTGGCAGTTAAAAAAATCATTCTACTTTTTTTGCCAGAACAATTAGTGGAGAGGTAAATACTTGGAGATGGCAGCAGAAGACATTTCCATAAAGTTAGCTCGGATAGAGATTGGTCGTCCAAAAGGGTGCCTGGTAAGTTGTATTGTTTTGCATGGTTCTGTTTTCCTTTAAGTAAAAGAAATAATTGTGTCTATTTACAAGCTTCAGGTGCATGTTGGTGTCATAGTTTTAACATGCACATACACACATACATACACACACATCATGTACATGTATATATTAAAGTATATAATATCAGAAAATGTGATTTTGTAAAGTTAATTATACAGAAATATAAGGACTTGCCTATTGAACACAAAATAGTCTAATTTGTTTAAAATGCTATTATAATTCATAACTTTCAAATGTAAAAATTTAACCTTTGAATTTCAAGCATTTTAGTAAAGTTTTTTGACATGAGGTATTTTATGAAAAGGACCATATATATCTAAAATACTGTGTTTTTTAGTAAGAAAATACATAAAAGGACTGTCTAAACGTTCACTTCAGTGCTTATTTTGAATTTATGTTTAATTAAGCAGGCCCTTTTAGAATCTCAAGCACTTTCACAGATGAGTATCTATTTTAAGAGATCAATGAACAATTTTCCAACATTATGCTTTGTTATTTTACATTCTTCTCATGTGTGTTATTTGGCCAGTTTCCTTTTGGTTACTTTAATGTCTTTCTTTTTTTAAGATTACAGATATATTCTTAGTCATGTTTGCCATTATTTATAGCACCCAAAAATAACATGAATATTTTTTCTTTGCCATTGTTTCACTAAAATAAAACTAACCTTAAGTTTATAACTGTGGAAAACTTTAAATAGTCTTGCTTATCAAAGAGGAGTGAAGGCTTTTGTAAAATCTGTGTATGGTCAGACTTGCACTTGACTTGTGCTGTTGCATTAACTTAGACCAATCATGGATAGGATATGGATGTTATCCCACATCCCTGTCTCATAACACTGATGTATATAAGTCAAGCTCAAAATAATGATTTGTATCATTCTTTGGCCAAGTAATTACAAACATAAAAAATTATCCTTAACATTATCAGGAACCTGAAAAATTCCTTTGATTGCCCATTAGCCATTCTCTCCCATACTTCCTTGTGAAGAAAACGTGATTTTGTTTGGGGAGAGTCAGAGTCTTCAGAGAAGGCTGGGCATTTCACCAGACTCAGCAGATGAGTCTTGATTAGTGAGAGCCAGTCACATGAATCTGGTCCCCTACCACAGTTGTACAAGAATGGTCTTGTAATTAAATTCCGATGGATAAGTCTTAGAGAAAGAGTATTTTGTAAATTTTTTATTAAGAGGCATCACAAAAAGCATTTTCTCATCCGGGATGTGTGTATCTCAGTGTGAGAATATAATGCTTGAAGCTTTTGTAGCCATTTTATGCCTATGACAAAATAAACCTGAGGTCAAAGCCAAAATGATGAGAATGGCAGAGTCAAGCTATAAAAAAAATCAAGATTCTTGCTCATATAAAATAATATTGAATGAACCAATCTTGAAATCTTTCTACCTCTTCACTGTTTGTGTAGGTAAAAAAGAGAGAAAAATTTGGCAAGGTCAAGGAATATAAAGTCAAGATAAAAAAAGTTAATGGTATTTATATATAAATGCCATTAAATAAAATATTTAGGGATAAGTTTAATAAGATGTGTAATACTTATTTATTGAAAACTACAATATTTTGTTGAAAGCTAAAAGACCTAAAAAAAAACAAAAAAAAACACTGATTGTGGACATCAATACATTCTCAATCAAAATCTAAGCACACTTTTTGATAGAAATTACAAGCTGATTTTAAAATGTATGTAAAATGCAAAAACCTAGAATAACCAAAATAATTTTGAAAAAGAAAGAACAAAGTTGGAAGACTTACTCTACTGTATTTCAATACATTTTAAAAATGCTACAATAAGGCATTGTGGCATTTGCAAAAGAATATGCATTTAGGTCAATGGAATGGAATAAGGAGTTGAGAAATAAAATTATGCAAATATGCTGATTATGCAAATTAACTAATTTTGAAAATTATGCCAAGGTAACTCAAGGGGTTAAACTAATCTTTTCAAAAAATAGTTCTAGAGGAGTTGGATACTTATATCTATACTAGAGGCCCGGTACCTGAAAATTCATGCACTCAGGGGGTCCCTCAGCCTGGCCTGCGCCCTCTCACAGTTCGGGAGCCCTCAGGGGGAGTATCCAAGTGCTAAGCCTGCTCTCCAGGAATTGAGCCTAAGCTAGCAGTCAGATATCCCTCTGGCAGCTTGGAATTCCTCAGGAGATGTCCGGGGCACAAGCCTAAGCCATAAGTTGGACATCTTTAGTGCTGCCAACGAGGCAGGAAAGGCTCCCACCACTGCTTCTGCACTTGCAGCTGTCAACCCAGCTTGTGGCTGAGTAGAGCTCCCCCTATGGGAGTGCTCTGACTACCAGGGGGAAGCTCCTGCATTGAACGTCTGCCCCTTGGTGGTCACTGCACATCATAATGACCAGTTGTTCCTGGTCATTCTGCCATTAGGGCCAATTTGCATGTTAACCTTTTGTTATATAGGATCTGACCGTTCGACCAGTAGCTATGATGCACACTGACCACCAGGGGGTAGACTTCTCAATGCACAGGCATGGAAACATGGAATAGACTGATGAATCTCAGAGGAAAGGGGGGAGGGACAAGAGTGGGAAAAGATTAACCAAAGATCTTAGATGCATAGTAGAGGCCTGGTGCATGGATTCATGCACTGGTGGGGACCCTCAGCCTGGCCTGTGGGGATCAAGCCGAAACCGGAAGTCTGACATCCCAGAGGGAATCCAGATTGCAAGAAGGTGCAGGGTAGGCCAAGGGACCCCACTGGTGCGCGAATCCATACAACAGGCCTCTGTATAAAAATTAAGAAAATTTTATCCTTCCCCTACACCACTAGCATAAATTAACCTTAAGCAATCATAGACTTAAATGTAAAAGCTAAACCTGTAAAGCTAGCAAAAGAAAACAAAGGAGAAATTCATTGTAACCTTAGGACAGTCATGGGTTCTTAGATGTCAATGCTAAATCTGGATCCATAAAGAAAAGAAATTAATACATTCTACCTCATTCAAAAAAATATTATCTTGTCTTGCCCTACCCAGTTTGGCTCAGTGGATAGAGCATTAGCATGTGGACTGAAAGGTCCTAGGATCGATTCTGGTCCAGTGCACCTATCTCAGTTGCAGGCGCCTGGCCCCGGCCAGGGGCATGCAGGAGGCAACTAATCGATGTGTTTTTCTCACATTGGTGCTTCTCTCCGTCTCTCCCTCTCCCTTTCACTCTCTGTAAAAATCAATAAAAAAAAAAAATCCTCAAGTGAGAATTTTTTTAATTATCTTTAAAAAAAGGAAAATTACAATTCAGAATATGTGAATCTATATTAGAACTCAGTAATGAAAAACAATTAACCTCATTTTAGAAATGAACAAAAATGAGCAAAAGGTTTGAATAGATATTCTCCCAATGAATTGCAAATAAGCACATAGAAGTCAACATCATTATTAGAAAAATGTATATTAAAATCGTATTGAGGTACTCCTATGTACCAAGTTGAATGGCTATAATTAAAAATACTGACTGTACACTGTGGTTGATAATGTGGAGCAACTGGAACTCTAATACACTGTTTGTGGAAATGACAAATGGTAACAGCCATTTTAGAAAACAATTTGACAATTTCTTATGAAGTTAAATATACTTTTCTTATATGACCCAGAAATCCCCCCACAGAGATTAGCTCAAGAGAAATGAAAGCATAGATTCTCTCAAAGACATAAACTTAAATATTCATAAAGTTGTTATTAACAATGGACAAAAACTAGTATTTATCAATTGGTGAATAAATTGTTTGTGAAATATCCCTATCATACAATACAACTCAACAATGAAAAGAAAAAGACACTACCTATACACATAACAATATAGATGGATTTCAAAATAGAATATCTAGAATAATAAGACTGCATACTTTATAATTCTAATAGTGAAAAATTGTGAAAAAGGCAAAGATAGAAAACAGATGCGAGGTGGTGGTGAACTGACAACAAAGGAGCACAAGGGAATTCATTGGGGTGATGAAAATAAGTCTCTAAATCTATGTGGTGATTGTGATGCATATTATCCAAAGATATACATTTCCAAACCTTGTTGAATTCTTTAACTAAATTTTAAGAATTTTACTTTATGTAAATGATATATCAATAAAACTGATTTTTAAAAATATCTTCATTTTACTTGCTCCTGTATCCCTTTTGCCTTTCTTTGTCAGGCCCACCAAGAATAAAAATACCTAATCTGTGATTCTTTGAAACTCTGATCATGGTGGAGAATGAAAACGCTTTGGAAATGGTTTCTTTTCCCCCAACCCTGGGGTTTTTTGTTTGTTTGTTTTTGTTTTTTAATAAATCTAACTCTCTGTCAAATAGTATCTGTTCCAGGAATTCCATTTCCTCCTATTAAAGCACTGATATTGCAAGAAGTGTTTTGTTTCTTATTGCAACAAATAAGATATTTCTTAAATTCTTATCAAATAATTAAATAAAAGAGAATAGTATATGGATAGTCTCTTTTCTCCTGTGTTTCCTGTGATTTTGTGAACCAGAGAACATAAATAACTGTACTATCAATGGTCCTTATCCTGAACATAATCCTCAGTCTCTGGGGATTATGTTCAGGATAACTAAGTTGGGTCGGCAACTAAGTAATTGCGGGTTTCACACATATATGGCTTCAGTTGAATTTTTAGCTTTGCAGACGAAGTACAAATGTAAAACACATTTTGTTATTTGATAGTTGGCTATTCAGCTGTTAATCAGTAAAAAAAAGTTTTTTGATCTGTTTTGTAGTTTTCGTTTGGCGTTCCTTGAAAAATGAAAAATCAAAAGGAACATTTTCGTCATATTTTGCTTTTTTATTTCCGCAAAGGGAAAAAAGCATCGCAAGCTCATAAAAAGTTATGTGCTGTTTATGGTGACGAAGCCTTAAAAGAACGGCAGTGTCAAAATTGGTTTGCCAAATTTCGTTCTGGTGATTTTTCACTCAAAGATGAAAAACGCTCTGGTCGTCCAGTTGAAGTTGATGACGCCCTAATCAAAGCAATAATCAATTTGGACTGTCACAGTACAACACGTGAGATTGCAGAGAAGCTTCATGTATCACATACATGCATTGAAAATCACTTAAAACAACTTGGCTATGTTAAAAAACTTGATACATGGGTTCCTCACGAATTGAAAGAATCACAGTTAACGCAACGCATTAGCAGCTGCGATTTGCTAAAGAAACGTAATGAAAATGATCCATTTTTAAAACGACTGATAGCTGGCGATGAAAAATGGGTTGTTTACAACAATATCAAGCAGAAAAGATTGTAGAGCAGGCCAGGTGAACCAACTCAAACAACATCAAAAGCTGATATTCATCAAAAGAAGGTTTTGTTATCAGTTTGGTGGGATTACAAAGGAATTGTCTACTTTGAACTCTTACCACCCAACCGAACGATCAATTCTGATGTCTACATTGAACAACTAATGAAATTAACCAATGAAGTTGAAGAAAAGCGGCCCGAATTGACAAATCGAAAAGGTGTTGTATTCCATCATGACAATGCAAGGCCACACACATCTTTGGTCACTCAGCAAAAATTAATGGAGCTTGGTTGGGATGTTTTGCCACATCCACCATATAGTCCTGACCTTGCACCATCTGATTACTTTTTGTTTCGATCTTTACAAAACTCCTTGAATGGTAAAAATTTCAATAATGATGATGATGTCAAATCGTACCTGATTCAGTTTTTTGCTAATAAAAACCAGAAGTTTTTTGAACGTGGGATTATGATGCTGCCTGAAAGATGGCAAAAGGTCATTGATCAAAATGGGCAATACATTACAGAATAAAGTTATTTCGTTCCATGAAAAAATTGTCTTTGATTTTCTTTAAAAAATCCGCAATTACTTAGCTGCCGACCCAATAGATCTGAAAGAGATTACTAATCATTTTTGAATATATGTTTCTCTGTCTCTCTCTGTCTGTCTGATACAACAAACCATATGGTTTTTAATATATATATTCCATTTTTACTTCATACAATTAAGAAAGTTTGCAGCATTTAAAAATGAATTAACTACAATCTTTCCTAAAATTCAAATTAAAATGCTTTTGCGATGGTGGATATATTTAGTTAACTCTTTATTGCCACTTTAATTGGCAGACTATGAAGAAAAACATTATTTGTACCGCATTTATAATGTTACTACAGCCAAAGAAAGTTAACAATTTTCTGACAAGAACTCATCCTTATGCCTCAACAACAGAGACTTAAATAAATCTCAGTTCTTAATCTGAAATCTGAGATGATTAAGACAAGAAAATCACATTTGGCATTTTAACACTTCTTTTTCCACTTCCATTGTATATTATAGCCAATTTTCACGAAATTTTGTTTCCATGCATTTCTTATTATTATTACCATAGGAAGCTAAGTATTCAGCAGCAACAAAAAGGCTTGAGAGACAAAGGTGTATTTTGATGCTCTGCTAACCTCAGGCATGGACTTAAATAATTATCTGCATTTATTTTAGTTATCTTGAACACAAAGGGATAAAAATAGGATAACAGTCAACATGTGGTAAGGACAGATCTTTTACTCAGGGTAATCACAGATTTTCCAACCATATTCTCTACATTTGCATGTATAAGATTATTCAGGCAGATTTTATCAATGTTGTAAGTTGGTTTTTTTCTTCTTTTTTTTTTTTTTAAGGCATATCTTACTTTTGTAATGGGCCAATCTATGTTCTTTGTTCTTCAGAAGAAAAGAAGACAAAGCTCTTTCTTATGATTGCTGGACATCTTTTATTTGTGCATACCAGCCTTATTTTTTTATTATTATTTTTTTTTTTTGAAAACTCTACAAGTATCTCCAAACCATTTTCATTCTTTTTTTTATATATAAAAAAAGTAAAGATAGGAAATCTTGGGAAAGGTGATGAATAAGTGAGAATCTAAATGTTCGGAATTGTTGTAGATGCATATAATTCTAACCATAAATTCCAATATACTTTAAAACAAAAAAAAGCCAAGAATAAACAAAAAAACTAAAAAATTTTCTAGTTTTATTTTACTTGAAAACTATAACATTAGGCTTTGTTTTCTTCTGTGCTCATAAAAAATTTATATTTTATATTTTCTGGAACTGATTTAAGATCATTTAGTAATAAGCTACAAACACTTCTGGCTATTGGAAAACTGGTCTCACAGTGCAAACAATACTTCTTGGTTTAAAAGAGGGGGAGCTAAAGGCCAAAGGGTAAATTCCACTTGTAGCATGCTGCATATTTTTGTGGGCAGAATCAATGCCAGAATGGTCAGCAGCCTTTACACCGCCAAGCTAGCTTGCTGCTAATGGGATCAGCTTCCTTAGATATGATAGAAAAATCACTTGGAAAATCTAAATGCATTGATTAGTTGTGAAAAGTTGACCCATGCCTTATTTTGGTAAAGTTGGTGATTTCTGCATTTGCTTTGTGAAAACCTGCTTCGTGAGGTTTTGTTTTTGTTTTGTTTTTTATTCAGAGTGTAGGAAGAGAAGGAGGATGTGAGGAAGAAAAAGCATGTGAAAGAGTTTGTTTGTAACATTTGTTCTTATTGTTTAGAAGAATTTTTAAGCCATTATGGAAAAGGCCAAAAATAAAGAGAAGGAATAATGAAGACAATATTTGTATGATTCTTTTTTGAGAGAGGGGTAAAGAATAAATAAGCCAGCTCTAAAGAATGTCTCCCCAAATCCATGTTTCCTGTCTAATTAGATTCTGGCAAAAGTTACATTCTAACTTATTGTTCAAAACATTTGGGAATTTTCAAAAATTTCTCTATGGGGGGCTGTATTGGCAAGCATAGGCCCAACAGTAAAGAAAATGCAGAAATCAATACGATGTTCCAAGTCAAAAGAGGAACATTCTTGTACTATATCTCTCTAGGGAAGTGTCTTCTACATATTAACTTCAAGTAAAACTGCAAGAGCAAGAGAGGACTACCAAACGTGGCGAAATGCACAATGTGTTGATTCAAAGCAAATTTCAGATATTATGCTCAATAGATATTGATAGTATTTACCTCTGGAGGTAAAATATTAGTGGCAGACTAAACTCAAGTATCTACTGTGAAAATGTGAAATTCAAAAGACCTTGGAAATGTACACCCTTTTTTTGTTTTGTTTTTAAATGCATGGTTCAGACCAATGAGTGTTTCAAATGAACAATAAAAAGTTTTAAACAACTCAGCCAAGAAAGAAGATCAGTTTCTGGTCTGAATGTCAGGAGCTTGGAAGGAGCCACTGTGTTCTAACAAGTAAAAAGCTGAAGGGACTGAAAAATCAACTCTTCTTGGATCTTTACGAGGGGGGAGGACACAGCGCAAACAGCTGTCCCCAAGATTGGAGAGACAAAGACAGGGAGCCTCTACTAACTGTGGGGGGAACCAGTGCCCCACAGCAAAACCTGAACAGTGATTGCTGAGGTGCTGGAAGCCTTTGTGGACCAGTCAGAGCGTTAAAAAATCCAGGGGAATCCAATCATAGAGGGGGCCCCATAATATTGTGATATTTAGCTCCAGAGAGAAGCTTGACCAGGTTCCAACAATAAATATCAGAGGAAAACTCTCTTTTGCTCAGAGGAAAGGAATAATTTTAAAAGATAGCAGAACAGTCTGTCCTTAAGATCTGCCCTCAGGGGAAATTAAGGTTGACCTTAGTAAGGTTGACCTCATCTGCTGGGAAGAGCCTAAATGGCCTGGGAAAGGGAACTACCCAAGCCAACTCACTGTTATTATTCTGGGGAGGAAAGGGCCACTCACTTTCAAAGGTAAATTCTTAAATATCTTTCAACTAGAGGCCTGATGCATGAAATTAGTGCAAGTGTAGGCCTTCCTTCCCCTGGCTGCTGGCACTGGCTTCCCTCTGGCACCCAGGACCTGGGCTTCCCTCTCAGCCCTGGCTTTATCCAGAAAGTTGTCAGAAGGATGTCTGGTTTAATTAGCATATTATGCTATTATTATTATTATACATTTCTTTTATAAATATTAGTTTATGCAGACTTTCTTAAAAATAATCTTTTTGAGTCATTTTTTTAATCTATCCACTCATATTTTAGATCATCCATTTCATCCAGATTATAAAATATATTGCTAAAATTTGGGTATAGCATTCTGATAAAATTTTCAACTCTACTTCATATCTGTAATTTTATCCTTTTCTCTTCCTAATGCTTGTTTTGCCTTATTATTATTATTATTATTATTATTATTATTTTACTTAATCCAAATTGCTATATGCTTATTTGCTTTAGTTGGTCCTTCCAAAAACTAATATTTAGAATTTAATGAAGCAGACCAGTTTACTTTTACTCTTTTCTCAGTCTTGGGTTAGAATCATTGCCAACTTTTCCTGGTATGAATTTAGGCAACTAAGCTCATTGTGTTTCAACTTCTTATTTATTTATTTATTTATTTATTTATTTATTTATTTATTTTATATATTTTATTGATTTTTTACAGAGAGGAAGGGGGAGAGATAGAGAGCTAGAAACGTCGATGAGAGAGAAACATCAACCAGTTGCCTCTTGCACACCCCATACCGGGGATGTGCCCGCAACCAATGTACATGCCCTTGACCGAAATCGAACCTGGGACCTTTCAGTCCGCAGACCGACGCTCTACCACTGAGCCAAACCGGCTTCAGCTCAACTTCTTATTTATAAAATAGGCATAATAATTGCCTACCTTGTGGAGTTGTTTTGAAGTCTCAATATATGTATTTAGCAATAGCCAATTTGGTTCAGTGGATAGAGAACCGGCCCATGGAGTGAAGAATCCAGGTTCAATTCTGGTCAAGGGCGTACACCTTGGCTGCAGGTTCCCCAGCCCTGATGAGGGTGCATGCAAGAAGCAACCAATCAATGTGCCTGTCTCCCATTGATGCTCTCTCTCTCTGTCTCTCTCTCTCTCTCTCTCTCTCACACACACACACACACACACACACACACACAATCAATGGAAAAATATCCTTGGGTGAAGATTAACCCTCCCTCCCCCCCAAAAAAATGGACATATATATTAATGGCTTAGATGTATGCCTGGAATATAGTGTGCCTTTAAGAAATAATGTTTATGATCATCATTTTTTGTTGCTTTTCTTAAGTAAAACACATGCATTATTTTCTACTTTTCTTGTTTTTTAATGAATAAATTATGATGATAAATTATATTTGCTGAGTTTTGTTTTGGCTTTAACTCTAATTGTTGGTATGGACAAGTAGCCTCTTGTTTGACATCTCTGTTGTGTTTTCATCTTTATACAAAAGTTATATAGAATGTTGTTTTAAAATGTCCCATTAGGTAGGCCATAGGATTTTTTGTGGTTTATTTCTAATGTCACCATTTGAATGATAAATATGTGTTCTCTTATTTTTGTGCATGAGAATGTTTTATAAATTGCTCATGATTTTTATTCAACAATTTCTGTGACTGCTAATTATCTGAGAGATGCAAATCAAAACTACAATGCAGTACCATCTCACACCAGCCAGAATGGCTATCATCAACAAATCAACAAACAACAAGTGTTGGAGAGGATGCGGAGAAAAAGGAACACTCGTGCACTGCTGGTGGGAATGTAGACTGGCGCAGCCACTGTGGAGCACAGTATGGAGTTTCCTCAAAAAACTGAAAATGGAACTCCCATTCGACCCATTAGTCCCACTCCTAGGAATATATCCTAAGAAACCAGAAACACCAATCAGAAAGGAAATATGCATCCCTATGTTCATAGCAGCACAATTTACAATAGCTAGGATTTAGAAACAGCCTAGGTGCCCATCAGCAGATGATTGGATCAAAAAACTATGGCACATCTACACAATGGAATACTATGCTGCCACAAAAAAGAAGGAATTATCATCATTTGCAGCAACCTGGATGGAATTGGAGAACATCATGCTGAGTGAAATAAGCCAGTCAATGAAAGAGAAACACCACATGACCTCACTCATTTGTGGATAATAAAGAACATTATAAACTGATGAACAAAAGGATAGATACAGAGACAGTAAAGCAACAAACAGTCAAATTACAGCAGGGAGGATAGGAAGATATGGGTGAGATAAGAGATCAACCAAAAGAATTGTGTGCATGCATATAAGCATAAACAATGGACACAAAACTCTGGGGGGTGAGGGCATGTACGGGAGTGGGGTGGGGAGGGGGCAATGGTAAAATATGTACACATATAATACCTTAATGAAAAAATGAAAAGATGAAAAAAAACAACAAGATCCTTAAAAAAATTTAAAAAAAATAAAAAAAAAAACACAATTTCTGTGACTGGTCTTTTGAAATTTGAGTATACTTTATCTGTTTATTAGGTGCCAAAAAAAAAACCCTGAAATATATAAATATTACTTAAAGCCACTCTTTGTTATTTACTATTTATTGTTGACTTATTTTGCGTTTGTAAAAAAGATAGAAATAACATATGAAATATAGATTGTCTATTTCTACAGCATATCTTAGTTTATATTTTGAAGCTGTTACATCATTAGGTGAATAAAGGCACCTAACTATACATGTTCTTGGTAGAGGGTGTCTATAGCATAAGTCCTGACAGTCGTTTTCTTATTTTTGTAATGTAAGTGCCTGACTTAAGCTTTGGTTAAGGAGGCATTCAAAGACTCATCCTCTTCAAAGATGGTTGTCTCAAAGAAACACATTGCCAGGCAGCCTCTGGGTAAGAATCCAGGCCCATTCTTCGCACTGAGGTACCTTTGCTCTAGCTATCTTCCTTATTTCAATACCTGACCATTTGGGCCACTTGTTTTTCTCCTCGCTCACTTTAAATTCCTGATCTTACGTTTTAAATTCACCAATAAAGAATGAGCCTGAGAAATCCTTCACCCATAGCCTCAACCCCAACAAGAGCAGAAGTCCTGAAAGTAAACCTCTGTCTTTTCAAAGTTTCTTGATGATAATCACTGAAGGGCATCTTGCAACCATTACAACAACAAGGCTGGTCCAACCACCACATTGATTATTGATAGGCTAGGACTGACACACAACAATGCTTGTCTCACTTAATGCTTTTTGGTTTGACGTTTTTGGTTTGTTTGTTGTTGTTTTTTTTATCAGAAATTATATTGTGTAATTAATGATCTATAAATATACTTTTTACCTTTTTATTTTCATTTTCCTGGGTAGTTATATTTTTGTGGGATTTTTATGTAGTATGTACTAGTAGTGTTTTTTTCTTCTTAAAAGACAAATTGCCCAGCTGGTGTTGCTCAGTGGTTGAGCATCGACCCATGTACCAATAGGACCCAGGTTCAATTCCTAGTCAGGGCACATATTTGGGTTTCAGGAAGGCAATCAATCAGAGAGAGAAGGGAGTTCTCTCATCAATATTTCTATCTCCCTCTCCCTTTCTCTCTCTCCCTCTCTCTCTCCTTCTCTCTCTCTCTCAAAAAAAAAAAAAAAAAAGGACAAATAAACAATGTAATATATAGGTCATATATAATAGATACCTACATAAGTTTATTAACCAATGCCACCCCAATAAATTTAACCAATCAATCAATAAGATAAATCAAGAGTCTCTATGTTTTAAAAGTTTACTTAACTTGTTAATATTTATCATGATACACTAGTCTATATGAGATTATTTCTGAATATTTTTTAAATGTTCTCCTTACCTTGCTTTCTTATTTTTTTATATTTTCTTATTTTTCCTGTCATTAATTGAGTGCTCAAATTTTCTTCATTTTTTTCTTTATCTAAGGTTTTGGAAGTCATGCATTCATTTCTACTCTCCTGTTTAATTTTCAAACAGTGCATTTAAGCTTTAAAAATGATTGCCAAAGGTTAATCTATATCATATTTTTCCTTTGCATGATATAAATATAAATCAATCAATAATTGTGTTTTTATATTTTTCCCCCACCTCTCATGTATTTGGACTAAGAAGGATGTGTGTGTGTGTGTGTGTGTGTGTGTGTGTTTATAATAAAAATATATAGAAAAGAAAAAATTCAATACAAAATAAGAAAAAGCATCTCAGGGAAGAAATAAAATTAGCCAATAAACACATGAAATATTTCCACTTCATTATGAATTCAAACTTAAACAACTTAAAAATAAAATTGTATATTTCATCAAAAAATGAGGAAAAATAAATATGCAGTTTTGTTAAAGATTTTAAAAATGTGCAAATTTCTATATTTTTAGTAAACCCTTTTAGGAGATAAATTATTTTTATATAAAAGCAAGCATGTATAAATAAAAAACTATATAGGGATATTCATTATAGCATTGACTGCTTATTTTTAAATAAATTGGCAAGCCATCTCTATTTCCCTCACTATAATGTGATAAAATAAATGATGATTCATTTTACACAATACAATACCTTGAAGTTATTTTAAAAGTATAAATTAAAACTAGAGCGGAAACCGGTTTGGCTCAGTGGATAGAATGTCAGCCTGCAAACTGAAAGATCCCAGGTTTGATTCTGGTCAAGGGCATGTACCTTGGTTGCGCGCACATCCCCAGTAGCGGATGTGCAAGAGGAGCTGATCAATGATTCTCTCTCATCGATGTTTCTAACTCTCTATTCCTCTCTCTTCCTCTCGGTAAAAAATTAATGAAATATATTTTAATCAAAAAACTAGATACACTAATGTATAAATATTTCTAAAACATACTAGGTACACAGATCAATTTGCATATATAAAATGTATGACTTTTTTTGAGAATGTACAGTAGAAAGACAGAGACAGAGAGCGAGGGGGGAGGAAGTTGGGAAAGAAAGGAGAAAACACATTCATGTAGGAAATATTTGTTGAACATCTACTATACACCAGTCTTGTCCCATGATTAGGACAAACATGGTCCTTACTCTCAAGAAGCTCTTCTTCCAGAAGCTGAAAATTATGTTTAAACAGTAGAAGGACAGATAAATAACTGTGTAAGGATATTATTCAAATAGTAATTATTTACACAATAAGAAGTACTATAAATTTATTAATACAAAAAAAATGCCATAGAGGATGAAAGGGGGGCTGTGGCAAATTACAGATTCATTGCTTACAGTATTGAGGGAGCTCCGTTTGAGCTGAAACCTGAATAATGAGAAGGAGCAAACCAAAGAAGGGAAAGTTAATCTCAAGCACAGAGAAGATCCTGAAGCAGAAATGAGTGTAGAGCACTTAATTATGGAAGTGACAGACAACCTCTACTACCGCCACATGATGGTGCAGGCAGAGCTGTAGACAGCAGCCAGATCACAAAGGGCCCCAGCCCATAGCAGGAAGTTTGGATTTTATTAAAGGTACAATGAAATGATTATTGGAGGGTTCTCATCAGGTAACATAGTTCATTTGTGTTTAGGAAGGTCACTTTTATTGTCACAGAAAGAGTGAATGGTAGAGGACAGAGATCATTCGAGGATGTGTTCCAGCAGTCCAAATGACAGATTACAGTGGTATGCACTAGCTGTAGAGATCAAGAATGTTACATGAGTTTAGTGTATGTTGAGGCAAAACCATAGGACCTACTGATATGGAGAATGTGTGTGTCGGGGGAGGGGAATCACACTAGACTCCAATATTTTGGACCTGAGCAGTCAAAGTAAATGGCGGAACAATTTTTTAAGATGGAAAGACAGAAGAAGCAGATGTTAAACTTGTATGAATCACAAATTCAGTTTTTATCACCTTAGGCTTGAGTTAATATTAATAATAAAACTAACGCCTGCATAATAGTTATGTTTAAGCATGTGTTGTATATTAACTCATTTAATCTTCATCAAATCTTATTAGTTAAATAGCTGTTGCATACCCAAGTAAAACCTTAAAGTGGCAAGAAACTGTATCTGAGGAGAGCAATTGGGGGGTTATTTTCATATAGATAATATGTTTTATATAGGTACATTTAGAGCTATGGAATTATATGAGACTCCCTAGAGTTATGGTTATCTATTGATAGAAAGCAGCAACCATTTTATATGGTCAGGCAGTCTGTGGTTTGGTAATTCCAAACAAGGCACAGTGCAAATGGCTTGTTCTCCTCCAGGATGTCTGGATCCTACGTTGTGAATGGCTAGGGAATGAAACCATTCAAAGGCTCCTTCATTCACATGTCTGGTACATGAACTGACCAACTAGAAGAATGCACCCAGGATCTGGCCTACATGAGCCCTCTGCATATGGCTTGCGCTTCTTATGGCTGCCTGGCCTTCTAGTCACTTAACCTGTGAAGTCACTTCTATCTTATTCATGGAAGCAAGCATATACCTGCCCAAACCCTATCCAGGTTCAGGGGGCAGGTGCTTGGAGCCTACCAATCAATGGGGGAAGGAGGTGATAAAGAATTTGTGGACTGTATTTATATATTTTTTTGTTTGTTTGTTTGTTTATTGATTTTTCACAGGGAAGGAGGGATAGAGAGTTAGAAACATTGATGAGAGAGACATCGATCAGTTGTCTCTTGCACACCCCCTACTGCGGACGTGCCCACAACCAACATGCATGCCCTTGACCTGATTCGAACCTGGGACCCTTTAGTCTACAGGCCGAAGCTCTACCCACTGAGCCAAACCGGTTTCAGCTGGACTGTATTTTTTAACTCTATACCCAGAATGTACAAAGAAGTGAGACAGGACTGAGCATCAGAGCACCACAATATTTAGCATATCCAAAGAAGAAGCCATCAGAGAGAATTATAAGCATATGCTATATATCTAACTACATAGAAAAAATGCTAGAAATATACTATTACAAGCTGTAAGCAGCAGTGAAGTTGGAATATACATAAAATTGGGGGGAAATGCAAAGGGAAATGTATTATGATTCTTGATACCTTTCTAGACCTTGAAACTTTTTGAAAGGAAATGTATTAATGTTTTACTTGAATATTTTTTCAAATGTATACTCTATAGATTATAAAATCATAATAAAAAATTTTATGTGAACTTAAATATATTTATTTCTTATTTTGTTACTTTGTGCACTTTTTAAAAACATAGATGTCGACAGTTGCAGATAAAATTCAGAAATTTTGCAAGTTGAATTGTCTATGTTTATCAAATATAAAATAAATAAATTTCAAATATTCTCCACAAATCCACTGAACCTGAACTCCATTCTGGGAGTTCAGATTCAGTGGATTAGGAAAAAGAGGAGAGACAGAGATTACATTATAGTTTTTTCTTTCTTTATCAGGTAAGGCATGGAAATAAATTGTGTACTCCAGTTCTAAAATGGAGAATAGAAAAAAATTAAAAAGAAATTTAACTGAGTTTAAAGAAGTTTATAACTATAAACTTTGCTGAATAAAATTATTGATATTCTATGGGTTTTCAGTTTTAATTGGCTCTTCAAAGGAAACTCTTGTCATCCATTTCACTATATAGATGATAGATAACAGATACAAAGATATCTTTTTATCTATGTATCTCTATATGTTGTATTTTGTTCTAAATAATTTATTGTACAGCAAATTGGAATAGAAAGATGTTTGTTCATAAAACATATAGCAGCCACTAAAATAAAGTCAATGTTTCTCTAACAGATTGAATATTCATTTGCAGTCAACCAAGCCGCTTCCAGGCTACAGCAGTCGAAGTGATCTATTCCTAAGAACTATATCCCAACTAGTTATTTTCTGAACAAAAAGGAGGAAAAACATTTCTTCATTCCCATTGTTCTGTCTTGGGCAATGCTGTCAAAAGCACCTGACTGCTCTTGTCTTCTTCCTTAGCTATTAACAAATGATTTGGAAAGGTTTTATTGTATCTGTAAAATCACTAGAAAATAGACAAATTATGCCCTTCCATACAACATCTCTTGAAATTTCTAATCCAAATTTCACATCTAGAGCAGCTTGCCTCTGACAGAGCCCCACCATGAAATGCCAATGTTTATTCCCTCGGCATCCTCCTGCCTTTCCAGGAAGTCTCTGGCTTTGTCTCCATGCAGGGAAGAATGTGCTCTTACATTTTCAGACAGCATTTGACAAAGTTCCACATCAGAGATCAAGGTCTTGGTAAAGAGATTGAGGTCTACAAAAGGAGGAGAACAGAATGGACATAAATGTACATAAAATGGATTGAATGTTGACTAAAGGGCAGATGACAGTATGGTCATAAATAAAAACTTTTCGTGGTGGCAAGAAGTAACTGGAGAGATATTATTGGATCAGTGTGAGGATTTCATTTCTTAACCATTAAGGTGAATTTGGCAATTGAATTGAAAGAAATATATCTGGTTTTCTAAATATAATTATCTTGAAAGAGTGGAGAGTAACACTGAAATTCAATTTCCTGAAGAAGAGAATGGCATTTGTGTGATATGTTTCATAAATAGATACAAATGAACAGGGCTTTAGTTTGAAATATTAATCTATATGTGTTTTTGTCTATTGGTTTTTCTTTTCTTTTTTTTTGGTATGTGTGTTTGTATTTAACCTCCTTACAATTATAAAGAGGAGCATGTAGGCAAACTGAAAAGAAAATGGAAACTATAAAGTGAAGAGTCCAGGAAATGGTAATGGAGAGAAGACTTTTGTAATAGAACCAAGAAATGATGGATTCATTACTATCATTGCTTGTGGACCGCTTCCTTCTCTGCCATGTCCCAATACTTTCGCTGTCAGATAAAATACAGAATCCCCAGTGAAAGTTGATATCAGATAAACAAATGATAAATACTATAATCTGATCATATGCACTATTCAAGAGACAGAGTTATACTAAAATGGATTACTTTTTTATCTGAAATTCAACTTTAACTCAGTGTCTTGTTGTTATTACTATTGTTGTTTTATAAATCTTGTCATCCTAAACTAGAGACAAGTTGCTGTCCAACAGTTCTGGACATTTGTAAGCCCTTTGGGCAAAGAAGAGGGTTACTAGGCACATTGCTTGGAAGGATACCTTGGCACTGATTAGTATGGAATCAAACAGAACCAAATATCATTATTAAATTAGATTTCTGTAAGAGTGACCTTTGAATTTTATTCTCTTGAAATAATCTTACTTCCTGCTTTGCTTTTCCTGCCCTTGTTATTATGAATAGTAGTTTTTGTATTAAGTAACATTTTGTCATAGTTAACACCATAATGCATTGTTTAGCCTTGAAAATATTTTTGTTTGTTTGTTTTTTCTTTTATGGAAAAATATATTTTAAATCATTTGAAAAATATTAAAGACATTTTGGTTAATTTGAACCTAAAGTAAGTTTCTCAAAGCTTCTATCAATATAAAGTAACTAGAGGCCTAGTGCATGAAAATCATGCACTGGTAGGGGAATTGTCCCTCAGCCCAGCCTACACCCTCTCCAATCTGGAACCCCTTGGGAAATGTGGGATCAGGCCTAAACCTGCAGTAGGACATACCTCTCACAATCTGGGACTGCTGGCTCCTAACCACTCACCTGCCTGATTGCCCCTAACCACTCAGGCTGCCAGCCTGATCGCCCTCTAACCACTCCCCTGCTGGCCTGATTTGACACCTAATCACTCCCCAGCCAGTCCGATCACCCCCAACTGCCCTCCTCTGCAAGCCTGGTTGCCTTCAACCAGGCTTGCCAGCCATCTTGTGACAATGAGGGGGTGGCCATCTTGTGACACAAGGGTGTGAAGGTCGATTTGAATATTACCTCTTTGCTATATAGGATAAAAGACAGCTACATGATATTGTCAGGACTGACAGAAAATGTATCTTTTGTTATTCCCATGTGGTAGCATTATATTTCTAGATTAGTCTGTGACTTCCTTTGGCCTCAATTTATTCACATATTTAATTTAAAAAAACACAAAGTTTAAATAAATAAATAAATTATATAAAAATAATTTAAATTTTAAGACTTTAAAATTAGAAAATATAATCCTTACATTTTTATATTGAAACTTTTATAAATTTACCTTTATTTTATGTAATACTTCATTCTTTTATTTATAGTTATAGGACCTATCCTGCCTGAAATATCTAGCATAGTCCAACTTCAAAATTTAGTTTCTAGAGTTGTAACTCCAAAATAATGGCTGATTAGTTATTATGGAAACTTTATTAAAAAAAATAAACTGTTATTAAAAATTTTAATGTACAAAATACAAGATAAAGCTTTTTAACTATGTAGTTGAGCTCCTGAGATTTATCTGTAGCCGAAACCAGTTTGGCTCAGTGGATAGAGCATCAGCCTGCAGACTGAAAGGTCCCGGGTTCGATTCAGGTCAAGGGCAAGTACCTTGGTTGAGGGCACATCCCCAGTAAAGGGTGTGCAAGAGGCAGCTGATCGATGATTCTCTCTCATCGATGTTTCTAACTCTCTATCCCTCTCTCTTCCTCTCTGCAAAAAATCAATAAAATATATATATATTTTAAAAAGTTTTATCTGTAGGGGCAGAAATTGAAGGAAAATTGAAAATCAGGATGGAACTGAACACAGGATTTAGCTGTCCTGGTTGTGGGTATGAATAGAGAGATAGTTGGTAGTGGATGTTAACCTTGCTGACCAAGAATTGGGTATTTAATGAACAGTAAGTGACATGGTGTAAAAGCCTTAGTCCATGTGAGCTGAGAGCTGACTATAGAAAGTCAAGTTCTTCAAAAAATCCTCAATGAAAGTGTACACTTTAAAATGAATTCTTCCTGGAAAAAAGAGATTTAAAAAACAAACACATTATTTATTATGACCTTGATACTTGGAGCAATCAATTGTCACTTAACGATTATAATAATTTAAATAAATACATATTACAGTCAGCCCTCAGTATTCATGAGGGATTGTATCTATGTTCATCCCTACCCTCAGATACCAAAATCCATGGATATTCAAGTTCTTTAAATCAGCCCTCCTATCTATGAGTTCTGTTTCCACAGGTACCACATTCATGGATGCAAAAACCAGAGATACAGAGGGCCTATTGTATATACATTCTGGTAGAAATTAAAGTTAGGGTGTAATAAAGGACATTCTCACACCCCAGTAAGGGGGGGGGGGGGGCGGGAGGAGAGTCATAATGATTCCCAGAGGAATTTCATAATTACTATAGGCCAGCAACTACTATGTTCTTTGTTCTCTTTTCCAAATGAGAGTAATTAACTATCGTTATTTTATTCCTACTCCAAAATTGCATATTCGTTTGGTAAGGGAGGGAGAGCATAGATAATCTGTCTTTCTAGATGCATAAGCCATTGGACCATAAACAATCTCATCCAAACCTGATAAACAGAACTGCTTATCACCTGAGATCCTAGCTTGATTTAGAATGTGTCTCTTGAGAAGAGGATGTAGTCTGCATTTAAAAGGAAAAGTTCGATAGATATCATAAGGTAAATGCTGATAGGGGTTACCTATATGTCCACCAAAGGACTTCCTTTTCTTTCTGTTCCCATGGTTTGACAGAATTTTCTAGCCTCACTTGCAATCAGTTATGACCTTATGACATCTCTGGCCAGTGAAATCTGGTGGAAATAAGTGTGTATCTCCAATATCTAATACAAACCTTCAAAAGAGTAGGTGCTCAATTTAAACAATAAAATAAAAAACACTCCTCTCCTCTCCTCTCTCACATTTATTTTTTTATTTTGCTGCTCACTAAATATTGATTAAGTACTCTACTCTCATCCTTGGCCTCTGGAGACCCTCTCATTTAAGGCCTGACCCAAGACCTCTCTCCAATAATACCTAATGAGTCACAATATTTCACATACCTTCGTTATTATCAGAGTTTAATTTTCCTTTCCTCGTGTCTTCCAAATTTTCCAAAGTGACATCAACTGAACTGCTAAGCCATTACAAGTGCATTCTCATTGAAATCCTTTTGGCTGCTGTGCCTTAACCAAAGAGATACATTTTAGTGGAGCTCTTTCAGATCATGAGTAAGATTAGTAGGGATTTGGCCTTTCTGAAGGAAAGATTTATAAAAATGCATCATTTTGCCAAAACCAGTTTGGCTCAGTGGATAGAGTGTCATCCTATGGACTGAAAGGTCCCGGGTTCAATTCCGGTCAAGGGCATATACCTTGGTTGTGGACATGTCCCCAGTGGGGGGGGGGGGGGGGTGCAGGAGGCAGTTGGTCAATATTTCTCTCTCATCAATGTTTCTAGTTTTCTATTTCTCTCCCTTCCTCTCTGTAAAAAAATTGATAAAATATATTTTTTAAAATGCATCATTTTAAACATAATTTCTGAGCATACTATTAGCAGACCAGTGATATGTTGATAAAACAAAAACAAAAACAAACAAAAAAACACAATTGCAATGGTATATGTCTAAAAGACCTCCTTGGAAAGTGAAAAGTTGCATGATAGATTGCTAGGCCAAATTTAAATTTTCCAAATGAGATTTCTTCAGAACAACAGTACAGTACTGTTTATTTTCCCCTTGCATGATCCCAATTTATCTGTGAACAATCTAAAAGGAATCCTAAAATGGTAAATATGCATGTTCTTTGAAAATAAACAAACACTTTTTAGACATGACCAGTTGCTTAAATACACTATCGATCACTGTAATGAAGACCGAGTCTTTTACTAACACACAAAGCATAATCATTTTGGTTTATAAATTTGGCTGAGACAGAGCCCTTCCCCCTCTTGTTTATTTATGGCCTTTGAACATCAGCTCACTAAACTTTTATGTATATAGACTAATTAAGAGAATAATATTTCATTTGATTTTCTTATTTTTATCAAAAGCGATTATCTTTAACAAATTCTTTAAATTGTTCTGCTTTTGTATCAGTGATTAATGTATTGTGCCTGGTTCTTCTTGCCTGTTAATTGTTTTATACAAGTGGATGCTAATATAAACAATAAGGTTTTATTAATGTCCCAATCAAATATATTGAAGCATATATGTGTTAAATACATGAGTGCTAAATAGGTGATCTTTCTTAAAAGAACATTAAGTTTGAACATTGATCCATATTTATTAATTAAGGTCTCCTTCAAAGATTTTCTGCAAGATGATGAAAAACTGATTATATTTATCATATAAAGCAGTGTATCTATTAATATATAGATTTTAAAAATATAAGTGAAACTACAACCCTTGAAGATACAAATTTTATTATAGACAGATTTATAATTTAAACCATGTTTATTTCTAAGTATATTCTCTTTTTATAAGTTCTTTAAAATTGAGTAATGAAATTTAATGAAGCTAACTTATAACTGCTCTACTATTGTAAAAATAAATTACCTAAACTTAAATAAAATAAGTTGAAAACTAAAAAGAATAGAAGGGAATGTTTATTAATTGGGATAGTTTGATGCCATAGAAATATAGTTTTTATTACTAAAAAATATCCAAAATTTAATTTAGTTCAAGCATTATTTACATGAACACAGAGATAACACAACTTAAAAAAAATTAAGAAGGATTTAGCAGAGACAGAACAAAATATTGAAGTCAATGTACATGTGATCAAATCAAACAGTATTTAATTCATTTTCCCCTCAACTTTTTAATATGTTACCTTGAAATCTTATCATAATGTTTTGCCTGCTTAACCTTAAAATTAAGTTGCCATCATGAGTGAATTAAATCTGGTCTTACACAATCTTAAATTTCAGTTATTTAGTTAATTTTTACTTATATTTCTTTATACATCTTATTTATCATTTCAAAGGATAGGAATATAGGTAGCAACCTGATCAAAACAATTTGTAATAATCATAAAATACAAATGGTTCATCACCATAATAAGTAACAAGTAAAAATTAATAGGACAAAAATAAACCAATAATCTGTAGTAGTTTTAAAAACACTGGGTTCATATTCTTTGTTTTAAAGTCTTTGCCACTCCTTCCAGTGAGTGATAGTGTCTATGTACCTTTCCCTAGAATGTGGACAGTCTTATGACTGCTTCAACCAATAGAGAATGGGTGAGTAATGCTGTGCAACTTCCAAGTATCTATTTATATAAAAGGCTAGCAATGCCTGGTTTCCTCCCCCTAGCAAATAGCCTCCTTGGAATTTCTTCAGCCCTGGAACACGACTTGCTTTATAGCCAGGTGGAAGCATTTTACACTGTAACCAAATGTCTGAAAAGGATTTAGCAGAGCCAGAACAAAATATTGAAGTTAATGTACATGTGATCAAATCAAACAGTATTTAATTCATTTTCCCCTCAACTTTTTAATATGTTACCTTGAAATCTTATCATAATGTTTTGCCTGCTTAACCTTAAAATTAAGTTGCCATCATGAGTGAATTAAATCTGGTCTTTCCATGCCTCATTTTCCCATGCCTCATTTCATTTGATCCTCACAGGCATCCTGGAGTAGGTAGATAGGAGACTTGGTGGAATCCTATTTTTTTATTAGCCAGAAAACAGAGATTTAGAAAGCTATAAACTTGATGTCACTGAAAAGAAGTAAGAAATTGTGGACTTTGAAAATGACTTCAGGTTTTCTCACTGTACAGAATGTAGTCAAACACTGCTGTAGTTAAATATTTTACCCTTTGTTCTCCCTGAATGATCTACAATAATAATCTGCTTTGTGTTGATATTTACTGCTGTGTGTTGACAGTTACCTGAAAGAGAAGTTGGGGTGCTTCACTGGACCAGAAAATGTTTAGCTAAATCAGAAAGTAGGTCTAATTAATCAAGTTTATTTTATACCTGTAAAAGGCTAAGTTAACTCATACATGCATGATACATATAAAGTTTTCGCTGGTGCCAATTGTACACATGTGTTTCAATCTGTCATTGTTGATCATGAATTTAGTTGACACTTCTATTACAGAGAAAGGTTTAATAGCAATATTAAAATATTTCTTCTAACACAGATTTTAGCCCAATGAAACTTATTTAATTTCCTTTCAATGTGCACAAATTAATGCACTGGGCCACTTGTATATCATAAAAGACAATGCAGGTTTAACAGAACACTCACTGTTTGAACTAACCCTTTATGCAACTGTCCACACTTTCTGATGTCATACTACTATGAGGAATCTAGGCTACATGGGAGACTTTAGTCATCAGTCATCTCCAACCAAGGTACTAGACACATGAGTGAATGAATGAGGTTTTGTGTGTATTAGTATTAATTGTGTATATCAATCCCAGTGTGTTTTAGTTTTCTATGCTGCTGTAATCCTATATAATAAAGAGCTAATATGCTAATTAAACCAAACAGCCAAGTGACCTTCCAGACATCCCTTGGAAGCTGCCATGGTGGGGGCCAAGGCAGAGGCAGTTAGGGGTGTTCAGACAGGCAGGCAAGTGGTTAGGGGAAATTTGGCAGGCAAGCAGGTGAGTGGTTAGCAGCGAGCAGTCCGTGATTGGGATAAGGATGTCTGATGAGGCAGTTGGACATTCCTTAAGGGGTCCTGGATTGTGAGAGGGTGCAGGCTGGGCTGAGGAGCCCCTCTCCTGCAGGAATTTCATGCACCAGTCCTCTAGTATTCCATAATAATTCTTGACCATATTTTATGCAACATCTTCCTCATTATTATACATTTTGGTTGTCTTTCTTTTTCAATTGCAAATGTACAGTAAAAATATTTGTACTAGTAACCTTGAGCAGATGTTTGAAAATACTTGCAGGAGTAGACTTATAGGGTCAAAGAATATATTCATTTTAAATGTCACTGGGCATGAATAATTTGCTCTTCTAAAATCTTTGCATAACTTATAAACATACCAAGATTTCTTCACTCTCTCAATAACATAAGCTATTTTCAATCACTTGGCAATATGAAAAGAAAAGACCAATATCATATTATTGTTTAATTTGCATTTTTTTCTAATAATAAAGGTGAAATGATTTTTTATTTATGTATTGTCTATTTATTTGTGGTCATTTTTCCGAAGTGTATGTTTTTGTCATATAATCTATTTCTACTGCACTGTGTTCCATTTGCCATTGTTATATACTAAATTACACTAAAACATAGCAGCTTAAAAGAATGGGTTTATTGTGTTGCTGCATTCTGGAGGTCAGAGATTTGGAAAGACATAGCAAGGTACTTCAGTTACATGATGCCTGGGAACTCAGCTATGGGACTAAAAGCTTGAGAGTGATGTTATCTCTGCAGGCTGGGTCCAGGGCCAGTGTCATGAGCGGATATGCACCCTGTGACATCACACAGGGCTGTGCCTTAGTAGGACCCCAGATTTGGTTTAATATTCTGCCATGGCTTTCTTTAAAGTCTTAATAATTTTTAAATATAGGATCCTCCTGCATTTCACCTGTCACTAGATCCTACTGGTCCTGGCTATACCGCTTTGTAGTAGGCAAAATGATGACTCCCCAAACTGCCCATCTTCTAGTCCCTCGAACCTGTGATTACCTTTTATGCAAAAGGGGCTTGGAAGATGTGATTATGTAAAGAAGTTTGAGGTAGGGAGATTATTCTGGATTATGCAGCTGGCCCCAATGTAATCACAAGGGTCCTTGTAAGTGGCAAAAGGGAGGTAGGAGGGTGAGTGTCAGCAATGTGATGGGCCATTGTTGGATCTGGGCACAGAAACAAGTTACTAGACAAGGAATGCCAGTAGACTCTGGAAGCTGGAAAAGGCAAGGGAACAGATCCTCTCTTAAAGCCTCAACCTGAAAAGAAACACAGTCATGGAGCACCCACAATAATAAAATAAAATCATTTAATATGTCTATACATCCAATTCCTAATTCTAACAAAATAGATATGCTGTTCAAAATATAGCAATAACAGAAAAAAATAATAAAAAAGTTACTCCAAAATTATAAACTTTTATTGTTTTAAAATTTAAAATATAAAACAATGAGTTGAGGTATAAGGAGATTTGCTGTTGGGGCTTTTTAAAATATATTTTTTTATTGATTTCAGATAAGAAGGGAGAGGAAGAGAAAGAAACAATGATGAGAGAGAATCATTTATCAGATGCCTTCTGCATGCCCCACACTGGAGATAGAGCCCACAACATGGGCATGTGCCCTGATGTGGAAGCCAACTGTGCATGACTTCCTGGTTCATAGGTTGATGCTCAACCATTGAGCCACATTGGCCCAGCAGGTTTTTACTTTTATGTTTAACGTTTTTATTTTCACCAAAATAACCATATTTCACTAATTAAATGTTTCAAATGTTTAAGAAATAGATCTTTCCATTGCTTTCCCATATGTAAGACTATAGGCCTGGTGCACAAAAATTCGTGCACTCAAGAGGGAGTCTCTCAGCCTGGCCTGTGCCCTCTTGCAGTCCAAGACACCTTGGGGATGTCCACCTGCCGGTTTAGGCCTGGGGAATTGGGCCTAAGCTGGCAGTCAGACATTCCTCTGGCAGCCAAGGAGTCCTCAAGGGATGTCCAACTGTGGCGGAAAGTGGGTCTAAGCCACAGTTGGACATCCTTAGCACTGCCAAGGAGGCAGGAGAGGCTCCCACCACTGCCTCTTCCTCACAGCCATCAGCCTGGCTTGTGGCTGAGTGGAGCTCCCCCTGTGGGAGTGCACTGACCACAGGAGGCAGCTCCTGTGTTGAGCATCTGCCCTCTGGTGGTCAGTGCACATCATTCTGGGTTGTTCTGTCATAAGGGTTGATTTGCATATTACCCTTTTATTATATAGGATGAGCTTATTTATATTATATTAGCAAATTTTCTGTTCCAAAGCTTTAAAACTGTAAAACCAGTATAAGTAAGCTGCTTTTACTTATGGACACAGATAAGTAATGCTAAATAATATAATAGCAATGAAATGTAAACAGGGGAGAAACCAAGATGGCAGCATAGGGTAGACACCTGAATGCAGCCTACCACAACAAATTTGAATTTAGAACTGAAAAACAGGGGAGGCATTGCCCTGAAGCGCCAGATGGCTGGCTGAGAGGAGGCTCTGCCATCTGGGAAGGAGAGAGAAGGCAAGCTGAACCTCAGGAGCTGTGAAGGTACGGAGAACTGTGTGTGTGAAAAGGCGCTGGCTTACTCCCGGTGCGGAGAGGAAGGGCCGGACCAAGATTGCTGCTGGTTTACTCCCTGCACACAGAGAGGGCGGGCCGGGCTGAGTTCGCTACTGGCTTACTCCTGGCACGGAGAGGGCGAACAGCTAACGTGGCTGGCTTTCTTGTCCGAGAGGAAAACAGAATCAGCCTATTGCTCTGATAAACGGCCCCAGACAGGGAGAGGCCAGACTGTCAGGCAGTGGGCAGAGATCTCTTGGTGGTGTGTGAAGCCAGAGGCCATTACTGCGGGACTTGGGGAGGAGCCGAAGGGAAAACAAAGTTTGTCTGCACCAACCCGAGACTCCGCCCTACCTGTGGCTGAGCACAGAAGCTCTCCCAGAGGCTGGCTTTCTCTAAGGAGGGACTTGCAGGAATCCAAAGCTGGTCTGCGCCTTTACCAAAGATGTGCACACGTGCCTGCAACCAATCTTCCAAAACTCTCCACAAACAGGACTTTTCTAAGGTGAGACTGACAGGGAACCAAAGATTGTCTGCGCCACCCCGAGACCCCGCCCTATTCAAGCAGAGTACGGAAAACCTCCTAGCTGAGACACTGCTGATCCTCATAGCCAATTGGCTTGGAGATCAACACTTCCCAGTGATACCAACAATAAGCAAGGCTTAACAACAAGACTGCACACACAGCCCACAAAGGGCTACACCAAGACTGTCCACTGCAGGTAACTGGGAAGGCTGTGCTACTGGGCTCTACCAGAACACCTAGCACACAAAGCTATTCCATCAAATCAGGGAAACAACTAAAATGCAGACAAGAAGAAGGACACAAAGGAAGGAGATGGAGGAAAAGAAAATATTGGACATTGAGTTCAAAACTACAGTTATAAGGTTACTCAACAATATCCTAAAAAAGGATGATAAAATAAATGAGACCTATGAGGATATGAAAAGGGAGCAACTAGAAATAATAAGGGATCAACAAGAAATGAAGAAAACATTGTCTGAAATAAAAAATATTATACAAAGTCCTAAAAACAGACTGGAAGATCGCAAGAATCAAGACAAAGATTTAGAACACAAAGAGCCAGAGGACACTCCTCTGCAGAAGGGAGAAGATAAAAGAATCCAGAAAGTTGAAGATAGTGTAAGAAACCTCTGGGACAATTTCAAGCGAACCAACATCAGAATTATGGGGATTCCAGAAGAGAGAGAGCAAGATACCAAAAGAGTACTAGAAGAAATAGTGACAGAAAACTTCCCCCACCTGGGGAAAGAAATAGACTTACAAGTCCAGGAAGCCCGCAGAACCCCAAACAAAAGGAATCCAAGGAGGACCACACCAAGACATATCATAATTAAAATTCCAAGAGCAAAAGACAAAGAGAGAATATTAAAAGCAGCAAGAGAAAAGCAGGTAGTGACCTATAAAGGAGCACCCATAAGATTGTCAGCTGATTTCTCAACAGAAACCATGCAGGCCAGACGGGAATGGCAAGAAATATTCAAGGTGATGAATAACAAGAACCTACAACCAAAAATAATCTACCCAGCAAAGCTATCACTCAGAATCAAAGGACAGATAAAGAGCTTCACAAATAACAAAAAGCTAAAAGAGTTCATCACCACCAAACCAGAATTATATGAATTGCTGAAGGAGGTTATTTAGGAAGAGGAAGAAGATAAAGATAAAAATTATGATCAACAAATACGTAGCTATCAACAAGTGAATCTAAAAACCAAGGGAATTTAAAAATCTGATGAACAATATTAACTGGTGAATATAATAGAATTAGAGGTATGGAAGGGGAGTGGACTGACGATTCTCAGGGAAAAAGGGAGTGGGGGTGTGGGAAGAGACTGAACAAAAACTGTGCACCTATGGATGAGGACAATGGGGGATGGGGAAAGGACAGAGGGTGGGGTGGGAACCTGGTGAAGGGGAGCAATTGAGGGGGGAATGAGGATCACATTTGTAATAATCTGAACAATAAAGATTTATTTTTTTAAAAAAAGGAAATGTAAACAGTATCAAAAGAATTCACCACAACCAAATAGTATTTATATGTGATTATTATTTAATATTAAGAAATTAATTAACAAATTAAAATTAATTTTTGGAAAAACATGATTACTTAATGAATATTAATAAGGATCTTATTAAAATGCAATACACATTCCCAATGAAAAATACAATGGAAACCTAGATACACCAGGAAGAGTTCTCACTTATGTGATATACCATTTAATATATTAAGAAATATTAGTGATAAAGATGAAATAACATTATTTGCAAATAGTGTGATGCTTTATGATAAAACTCAAGATAATCTACCTAATAAAAGAGTAATATGCAAATTAACCATCACTACGATATACCCACCAGCAACACCCACCAGCCAATCAGAGCTAGTATGCAAATAAACCCAACCAAGATGGCTACAGCCACAGAGAGCAGGAGGGAGGCTGGGTTTCCCAGGCAATGTAGGAATCCAAGCTTTCCACCTGCCGTTGCTGGCCTAGGCCTCCACTCAAAGCTACAAAGTTTCAATTATAGAAGGTAAACAAATCCAAATAGAAATGGCTGCTGGCCACGGAGCAAGCAGCAGGCTTGGCTCTGCTCCAGGCTACAAAGTTTCAGTTGTAGAAGGTAAATAAATTCCAGATACCAGGGCCTCTGCTTGGGTTGCCGGGGGGTGTGGCAAACCACTATAGGCCCCTCGCTCCAATGGAAACCCCACCCTGATCCATGACACCCTTCAGGGCAAACCAGCTACCCTCACCCATGCACAAGGCCTCTATCCTATCTAATAAAAGATTAATATGCAGATTGACTATCACTCCAACACACAATAGCTGCCCCCATGTGGTCAAAGATCCTGACCCCATGTGGACACAAGATGGCTACCACAAGATGGCCAGCAGGGGAGGGCAGTTGGAAGGGACCAGGCCTGAAAGGAAGGGCAGTTGGAGGTGATTCAGCCTGCAAAGGAGTGCAGATAGGGGTGACCAGGCGGGCAGAGGAGGGAAGTTGGGAGCAAACAGGCTGGCAGGGGAGCAGTTAGACTTCAATCAGGCTGGCATGGGAGTGGTTAGGGGGTGATCAGGCTGGCAGACAGAAGCAGTTAGGGGCAATCAGAAAGGCAGGCAGGTGAGCAGTTGGAAACCAGCAGTCCTGGATTGTGAGAGGGCAGTCGGACATCCCTTGAGGAATCCCAGATTGGAGAGGGTGTAGACTGGGCTAAGGGACACTCTCCACACACACCCATGCACCAATTTTGTGCACTGGGCCTCTAGTTTTGAAAATAATTAGCCTGAATAATAAAGCACGGGAAGGTATCTTGTTACAACCTTAAAACAATCACTCTTTATGTGTCTTTACAAATTGTTAGTTATATAAGCTATGGATTTCATGTTCATTTTCTCTATTCAATAAACATGTCAAGTCAAATATCCCCATCATGTTTTTCATCAATTTGAAGTCTGCTGTGTTATACTGTACTTTCATCAAAATAGTCTCATCTTTCATAATATTTTTGATTGTTTGATACAAAAATGGCTCTCGATATACTAATAAGATGACAAACGCCAATATATACTTGATTCTTCAGGTATTATACTATCTAACCCCTCTTGAGTTAGATAGAATTGACACAAGCCTCATCAGTCCAAGGATAAATTTAGCACTCTCCCTGAGATGTCTGCAGATGCCCGCTCTTTGTTCCTTGCTTTTCTCTCTTCTTTCTTATCTTGATCTTGCAAAATAACATTTGGCTTTTCCCAGGCCAAATATCTTCTCTTTTTTTTTTATGTTGAGGAATTTTGAAGATCTCCTATAGTCTCTTTCTTTTTTATGTGAGTTTTCTACAACCAAAAAAGCTTAACTTCCTGTTTTGTTTTGTTTTTTTCCCTAAGCAAATAAAGAGTTCCTTTCCTACCTACCATTCTGGCATCTCCTGCAAGGTCACTTCATTTCATTATAGTATGCAACTACATATGTATATGATCAATGCTACTAGTTTGTAAGGCAGGTTTTTCATGGAGGTTAAAACCCTGTCAGGCTGCATATCCCCCCTTAGTAACTGTGTGACCACAAAGGAGCAAAGGAAGCTCTGTGAGTCCAGGAAAAAGAAGCCACAAAATCACCAACTCTGCAGGTGGTTGTGAAGACTAAATGAGGGAATTATTAGAAAACATTTACCATAGTGCACCATATTAAGCACCAAATAAATATTTTTATTAGTATTATTTTTACCAGTCTATTGCATGAGCTTACTTTTCATTTAATGGAAATGTTTTAGTTTTATAATAATTAATAATATGCTGAATAGTGACAAATACACAGTGCACTTTAAAATTGATGTTTTCTTTTATGATATGAAAAATCAATTATAAATAATAAAATGAAATATTCCACTCACAATAGCAACAAATATTAAATAAGGATAAGTCTAGCAACAAAAATGGAGAATTTCTGAAGGAAGAGCCAACTGGCATATTTCCCAATAAAAAGACAACATTGATGATGACCAATCATCTAGGTTTTTAAAGTTTTTCTAATAAAAACCACTAAGTTTCTTGTTTTAACTTCAATAATTTTTTGTAAATTTCATCTGGAGAAATAAACAGGCTAACATAGCTAAAAAATTATTTAACAATCATAACTCTGTATTGAGAATGATTTGCTGGCCGTTAGGAAGTACTAGTTTTTTTCTGTGACTTGCAGTTAGGAAATAACAATGCTCATAGGTAGTAGCATCACAATTCCTGTTTTGCTGAGTGTATAAGTCCTAAATTCATTGTTTGCAATACTGTTTGTATTTGTTTTAAGGAAAACAGGATATAAAGATTCTAGTAGAGTGCGGAACACAATTTCTCCACCTACTTCCTTCCCTAAGAGAGTTATCTTCCTCCACCCCATCCCCCCAACACACACACTTTCCACCTATTTAACCAGGAATGTTAAGAACATGATGAAAAAATAATTTTTTAAAGTATTTTCAGTTGTGGTGTCCTTGTATGACTGAGCATTTCCAAGATGAAGAAATATATTCTATTCAAATTTCAGCCCTCTTATTTTGACATCAAAAGGCATTTGTGATTCTAAAGCAAAAATGAAAAATGATAAGACCAGTTTTTTTGTGTGTTTTTTTCTACTAGACAGAGTTCACTCTTGAGGGCACACATATGTTTTTCTTCCTTCCAAGGATGCCATTTTAGCTCTGAATAAACAAAAAGTGAATGTTTTCTGAGTAAAGGAAGAAATGGCCTCAGAGCATTCTACTGCTTACCAGATTGTTTATCTTCTAACTGAAAATGGATTTATCATTTTCTGAAACTCTACTCAACTTGTACTCTGAGAGAGAGAGAGAGAGAGAGAGAGAGAGAGAGAGAGAGAGAGAGAGAGAGAGAGGAGGAGGAAGAGGAGGAGGAAGAAGAGGAGGAGGAGGAAGGAAGGAAGGAAGGAAGGAAGGAAGGAAGGAAGGAAGGAAGGAAGGAAGGAAGGAAGGAGAAAGTATTGGTTAATGGAGAAGATAGAAAACTTGCCTAGGATGAAGGTTTGCAAGAAAGAATATTTTAGGTCCTTAGAGCTCAAATCCATCTTTCTTCTCCACAATATAGAGACCATAAAAGAAATATGTAAAGATTAAAAATTATGTGAACAAGTATTTTATTCAAGAAGCTTGTTCTGTCACACACAAAAAATCTCACTTATATATGAAAAAAATAGTGGTAGAAAAGAATATTTTACCTTGATTAATTTTCTCCCTCAGTACTTATCTTCTTTATTCTCTCTGAATCTTAGTCTATTTTAACTAAACTGCCTTGAAAAGCACCTCTTAGATTCTGGAACATATCACCTTGGAATGATTTCTTTTTCTCCCGCCATCTTGGAAATGTAACTATTCCCTAAAGTTCTGTTCTTAAGACCCTTTCCTTCTCTTTCCTTATTCTTCTATCCAGAAAATATAATCATTTATGGAAATTATTCCCAGATATAACTCTTAATTTCTGCCCCAAGTTCCCTCACTGCAGTAACAAATTCAACATTTATATATTTTTCACATCTCAGCTGTACAATTTCTTAACAAAAATTAGACTTACCTATATTTTTTATTTATTTACATTTTTAAAACTAGTTTCCAAATCTCAGTGTGTGTTTTTGCATTACATATTATCCTGCACATTCTTATGGCCACCACCCTGGTTCAAACCTTTTATATTCCCTACCTGGACTGCCAGAACCACCACTCACGTCTTGTCTTTCCCCACTCATATATATCCACCCTCTGCACTGTGGTTAGATTTTGTCAACTCAGAAAACTACTGAGATCTTCTGAGCCAGTAGAAATTCTAATCTCTACTTTAAGGTCCATTTGAAATGCCACTTTTCCTGTGGCATTTTTCTTGGCATATACACTTCTTATAATATCTCTCTCCTTTTATACCCCATAAAAGTTTGTGTATGTGTGCTTTAATGTCACTTGTCTTACCCCTTCAGCTATTTATATGAAAAAGCACAGAGAAAAGGAGAAGTTCAAAACTTTTCAACAAACCAATATGACAGAAATGAATCTAAGTCTCCCATGATTACAGTTGGCATTTTTCGTTTAGATAAGAGCATTAATTTGTGTCTATTTTTAAACTTTCTTTTAATTCTGATTCATTGTGGGGGTTTTTTTAATTTTGTTAACCCTCCCCAAAAAAATATTTTTCCATTGATTTTTAGAGAGAGTAGAAGCAAGAGGGAGAAAGTGAGAGAGGGAAACATCAATGTGAGAAAGACACAGCAATCCGTTGCTTACTTAATCCCTACCTGGATCGTGCCTGTAACCAAGACACATACCCCTGACTGGAATCAAATCCAGAATCCTTCAGGCCACATGGATCCTGAAACTGTGTTATCCAGTAAGATTTTTACCATTCTAGAAAATGGTAATTTGGTACAAAACAGTTATAAGTAGAAAGAGTGAGAGAATGCAACAAATTCAATCTGTATGTCCTGTGACAGTTTTCTGAAGAGTTTACATTGAGTTTCTGAATAAAAGTAGTTCACTTTTGCATTATTTGGAACCTGTTTAAAATGAAACCTCAACCGCTTATGATTGATGAAGGCCACACAAAAGCCCAACTCTAATGATAAAAACTAACCTCCACTCCTGGATCTTGGCCTACTGTCCCTGCTGACTTTTTAAATTATTGTACAAGTCACAAGGGCCCAACCCTCAGAAAAAGAAGGGAAAAAAAAGATGTGCTGCTAATATCAATGGCATAACTAGCTCATTTATATGGATCAGAAGTATAATATCAATATTCTTTGAAGTTATCATCCCTGCAGATATAGCATCACTAAAATCTAGCAATCCAACAAATTATATATTTTATTGATATTTTATCATACAGAATTTCTCTCATATGATTGGCAATCTGAAAGATGGGCTATTTGTTAATAGAGCTTCAGAAAAAATAGTACATTTGGAGTCCATGTGACCATGTTCAAGAAAATGAACAACTTGCTTAACCTTATCTCTTACTTCTTTGCTTTCCCTAAGATGAGAGAAGTTTGGTAGTGTAAATTAAATATTTAAATTAAATACTTTAAATGAGAAATCTATAGGTCTAATTGGGAACAGGGAAGGTTGATTGAAAAGCAGAAATTACTTATAATCAAGTTGTATAGGTTTTTTTAATATATTTTTATTTTATTTCAGAGATGGAGAGATATATAGAAACATCAATGATGAGAGATAATCATTGGTCAGCTGCCTTCGTATGCCTTAGACTGAGAATCAAGTGCACAACCTGGGCATGTGCCCTGACCAGGAATTGAATCGTGACCTCCTGGGTTCATAAGTGATGCTCAACCACTGAGCCATGCCGGCTGGGCTTATAATCAAGTTTTTGTGTATAACATATGAAAAAACAAGCAATGCCAAAGGCAATGTCTGCAGGCTACATAACAACAGTGTTATCTCCTGCACTTTTTTTTTCTTTTTTTTTTTTTTTTTTTTACAGAAACTGAAGCCAGACATTTTATGTCAAAATAGAGCTTTGAGCTAAGGGTATAAATTCTTTAGATTTTTGGAATACAGAAAAATCAAGTAATAAATGGAAGGTAATAAAGCAACATCTCAAATTCTTTCCTATAATTAATTCACTTTCCTAATAAAAATCTCTCTAGATTTAGAAAATCCCAACTATCCCCAGTCAAAAATTTGAATTTTTAACTTACCTCACTAATATTTTTGTGTAATATTTGTATAATAGAGGGTGATAAGACTTTTGGTAAATGACCCATGAATACTGTCAGACTTAATCTTTGAACATTTACTTAAAGCAATAGAATTAGAAGAATCTGAAATTCACTCTCAGTAGAATTCTTGCTTAAAAATAAGAAATGCCTCTTCCTCTTTTTTTCTCTTTCCTATAAAACCCGCTCTTAGTGCCGCTTTGCTTTGTTAACTTTCATAGCATGTATTCTCACTATAGCCATCAACACCTGAAAAATTAGTGGAAGAATTTGACTGATTATAGAGGCTGTTTTCCTTGTTCCACGGCTTGTTCTAAAAGGGATACTCAGCAGAACTTGCATTTTTTTTCTTTCATTTTGTGCTGTCTGCATGAGTAATTACCTCCCTAATTTCTGAAATGCAATTGAGTAGCTTCCACATTAGAAAAATCCAAAGATTGATAGAGCCATCGCTCCTAAAGGATTAGTTTGCTGCTATAATTCCACAGAGGAGGTCATTCAAATAGCAAAATGCTGCAAAGTTTAATTTCCCCTGTTTTTAAAAGCCAGAGATATTGTTACCAATTTCATGGAAACTGGAGAGTTCCCATGGGTCTTTTAAGCAGGTGATGATCTTTAAAACTCCCCAGAGGGTTGTGTTCTTGCCCTCATGGGATGTGTCACCCCAGGAAATGGCTTTGTGGTCAGCAAGGTGCAGAGTTCACTTTCTTGAAAAATAAAGCTTCTGACAATTTATTTGCTCGTGTGCTAATTGCAATTTCTACATACCTGTGCTAATAACTTCATATCAATTTGAAATCAATTATGCAAACTTCTTAGCAGTATTTGAACTGTGAGGAAGCTTGATAACCTGGTTCAATGACAAAGAATTGCATCTTTTAAAACAGGTGTCATCCTTGGATGAGATTGCCTGTCTTAGCCTGCTTGAGCTACCATAGCAAAATACCAATAGACAACAGAAATGTATTTTTGCACAGACTGGAGACTCCAAGTCTGAGATCAGGATGCCAGCTTGGTCAGGTTCTTATGAGAATTCACTTTCTGGCTTTCAGATGGCTGTCTTCTTATTGTTTCCTCATATAAGAGAGATTTTTGAAAATAGGAGTCAATCATTACGACCTCATTTAGCCTTAGTCACCTCCTCAAAGGCCCTACCTCCAATACAGACACATACATGGAGCTTAAACATATGATTTGGAGGGGGCACATTCAGTACCAACATATCCCAAAGCAAAATAAAGATCTACTGGTTTTTCACACATTTAGATATTTACAAGCTGCATAACTACAAATTCATGCTATGTGTGTGAAATCTGGATGTGGACTAACCCTTCTGCTTTTTTTTTTCTTTTCTTAACTAATCAATCTGGTGGTTCTTTGAATCAGCAGGTATCTAGAGAGATTGCAAAAACCATTAGAAATAAAACTATTTGTAGCTAGCCAAAGAAAATGGAATCTAGTTCTGTTTATCCCCTCGTACTTTTCAAGTTAGCTTATTTATTGTATTTACAAGCTTATTTAACTTGTTGCAGATGTTCAGGGGAAGTTTTGTAAGCATTCACTGTTAGAATTTTTTTTTTTTTTTTTGTGTGTGTGTGTGTGTGTGTGTGTGTGTGTGTGTATGTGTGTGTTTTCATAAAACCCATTTTCCAAATGTCTGAATAATGACAAAAGACCTCCTAACAGAATATTAAGCCAGGAAATTCATCTAAACATCACAACTATAAACTTAAATGGTATAAGCTGCAATTGCTGTCTGATT
Organism: Pipistrellus kuhlii; assembly: GCF_014108245.1. Lineage (NCBI taxonomy): Eukaryota > Metazoa > Chordata > Mammalia > Chiroptera > Vespertilionidae > Pipistrellus > Pipistrellus kuhlii. The sequence goes on along the minus strand of NW_023425573.1, from coordinate 50,912,679 downwards.
AATCTTGGCTCAGAATAATGTTGGAATTATTACTTTTTACTTCTTTTTTCCTCTCTTATATAGAAGTAAACACCAAAGCAAAAAGGACACAGGAAGAAATAGTGGCACTTAAACTAAATTTAAATCAAAGAGTTTAATTTCCAGTTAACTGATGAAGATGTGTTGTTTTCTTCTAGCATTATTGCAAGTTGACTCATACTTTCTACATGGAGTGACAGTGGGTTTTTTATTTAAATCTAGAGGCCCAGTGCATGAAATTTGTGCAAGGGAGAGGGGTGTCCCTCAGCCCGGCCTGCAATCCAGGACCCCTCAGGAAATGTTCACAGTGAGATCGGGCCTAAACAGGTAGTCAGACATCCCTCTCACAATCCAGGACTACTGGCTCCTAACTGCTTGCCTGCCTGATTGATCACCCCTAACCACTCACCTGTCTTCCTGCCTGATCACCCCTAACCCCTCTGACTACCTGCCTCATCTCCCCTAACCTCTCGCTTGCCATCTGATCACCCCTAACCACCTCTACCTAGGCCCCCGCTGCCTTAGCTTCATTCAGAAAAATGTCCAGAATGACATCCTGAAGGTCGTTTGGCTGTTTGGTCTAATTAGCATATTACACTTTTATTATTATAGATTTCTTTTTACTCTAACTGTGTAGTCTGGAGTATTTGTTTTTAAAAAGTTTTCTGTTATATTTATTCTTAGCTTTTAAAATTAACTCAGCTCCATAGTCTTAAGTATGGAGCAAGATCTTTGTAAGTTAGCCACACACTTCATTAATTGAAATTCAACCTCCCAAAACAAACCACAGATGCTCTATATATTTAGCACAGCCTTCTAACCAGCTGTACTAATCTGGGCAGTAACATTGCCCTGTAGCTAAACATCTGGACTAAGCTAGAAAACAGAATAATAAATAGTTGTAGAATTCTATCCGACAGATGCCTACAGGTGACATCACAAAATCTAAAAAACAAAGAAACAAAAAGAAATATATATATATATATATATATATATATATATATATATATATATACACATACACACACATATACACACACACAAATATATATATATATATATATATATATATATATATATATATATATATATATTGCCAAATACATTATTGTAACTTGAAAGACAGATCATGTACATTTCCCATTACTGTTTTCAACGAATTTGACTCAAAGCAACAAGATTTTCCACTTTGTAACTAGCTGTCAGATTGCATAGTACAGATCTTAGAGTTTAAACAGATGTGAGGTTGTACAGTTATAAAAATTGCACCATATTGCCTGGCCAGTGTGGCTCAGTTCGTTGAGCATTGTTTCATGCACTGAGAGGTTAATTCCTGAAGAGGGCACAGGCCCAGTAGGGGGCATGCAGAAGGCAGCCAATGAATGTCTATCTTCATTGATGTTTCTCTCTTCTTCCCCCTCCCTTATTTTCTCTCTAAAAATCAATAAAAACCCATTTTAAAAATGCACCGTATTTTTAGAGGTGAAAGCAATGGCTCTCTAACTACTTAGTCCTATATTAGGACCCATGTCCTAACCCTGTCCACTGCATTAAGAAACCACTGAATTCCCCACAGGAACTGTGAGAATGAGCTGCTTACTTCTGAGGATTCTACTTGGGAAGCATATTTTTATATCTGTACAGAACTCACTATGACAATTGTCATTATTTGTTTTCACATTAACACATTATATTTCACATAAACACATTATTTGTTTTCCACCAACAGGTGAAAGTTTGAAAGAACTACATTACTTGGTTTGGATGGCAGGTTTCCAGGATAACCAAACAACTTTAACATCCATGTTCCCAGAGCAGATTTAGGAATTCGAATTATACACAGAGGGAAAAAAGAATGTCTTGCCCTGCCAGTGTGACTCAGTGATTGAGCATCAACCCATGAACCAGAAGGTCACAGTTTGATTCCCAATCAGGGTACATGCCTGGGTTTGGGGCTCTGTTCCCAGTGTGGGACATGCAGGAGGCAACTAATCTATGATGCTCTTTCAACATTGATGTTTCTATCTCTCCCTTTCCCTTTCTCTCTGAAATCAATAAAAAAAAATATTTTTTTTTAAATGACTTATGTCTAATGGTAAATTTCCATTGTCATAGACAGGAATTCAGGGGTTATGGTGATTTGATAAAATCTATTCTATACCAATATTAATTGGAAAAAATCTTTCCAAGTTTCACATTAGAAATTATAAACAATCAAGTCAATGTACTACTCAACTAATTTGAGCCTGAAATTAATAAAACTAATGCATATAAAATGGAATAAATAATAATTTTATTTTATTCTGCAGAAAGACCAGACATTCAGAAAACTTTATATTTTCCTTCATGCCAGTACTAGTCAATCTGAGAAAAAAATATTATAAAACACTTTTTTAAAATTGCCATTTGATGATTAGGCATAACATTTATAGTAGAAAGCATTTTACTCTTTCAATATTTTTTTCAAATGTGTAAAGAAAGTGACTGACTATTTAGGACTTTCTTATAGATATAAACCTCAATGTAAACACCCATAGGAGGCAGTATTGTTCTTTTAAGCAATTAGGCCAAGATTGTTTTTCTGTCTTAGCTTTCAGGTTTTATTTCCTTTATATTCAAATGAAATGGATATCTTTATATAAATAAAATTGAGAAGAGGTGTAAAATGTTTTTATCCTTTCCATGGGAAAATAAAGGAGTCGAGTGTGTGCTGTTAAGAACTCACAATATCATTGCAGCTGAAATCCACACACCAGAAGTTCACCATTTGATTTAAGGGGGAAGAAAGAATACCCTTAACACTGCAGTTCACTGAGCATCATTTTCGCAGTAATGAAAAGGAAAATACACCTCTTAAAATATTTTTAGAAAGGTATCAAATGAGGAAAAAGGATTTTCTCTTTCTGCCACTTAGTGTGTTCATTAAAAGATGAGAAAAGCCCTAGGACAACTCTGTCAGATGATAAAGATCATATCTATATATGAACTGATACAGTAAAATTATATTAAGATAATAATTGTAAGAAAATATAGAATAAAGTATAGATAGGAGAGCTAACATTTACTTAATTTATAAATCCACATATGTGTGGTTTTATAAAATTATATAGCTAAAAGATATTTAAGTGTTTATATATATATATATATGCTTACCAATATATATATTTACCAATATATATATTTATTTATAAATATATATATATATATACTAGATGCCCCTTGCAAGAAGATTCCTGCAATAGGATTTCCTGATATGCTCTCCACTGCCCTGCCTGCTTCTCTCCCTTCTCCCCTACCCCACCTGCTTCTCTGCCTTCTCTGCCTCCCTGCTTGCTTGCTTCTCAAAGCTTTGCTCCCTTCTGCAGCATTTGGATTCTTTCTACACTATCTTCAGTCTTCGATCTGGCCTGCATATGCAAATTGACCACCATCTTGATTAGGTTGATTTGCATACTCTCCCTGATTGGTTGGTGGGAGTGATTTGTGGGTGTAGCAAAGGTACAGTCAATTTGCATGTTTCTCTTTTATTAGAATTTTTATTAAAATTTGTTAAGAAAACAATTTGTAAGGAAAATACTTTTGTCAAATTATTCTGAGTAACATAATTGAGTCAAACTGTTATCTGAGAACTATCCAACCCAGACATATATGGGAGGGAGGTATTTTCAATGACTATTTGTAATTTTTTAAATGTTTACTTAGAAAATATTAATGCCAAATTGTAAAATAAGGTCTATACACAGTATAATGAAAACATTATGTAAATATATGTGTGTTGGTTATGTATTTACATATTATATATACTTATATAGTCTATATCCCTAAATAATATATTTTATATGTAAAATATAAGTATACATATTGATATATAATGGCATGACTTAAACAAATAAGAACTAAGGTTTGAATATGGTGGTGTCAGCGAAGAGATTATCAAGCATTCAGAGAGAAGAGTAGCTAATCCAGGGGTAACTGTGTGTTCCCCATCCAGTTACCTCTCTGACCACCATGCTGTTTCTTGAGCACATGAGATATGTTTCCTTCTTAAACCATTGGACTTGGTTGTCTTCTTCCTGGAATGCTTTTCCATAGATGCATTTTTCTTATTTAACCTCTTCACATTTTGATCAGCTTTCAACTTGACAATAAGAATCTCCCTGCTCATAGTTACTTAAAATTGTTCTTCTGTATCCCCAGTTCCTGTACTTGTTCTAGGTTTTATTGTTGAGTGTGCCATTTTTTATTTGGACCACTTACAGCTTCCTAACATACTATACAACTTCTGTATTATGTTTACTGTCTACTTCCCACCCATCAAAAAGGAAGCTTACTGAATATAATTTTAAAGTCCACACCCCTTTCAAATGTTCTGAAAAGTATCTACTATAGGATTCATGATCATAAGAATGGCATTTCTCTATTCCCATTAAACTGTCATCTTCTCTTCTTGCTCTGAGCCCCCAGGGTTTCCCTGTTAAAAAGGCTATAATTCCGTGGAAGAGAACATCTTCCAGATGAATTCTAACTTCAGAAATATTTCCATCTGTACAGTGCTCATGTTCCATGATAGCTCTAATAAAATATTCTCAAGCAACCTTGTCTGGCTACATCCAACTGTGTTTTACTGTCTCACTATTTCATGTCTACTTCTCCATAGGCTCCGTACACCAGATGGGATTCCTCATGAAAATGGGACCCCTTCGTGGTTTGAGGCTGTGAGCGATTTAAGACATAGAGATGGCATATCCAACTTTGTAAAATGTAAATTCGCTACATTCCTTTACTAAAAGCAATACCTCACATTTCTACAGCACTTAATTTCATTGAATCTTCACAAAATGGAGGGTGGCCAGATATCATCTGTCTTCATTTTTTAGATGAGGAAATGGGTTTAAATAAATTAAGTCTTCCAAGGTCAAATTTATAGTAAATGAAAGAACTGGGACCATAATATGTCTTCTAGTTTCTACTCCAATGCCATTTCTTCTAAATCATTCTGCTACCATTACACTAAATCCCAGGTCACAGCAATTCTGATATACTGAGAGAACGGATAACCAATTTGAGGGCAACCTGACCCACTCCTCATTCTAATTCATTTCTAGTTCTAGTTCTAATACAACTTTGGTTTCCATAACTTTTATATTGTATCACTCTCTTCAAATAACCAAGATGTATTGAGAACTTTCTAATGCTCATCATTACACTCGTTGCTTTATACATATTGCTTCATTTAACCCGGCAGTACAGAAACCCCAAAAGAGGGGAGATAGAGAAGAAGACAGAAAGGAAAAAATAAAAGAAGGAAGGAAGGAAAATTCAGTCTTATTCCATGCATTCTAATAAATAATGGACTGGGTAGATTTTAAACATTTACACTCCTATTTTTTTTTCAAATGCATCCAAAACAAATATAAACATATATGATACCCATTAGGTATAAAATTATTCTCTACATTTACACTTAAAACAGAATTTTTAAATAAGCAGGACAGAAAAAAGAAAAAGCACATCATTCCATATCCCTAAAGATCCAAGAGAATGTCCTGTTCATGAAGCAGTAAGCCTTAGACTATTGGTAAAATTTCACTAAGTCATCCCACATCACTTACTGTTGGTATGAATCCATGTGGGATAGAGCACATGTTCTCTACCTTGGCGAAATTTCCTATACTGGCAAAGCTATAGTCAAATGTTAACTTGGTGCCTCCTCTCATCTTATCACCTATAACCCTATATGTAAGCCCTGCCACATCTGGTTCTTAAGGGATTAAGAAGATTGAGTAGAGGAATGCTAGTTCCCAAAATAGTTGAATGCATTTCCTGAATACTAAAATCTTACTGTCACACTTTATTTTCTCAAGGAATTTTTCCTCTAATACCCTTAAATGAGATTGGGAACCCCTTTGTTAAGAAAATGAAAACTAGCTGTTATCCTGTTCATTCACAAGTCATTGGGAAGCTTGGTTAAATTGCTTGAAACCATCTAACAGTAACACAAGCTTCATTTCTACCAGGTGAAACTGGCAACCAAAGACACCTATCTCATGGGTCATTTCAATCCTCTCTCCTCACAATGTGACACATGGGAAACAAAGGCAGTGCTTCTGAGTATCTTGTACCTATAAAAAGGCATTGGATTAAAAAAAAGGAATTAATTTAACAAAATAAAACAAGAAATGCAATAAAGCCAAATACATTGTAATGAAAATAAAAAAATAAGCATTTTTTTATTTACACATTTAAGGATTAATAAGTCTAATATGCATATCTTCACAGTTTAATATCTCAGAATCAGGATCATAATGCTACATTTTACAAATAATGAAATAATGTGTTACTATGTTCTTATAAATAATAAAAATAATATTTATATGGCTCACCAAATTGTGTTGCTGTTATATAATTTGTTGAAAAGAAAGTTTTGCCAAAAGAAAAGAAAGTTTTTGGCTCAATGGATACAGCATCTGCCTGAGGACTGAAAGGTCCCAAGTTCGATTCTGGTGCAGGCACATCCCCAGTAGGGGGTGCGCAAGAGGCAGCTGATCGATGATTCTCTCTCATTGATGTTTCTCTCTATCCTTCTCTCTTCCTCTCTGTAAAAAATCAATAAAAATTTTTTTTTTAAAAAAAGAAAGTATTTAACACTACTCTGCATATCTGAAATCATCTCAGAAAATAAATAACAATGTCTGGCTATTTATTTATTTTTAATTTATTTTTAATGATTTCAGAGAGGGAGAGGGAGAGAGAAACAGAAATATCAATAATGAGAGAGGATCATTGATTTGTTACCTCCTGCACGCCCCCACTGGGGATCAAGCTCACAACCCAGGCATGTACCCCTCAGTCCACAGGCCAGTGTTCTATCCACTGAGTCAAACTGGAAAGGGACAACGATGTCTGGTTTAGAAAGAACATTTTATGCTAAAATTATATGAGTGAATTGAAGGCATTAGAGTAGGAAGCAAAACCCTGGGGAGGTGATTAGTGATTTAAAATTTCCAGTTTCATGGTAATATTAATTCCACATACTAAAGCACCAAAATTGTGTTTATGGTGATGATATTGTATCAGAAAACAATAAATGTATGAAAATAGGCTTTATATGTTTCAAGAAAATAACACAGCATAACTGTCCTTTGAGTGTTATTTTAATAAGTTGAATAGAGGTCAGGTCAATCCCCAGTAATGAGAAAACTCAGGATAAAGTAAGCTTTTTACTATTATAATAAAATATCAGGGACATCAATACTACTAGAGTTGGTGTTATGTCTGTTATGTGTTCTGACCCAGGTATCAGTGATAGAGAACATCTTCATGGACCTAACCACCTCCCGAATTCAGCAAGGCTATTGTAGGAGACTCCAAGTTACTGTGGGGCCATCGTATATTTGTCTATAAACTGACTCAGGAATTTGCATAATTTAAGAATGTCTGTTGGTTTATTAGTAGCCAATTTACTTTTTAACATAAATACAGTCGATTCACTCACTAAAGTGCTAAAGGTAGAAATGAATGACAGAGTAAATGGAAAGAGAGTGTAACTGATTGAATAATGGCCTATGAAAAAGATATGACCAAGTCCTAACCTGGTACCTATGCATGTGACCTTATCTATACTAATGAAAGGGTAATATGATAATTAGAACAGATGTCTTCCAGATGACCTTCCAGACATCCTTCCGGACAAAGCCGCAGCAGCTGGGAAGGGCCGAGGCATGGCTGCAAAGGGCCCAGGCTGCAAAGGGCCCAAGCTCAGGCCAGCAGTGGCAGCAGCAGCTTCATCTGTAAAATGGGGATGGTGACAATTTATATCTCTTAGGGTTGTTGAAAGGATTGGGTGTATTAATATATAAAGTGCTGAAAACATTGTGAATTCTATATAGTCTCTATGTGGTCTCCACTTTTGGTCCTCAGTTAGCAGGGTTCTCTCCAGCAAGTCTTCCATTGCTTATTCAAAGTAACCACCATCTTGACCTGTCACCAATAATTACCTTGGCCTATTTTTGATCTCGTGTGAATGAGTCATATTTTTAGTCCTCTGGGCCTGTTTTTTCCACTCAATATGATGTCTGTGAGCTCTATCGTGTTACCTGGAGCCATACTCTGTTCTCTTGTATTGACATGCATGTTTCTGTTGTATGACACAATGATTTACTTTCCCTTTTCCTCTTATGGTTCATGTATGTGTTTAGTTTTATTGGTTCAGATATCATTACTACAAAAGTTTGCAAATTCTCTAATTTTAGCACAATAATGTCACAAGTCTAATGTACGGATCTAATCTGGAAGTGAATAAGTCATATCACATTGCAAAGAAAACAGAAATGATGGGAGGAACTCCACAGAGGCAATGAGAGAATCCCAAATTTAATCGGTGTTCCTTTGAAAATGCTGACTGCTGTGCTCTGCTTCACAAAACAAGCATCAGCTGACACAGCACCAAGGAGAGCTTCCAGAAGGAAGCTGGCCATTCGGCAGCACACTGTCACTGCTCATATCACAGGCTCCCTTCTGCAAAGAATGTCCCCTCTTCCTATACTTTGTCTCTCTGTGGTTTTTAATTATATCCATTTATCCCTTTTTTTTTTTTTTTTTTTTTTCTGTGCAGGATCCTTATTCTTTCCTCTCCTGGACTCTTAGCTTGATCCATTATCTCTATGTTCTCATCACTTTTCATCCAGCTTGCTAAGTGGTTCATTATGCTCTAATTTTTTACTACTCAGAAATACCACAGAGTGGTATCTACTACTAAATAGCTTTGAATAAGGGAAAGAAGATCAGGAAGGAATGAAAAGAAGGGGAAATGGACAAAAATAAATTATATTCATCTTTTGTTTTGTGCCCATATGCAACTCTAGAACAGAAATTCTTTTGTATGCAAATTTATTTTCATATTACAGTTGCCATATAATATTATGTTAGTTTTATATGTAAACATCGCACTTAAATATTTATACACCTTGTGAGTGATCCTTCCAATAAGTCTAGTACCCATCTGACATCACGCAGAGTTATTACACTATTATTGACTATATATTTCCTATGCTGTACTTTTATAGCTCTGTGACTATTTTTATCACTGACAATTTGTACTTCTTAGTCCCCTTTACCTTTTTCACACACACCCCAACTTCCTTCCTATCAGGAAACTCTCAATTTGTAGAACATAAATTATTTTACCTACTAATAAATTATGTTTATAAGTCTGCTTATAATGTTATTTATTTATAAGTCCTAAGTGACACTTTCTTCACCTGTTGAAAGTGAGCCTTAACTGATTTGGCTCAGTGGATAGATAGAGTGTCGGCCTGCAGACTGAAGAGTCCCAAGTTGATTATGGTTAAAGGTGTGTTGTGGGCTCAATTCCCAGTAGGGGGAGTGCAGGAGGCAGCCATCAATGATTCTCTCTCTCCCTCTCCCTTCCTCTCTGAAATCAATAAAAAAAAAAAAAAAAAAAAAAAAAAAAAAGAAAGAAAGAGAGAGAGAGAGAGAGAGAGAGAGAGAGAGAGAAAGAAAGAAAGAAAGAAAGAAAGAAAGAAAGAAAGAAAGAAAGAAAGAAAGAAAGAAAGAAAGAAAGAAAGAAAGAAAGAAAAAGAAAGAAAGAGCAAGCAAGCGGAATTGGAACAACTTTGTTTCATTATATTCAAATTTAAGAAAGTAAATAAATTTAAACTCAGAAGCGGAGCTGCTGTTTGAGGTCTGGAGGTGTGTGCTGTATCTGGGTCTCACTGCAATGGAGTGAGATTGCACCATAGATGTTGGCCCTGGGTTTGCAGCTGCTCCTATTGCCTTTCGAACCAGCTGGACATTTGAGTGCTTTTTTCTCACCCATCCTGACTTCCACATTCTCCAGAAAATGGAGCTTGCTTTCTTAAGCCCTTTTGTTGTATCCCTGTAATGATTATGTTAAATGTCAAGGGACAAAAAACAGTGAGCTTCTGGCCAGGTCAATATGCATCTTTCTCCTTGAAGATTCTCTTGTTTTTCTCATTACAGATAGGCAGTCAGTTTTGTGTGTTCTTACCTTGGGGATTTTGAATTATGTAGATGGAGTGAAAGACATGAAGCAATAAAGACAAAGTGCTGAAGAACAGGAGTTCAGAGGGAGCAGAATTTGGAGTCCAGGAGATAGGTAAGAGGTCAGGTTTGTTTTCTCTAGAATAGCAGTGACCATGTGGATATGTGAAGACCTACGGTCCAATCACAGGGTACCTATGCCCCAATGGTAACAAAATTTAAAGAATCTTCATACTGAAAGAGACATTTACAAACTTAACAATGTGAACCAATGAATATATCTCTTTAAAAAAACCTCCTTTATATCTTGGTTCCAGGGGGTGACCTTCCTTTAATCTTTAAGGAAAGTATTAATAGTAAGGTTAAATTCTTAGTTTTGCAGAAAGAGCATCCCAGAGTTGGATTTAGGTGCCTTTTAAGGATATAAAGGAACATGTTATCTTGTACATAGTGAGTTGGTGAGCTAAAACCTGTAAAGCACTAACGCTACACGTCCTGTAGAAATTCTGAAGGAAAACTTTCCTGGGATCTTGGAGATGCAAGCAGAGATTTCAAGAAGAAGAAAAGAAAAGTTTATTATCAAAGTATAATTACAAACAATGCCCTTGAAGAAAACAGCAAAGACCAGAAATTCAAAGAAAAATGACTCTTTTTGAAAAAGGTTTCAGGGAGAACATTGTTTCTAAGAGTAAATTTGTATACTTCAAATGTATACACAAATCAAACTACTGTAGTTTTTACAAGTGTAAAATGTGGAAAGTTCGTTACAATTACATTATTCTTTTCAACAAAGCAGACCATTGTTATTGTGATCACATAGAGTGAGAAATAGCCCACATCTAATAAAATGTTAAAATGGAAAAGAGTAAGGTTACCTTTAAGATGAGATACAGATGTTTTAATAGATCATTATGACAATGAAGTTTGCATTAACCCTATATGGTCAGATGTACACTGGGTTATAATTATTGGAACTAAAAAATGAGGTAAATATTGTTCTGTTCTTCAGGATCACAAACAAAATCTATGAATAAACAATTTTCAAACAATCATCTGTCCAAATGGTAGCATGTGTGGTAGACATTATAAATGAGTGTTGTATGCATTCAGAGATGAAAAGACACAAGGCAGGAAATCTTCCCAGAAGATAGGGAAAATATAGTCAAGAAGAAATTAAGCCCAAGAGAGGTCCTTCTAAATGTGTATTTCCTATTTTAATAATAGATAAGTAGTGTCACTATATTCAAAATTAAAGTAAAAATAAAAATAGCCAAAACCCGTTTTGCTCAGTGGATAGAGCGTTGGCCTGCAGACTGAAAGGTCCCACATTTGATTCTGGTTACGAGCACATCCCCAGTAGGGGGTGTGCAAGAGGCAGCTGATCAATGATTCTCTCTCACAGATGTTTCTAACTCTCTGTCCCTCTCCCTTCCTCTCTGTAAAAAATCAATAAAAAAATAAGATAAAAATATAAAATAAAAATAGTTGAAACAGAATCATTGATGGTATCTTTAATACATCAACATTTGAGAAGGGCAACTAAGAATAATTATGTCACAAAATTTTTATGTCTTAAGTATACATTAATTATGATAAACATAAAAATTTAAATTATGAATGCCCACTGGGAGACAAAGTGATCCTGTCTCAGAATTCTATATTTTGCCTCTCTTTCATTCCAGATACATCTTGACATTCATTAAAACACATAGTATGACTCTTCCAAATAAAATGTATGCAAATGAAAAATATCCCAGCACTAGAGATGCCCCACAATATTAATCATCAGCTTTGAGAAAAGAGCAATTGAACAGACGTTATACTCGGCCGTTATAAATCTCCTACGTAAACTCTGAGGATTTAGTGAAATTATAAAAATCCATTCCCCAATGGGAAGTCTAGTTGAGTATAATAGCTAGACATGAAGCTCTAATCATCATTCAGCATATCTTATAAAAAAAAAAAAAAAAAAAAAAAGGTCCAGAGTCACTGGAAAACCCTTTTTTTTTTTTTTTTTTTTTTCTCACTAAGGTGGCACAGGAAGAGGTGAAAACCTACAAAAGCCATTGAACATACTAGTAGTTCTTATTAACCAACATTAACTGCTTGCCCTGGGAATTCAGTCTTGGTTCTTAAAAGCAAATAATAAAAAGTAAATTTCATCACCCAGGTATTTTTTTTTCTGTTGGGTTTATAAGCATGAGAAGGAGATTAAACAAAATGGCCTTAAAGGCCATAAATATCCTACAGAGAAAGATTGCTTCCTAGGATTCAAATATATTGCAAGAATTACCTGTTTTTCAGAGACAGCTTTCTTTTTATCTTTTTCCCTTATGCTTCCATTGCACACCAACCTTTTACTGAAACTCCAATTAGTTTCATTGTTTATCTAAGTGAATAATAATCTACAACTTCATGGCAGGAAAGTCAAACAAAGCATTTGTGTTATTTTGATAATTGGTAGAGTTGATATTTAGTATTTACATGCAATGTACTAAAGAAATTTAGACAAGATTACTAGTAGGTGTATTCTGATGGATTCCTTGTGGTGTCAGTTCATTGATAAAAATATCATTTAGGCCCTAGCCGGTTTGGCCTGTGGTCTGAAGAGTTCTGAGTTCGATTCCAGCCAAGGGCACGTATCTCGGTTGCAGGCTCCTCCCTGGCCTGGGCCCTGGTCGGGGCTCATGCAGGAGGCAAGCAATTGATGTCCCTCTCTCACGTTGATGTTTCTCTCTGTCATTTCCTCTTTCTGTCACTCTCCCTAAAAAATCAATGGAAAAATATCCTCCAGTGAGGATTAACCACCCAGATACGTATATGATGTAACATGTAATGTAACAACAAATATGACCAGCTAAACCTTTTGATATCCCCCCAAAAAATCAGAATTCCAGGCTTTATGGAAAAATTAGCATGTGATTTTTCAATTCTGGCATCAATTTATATTTTAAATATATTTTTATTAATTTCAGAAAGGAAGGGAGAGGAAGAGATAGGAACATCAATGATGAGAATCATTGATCAGCTGTCACTTCCATGCCCTCTACTGGGGATAGAACCTGTAAACCTGGGTATATAGCCAGACAGGGAATTAAACCATGACCTCCTAGTTCATAGGTTGATGTTCAACCACCGAGCAACACAGGTTGAGCTCTGGCACAAATTTAAACATTTTTAAAATACAATTCAAAATAAATACATCTACTGCCTGAATTAGCACCTTCCACGTGTTAAACAGTACATACAGGGAGTGTTGTATAACTTATAAGCATCCCATCAAAAAAAAAAAAAAAAAAGGTTTCACTTCCTATCACATTTGTTATTTTATTGTTTGATTTCTCACCTGAAGGTTAACTGCAGAAATAGTCATGCACAATATAGACCAACCTATTCAGTGTCAGTTGACATGGTAAAAGTCCAATAGATTTTAGAGATCCAGTACTAGTTAGCTAGGAAAAAAGTACTAGTTATAAACTTTGGGGGCCAATTCTAGGGAAGGTGGAGTCCAATGTCATTAACCGTAAATATACTAATGTATCCTTATGATTTTAGCGTTTCTTGCTTCTACACGCCTTCTTCTCCCTTTTTGAAAGGACAGGGTACAGAGAGCCACAGCTTATAAATTGGTCCCAGGCCAGTGATACTGCTGGGGTGCCTGGCAGAAGCAAAGGCCAAATACACAGCAGGGAAAGATTTCCTCAAGTGCAAGATAATTTCCTAAGTGCAGTGTGGCATTTTGGGAAACTTTTTCTAATTGTGCCTCCTTCTTCTCTTTAAGTTTATCCTCTATACTGTGAATATTCAAGACTTGATCTCTTATAAAGAAATTGAAGTCAATATTTTTACTTCTCAGCCCTAAAATATTAAAACCTTAAACCTGGAAAAATATCAAATATGTACTTTACAGCTGCTCATGCCTCTCTATATATAATAATACAAAATGACTATTCACCCCAAATGTTTTATGTCTTTGATATGATTCCCTAAAAATCTTAAGATTATTCAAGAATATAGAAAGTTCCACTGCAATAACAAATAGACGTTTTCCCTATCTTGTAGCTCTATTTTAATAGAAGAGGATGATAACTTGAACAGTTCTAAAGGTAGACTTAGAGAACTAAAATCTCATACAAGGGTATGTGACTAAGTGCATGACCTTTCTGAGTTCAAATACTGGCTCTGCCACTTTATAGCTATGTGATGCTGGGAATGTCACTCTACTTCTTGGCCTTGATTTCCTCATGTGTAAGACAGGAAGAGTAAATACAACATAGGATTATAGTAAAAATAAGTTGAAAGCTGGAAACAAGGTAGATTAAACAGAAAACAAGCTGATTCTGTGCAAAATATGTCAAACATATTTTAAAACTTTTCTCCCAGGAGAGAAAAAAAAAGGAAAATCTCAGAAGATAGTAACAATAGGGAAAATAAAGCCATAGCAATAATGCCACATCTGATTCTTCAATAGCTGTTTGGGGATATGGAGCTATCAAATTTAGTGATAAACAAGAGTTCAGATTATATTGCCCACACAGGGAAAGATTATGAAGAACTGGAGTACCAGATACAAGATAAATGGCACACCTTAATTATTGAGACCTTCAAAGGACTGCATCTTCAATAAAAAGAGATCTTGAAAAGGGAAAATGTTTTTGAAAAACCCATCCTTCTATGGTATGTAGTATTAATGTATATTACATGCATGGTATCGTAAAACCTAAGGTGAATAGCTAAAATAAAAAGTGAGTGAGGCAGAATTTAGAAATACAAATTGACACAAGGTACTGATTGATGCTACCAGTAGATCAGATATGTGAACAAAAAGGTAAATGGTCATATTAATCCAATAAGGAACATTTACATGCAGAAGGACATGGAAGCATAGAAATTAAGGGTGTTGGAATGAAAGGGAGTCAGGGCTTAGGTTGAATAAAATGGAAAGTGGAACTATTTGATGCTGAAAAATAAGAAGTGGTAATATGGGCACAAAAGCTCTGTGTATCACAATGATTTCAAAACAGATATAATGAGAGAAAGGTGGTCCCACTGAGAGATCAGTATGCTATATCCAATATGCTAAAAGTTGATATTCCTGTGATGGAGTATGTTTAGGATAAGGCCACGGGAGATGTTATAATTGTTAAAGAAGACATTGTCAGTGCAGGATGCCTACTATTCTTCTCCCCCAGGATTCTGGCTGATAGAAACAAGGTCGATGGGGATCAAAATATCAACTCACTAATAAGAGTGGCATGTCCTCAAAATGCCCTGTTCTGTGACAAAGCTGACGAGCATCATGCTGCTGGCACCTGAGACCAAAGTGAAGGTCTGGAACTGCCTGCACCAAACAGACTTGGGATCCACCTGTTGCGAGAGCTAAGTCTGCAAAGCAGAGTCTGACTTACCCACCTGGTTTTACTCTCAAAGAGAGTCATGATCAGAAAGAAAGGTAGGAGAGTTGTAACCTTATGATCTGATTATGTTTACTATATAGGAAGAGAAAGTAAAGAGTCCAAGGTCCTTTTTACTGTTCTTGAAGCAGATAAAAATGAGAGAGGATAGGAGAGAAGGGGAGGGAGAACAAGAAAGAGAGCAAGAGGAAAAAAAAAAAAAAGAGAGAGAGTGAGAGCAAGAGAGAATGTGCTGCTTTTGAGGCTAAATAAGAGCACCCATCAAAATTAAAAACGTTGGTTCCATGAATGTCAATGTCTGCTCAATTTTACCAATATGTTAGTTAGTTAGTTAGTTAGTTAGTTAGTCAGTTAGTTTGTTGAGAGGGACACAAGCAAGAGGAGGAAATTATCTCCACAACTGCTCTATCCCTAATACAGAGGAGAGCAAAAGTCCCTCCCAACAGAAGCATGAATATGGGAATTTACAAGTCTCTCCAACATTTGAGGCAGTGTATAAATCATCCACATGATTGCCATTGTCACGTACGGTGAAAATGGAGCTAGAGTGTAAAAAGCTATAGTAAGTCTGTATATTTGCTTATTTTATCATGTCTAAGAGATTTTATCCACCAGATTATAATTCTAGACCACATGTGTCAAACACAAGGCCCGCGGGCCAAATCCATCCCGCCAGGCCTTGCAATGTGGCCCGCACCACGCTGTCATCACTGCACTCCGCTGCGTTTCCATCACAATGACAGTTTATGACTGTTCAGTAAACCATTCGGCCCGCGATTTAGGCTGGATTTTAGATTTTGGCCCCTTCTCTGATTGAGTTCGACACCCCTATTCTAGACCATCAATTTCCAAGTACTTTAGTAGATTATAATCCTAAAGTGCATTAATGGTTTCCTTGGAGCCCTCTAAGGCTTTCCTTCTTTGGCAATGGGCACTGCCTCACAGGGATCGTCTGAGACACCTGAAGATGACAATGCCGACTTGTTGTTTGTAGTTGGAACCTAAGCACGTTAGTGTTCCTGTCCACACTTACATTACTAATCTACTTCATTACCATAAACATCTTACATTTTGCAAGTGTCTAAGATTTTACACACATCATCTTTTTTTTCCATATAGGCTGAATTCTGTAGAAATAGAACAGTTGTAGTAGCTTCCCTATATAATCTATATATATTAAATGTATAATAAAAAAAAACTCTTATCCCATTGCATCATAAACTGGATGTGTTTTTCTAAACTGTTTCCTATTCCTACTGAGTCTCCATTGCAGCTACCCTGCTGCTATCTGGTATCTATCCCACTTACATAAAGTTGTCTTTCAACTGTCTGGCCCATTTTTTTGTTGCTCAAACAGCCTATTACTTTTTCATGAGCAGTTGCTTGCCTCTTTATCTATTACCAGTCTTTATCTTTCTCTCCAAAACATGACCCACAAGCTAATGAGATCAAATGCAGAGTGGTAAAGAGAGCTTGCATGGGCTTTGGGTTAGAGTCAGACAAAACAATGTTTCAAATCCTACTTCTACCAGCCACTAGAGATATAATCATGTATAAAAATATCTAAATGTATGTAATAATACTTCCATCATGGGCTTTGTGTATAGAATAAATGAGATAATGTATGCAAATATTAAAACATCCGAGGGGCCCTACCATATAGTAGGCATTCAATAAATTTCCTTTCACCCTCCAACAAAAAGTGGGTACCATTTTTGAAAAATTGCCCACTCCTGTCACTAGGTCTGAAAATCATTCTATGTTGGTCATGCCAGTTTTTTGGTTGTCTTAGACAAAAAAATATATTCCCTATACTTACATGGCCAGCTACATTTCTCATGGGCAACTGGCTCAGAGCTAAGTTCAGCCTGTAAGAACATTGACAAAAATTTCTTTAAGTAGCATCTCCAGCAGCAGCAGTAACTTCCACAGGATAGGATCTCCCTCCATGGGCCCAGCTGCTCCAGGCAGCTGCTGCCATGGATCTACCTGCCATGGCGTAGTTCCACCTCTGAGGCTTTAATAACAGCACATCTTCCCTCTGTCCTCCAGCCCAGATACAGTGGTGTTTTCTCATGTAAAAAAGACTGGGATTCCTTAGCTTGTTCTTTGGTTTTTAGCTCTCTGAACAATTCAGTAAGTAGGCCCCTATATTCATTCCCTCTATGATGCTACATAGCATAGGTTGTGCTTTCTTGATAAAGCCAAGTTAAAGTTTGTCATTAGGTTAGCAGTGATCTTTTTCCTATGTAATATTGACTCAATGCACATATGATTTTAATGATATTTATAGCCTTATCCTAAGACTTTATTCCTAGAAATGAAATACCTATATTTGCAAAGCTTACAGGGAATAAAAAGAATTAAAATAGTTTCTAAGGATTAAGGACATTGCTGAGAACCATGAGTAATTCCTTCCTTTGACATAAGCGAGAGTCAATTTGTCACACCTCTCAGCTCTTTCACGGGCAGCCAAAGACAACTCTATCTTGGGCTGCCCCAGAAAAGCACCTCTAACTGAGCAGCTTAAGCAACCGAAATTTGCCTTACAATTCTGGAGGCTAGAAGTCAGATCAAGGTGTAAGCTGAGTTGGTTCCTTCTGTGGAAGCCAGGGTATAGGTCAGTTTCCTCAGCTTTCCCAGCAGCAGCAGCAGCTCCCACTGGACCGGCTCACCTTCCACAGTCCCAGCTTCCTCCTAGAAGAGCTGTGAGGAAAGAATCTGTGCTTCACCACAGCTTCTGGCAGGTTCCCAGCAGGTTTCAGCATCCCCTGGCTTGTAGAGGTATCACCCCAATTTCTGCCTTCATCTTCACATAGTGTTCTTCCTGTGTTCATGTCTGTGTCTAAATTTCGCCTTTTACAAGGACCCTATTCATATTATATTAGAAACCAATATCATTCCATATGAATTCATGTTGACTAATTACATCTGCAATGACACTATTCAAAAAAAGGTTTGAATTCTGAGATACTAGGGGTTAGGACTTCAACATAATAATTTGTGGGGGTGGTTGGGGTAGTTGTAGGACACAATTCAACCCATATGGCAGGCTAAGCTGCACATCTGGAGAACACAATTTTTTAAAGGTTTCTGCATAATCTAGATAGTTTTTAGAACATAATATTCATTCTACAAAAAAAAATAGAACATCTGCAAGCATCTTTCATTCTCAGTAGATCATTTGGAAGAGAAAAAGGAGAAAATTCAAATATAATCAGATCTCTCCTTTATTCATAACCCTAGGTACTAAGTGATTTGTGAAGATATCACTTTATGTTCCACTTATACTATGGTATTGAATGATGTAATTCTATATAATTTATGATGGCTCTTCCAATTAGTTGAGTTCCTTAAAAAGCCAGGTCACCCGGAGAGGTTCTGGAGGCTTATTAATTAGAATCAAGTAAGACAGATTGGCATTACATACCACCACGATAAAAGGCATAGTGGAATCAGAGAAAGAAGAGATTTGTTATGAGCTGTTACAAAAAAAGCAGATACTATACGAGGGGGGAGAACACAGGACAGAAATAAACTGAAACTCGTTCCCTGCATCTAAGAAAGAATCACAGTAAAATATTATTGCTTAAGACAGCCTGGGAAGTAGAAAGATATAAAATGTTTATAACGTGGAAATAAAGCTTAAGACCAAGTGGGAATGAACTGATACAGAGACATCAAAAGCAAAGTCATTAGAATAAAGTATTTTAAATTCGTGCTTGCATTTTGCTTGGAAGGAAAGCAATGGCACATATATGGGAAGGGTAAAGTCAGTGGTGTTTCACCTTCACTCCAAGGCAAATATCTTCTTTATGGTAAAGGTACTTTCTGGGTGAAGGGGGATAATTGTGGAGATAGAGTACAAATTTCTTAAGCTCTAACAAAACGTGTCCCCCAAATCTTGGAGTTTTGAATGGAGATATTAGAAGTTAGGAGAAACTTTATTTCCAAATGTTCACAGTGAATTTAAGGGGGACTTAAATTTACCTTTGAGGCACATATTTTCTTTGATTTCTAATAACCACCATAGTAGTATTTCTAGTTAATAAAATGCAAAACAAAGTTCCTCTTCTAAAATGAAGGATTTTGCTATGCTCTAAGAAAGTAACCTGCTCTCTATTATTATATGAAACTAGAGGCCCGGTGCATGAAAATTCATGCACTGGAGAGGGTGTCCCTCAGCCCAGCCTGCCCTCTCTCACAGTCTGGGAGCCCTCAGGGGCAGGAGGCAGCCCAGCCATCACACCTCTGCTGCTTCCACTGCCACTGCCGGCAGCCCAAGCCTTAGCCGGCCCTGGTTACCTGAGCCTTGGGAGGCCCTGGCGGCTGGGCAGCTGCCAACAGAAGCTTGCCTGTACCTCAGGCTGGCCCTGGGGAGCTGGAAGACTGAGAGGACTGGCTGACTCCAGAAGCAGGTGTGGTATGACCAGACCTGCATGGGGGCAGGCCCAGCCATGCCACATACCTGCTGTCCCACAGGGCTGAGGGGGCTGGGCACTGCTATCTCGTGGCTGTGGGTGCTGCCATCTTTGAGGGTGTGGTGGTCAATTAGCATATTCCCTCTTTATTAGAGAGGATGGTATTGTGGGAAATAATACATGTTTAGGTCCATATATCCTTCTGGAAAATATTTGCAATTACTTATAGTGCAATAACTCTGGAAATTATTGTTTGTTACAGTGTATGTGTGTGTGTGTGTGTGTGTGTGTGTGTATGCCTATGTGTGTGTGTGTGTTTTTGTTCAAATATTTGACATCTAGAGATGGGAGAACAAAGACTTTGAACAGTACAAAAATCTTAAACACTCCTTAAGCTAGAGGACAACCCAAAAGAAGAAATCAGTCTATACTTGATGATCTCAACTTAACCTGGACAGTTTGTTGTTTAATGAGGCACATACCTAGCAAAATAACTCATAAATGAATAAACTAATATCTGGTTATGCATCCTAATATGAGTGCATTGCTAGAAACTAAAAATGAGGGCAAATGCTATAGACAGGGGAGGGGTAGTGAGTCAATATCCTGAAATGAAGATGATTTGGAGTCAGAAATTGAGGACTTGATCTTATATTTGAGTTGAGAAAAGAGTTCTCTCCCATTGGGAGGCATTAGATGTGTGCAGAGGGCTGACACTACTCAGCACGTGGATAATCTGAAATCTTCCCAAAGAGGTGGTAAAAGAAACAGTGCTCTTTATCATGCACACAAGAGCCTAAGGAGTCACACCTAATATTGAATCCAGTTTGACGTGTCCTTGTATTGAGTACCCTTCTGTTATCCTTAAGACTTAAGGAACATTATTGGTGTATAGAAAAGTAATTAACTTTTGAATATTTATTTTGTATCCTGATACCCTAGTGAATTTGTTTATCAGTTCTAATAGTTTTTGGTAGAATATTTAGGGTCCTTAAATACAGTGTCATGTAATCTGCAAGTAATGACAGTTTACTTCTTTACCTCCAATTTAGCTGCCTTTTATTTCTTCTTCCTGTCTGACTGCTGTGGCTAGGACCACCAGTATTATGCTGACTATGATTGGTGAAAACAGATCTCCCTGTCCTGTTCCTAATCTTAAGGAAAACACTTTTATTTTTTGCCATTAAGTATGGTGTTGGCGATGGGATTGTCATATATGGCCTTTATTTTTATTTTTATTTTTTTGTCTTGAAAAGTAAATAATTTTAATGATGAAAAATATTACATTTACTCAAACTTACATTATTGGTAAAAATATTTTCAAGTTTTATAAGCTTTGAGTACATATACCTGTTCTTTCTTTTTTTAATTTCTTTATTGATTATGGTGTTACATGTGTGTATACAGGACCTTTATTATGTTGAGGTATGTTTCCTATATTCCCATTGGATGAGAGTTTTTATCATAAACTAGAGGCCTGCTGCACGGATTTTTGCTCTGGTGGGAGGCATGGTCTGTGAGGATCGAACTGCTATGGGAGCACCACTCATCCTGGTCAGTCAAACAGCTGTGGACCAGCCCTCTGAGCAGCTGCCCCTACTATTGGAGAGCACTGACCACCAGGGAGCAGATCTTGCATTGAATGTCTGTCCCCTGGTGGTCAGTGCACATCATATCGATTGGTTGACCAGTCATTCTGGTCATTCCACCATTCAGTTGCTGGGATTTTATAGATATATGATGATAGCTAGCTAGCTAGCTAGATAGATGAGAGAGAGAGAGAGAGAGAGAGAGAGAGAGAGAGAGAGAGAGAGAGATGATAGATAGATAAATAGATAGATAGATAGATAGATAGATAGATAGATAGATGCTGGATTTTACCAAATGCTTTTCTACATCCATTAATATGATCATGTGATTTTTATCCTTTATTTTGTTTATGTGATGTATCATACTTATTGATTTGGAAATACTGTACTAACTTTGCATCTCCTAAATAAATCCAGTTGATCATGGTGTATGGTCTTTTTAATGTATTGCTGAATCCATTTTGTTAATATTTTTTGAAGATTTTTAGCATCTATGTTAATCAGAAATACCAATCTATAACTGTCTTTCTTTGTAGTGTCTTTACCTGGTTTTGGAATTAGGATAATGCTGGCCTTGTAAAAGAATCCAAAAGTCTTCTCTCATCTTGAAATATTTGGAAGAGTTTGAAAAGGATAAGCATTAGTTCTTTGAATTTTTGTTAAAATTTACTCACATGGAGAAGAGATTAAGAGGAGAAAAAATCTTATAGACACACACAACAATGTTATTATCAGAGGAAAAGAGGGTAGGGGGGCAGAAGAGAGTAAACGAATACAATATACAGATGATGTATTATGGAAGTGTACACCTGAAACCTATCATACATACTTTTATTAATTAATGTCACCCAATAAATTCAATTTAAAAATACTTAAGAGACAATTTGTTAAATGCTACAATCTGTGTTTTTGGAGAATTGGGAGCAGAACCTATGTCCATGTTTGGGACCAAGTAGTAAAGAAAACAGAATTTTTATAATTCTTCCAAAGGTTGAATATTGACAACATCTTTCCAAAGTTAGTTTTTCCAAAAATGTAAGTGATGAAGAGCAAAGCAAACAGGAGGTCCTCCTGAATTATTATCAGGGTAAAATTAAGCATAGGAAGAACTTTACTGGAGATTGGTAGAAAAACTATTTGCCATAATTTCTAGAAGGAAAACATTATCTAAGGAGAACAGGAGTGTGGGGAACAAGCTTCCATTATAACTCATAAGATATTTGCTGAATAAACAATAGATATCTCATTTATGTGCCCTTAGAAGTTTCTGTGCTTTATATTTGGTTTTATATGGAGCATTATTTGATTCATCATTGATGAATAAGTTAATGTATGTTGTTCTTATTAAAATATATTTTTAAAAAGCAGAGATAATAGTACATTCATATTTCCTTTGCACTTGAGAAGATGAAATCCCTCAGTAATAAATAAATAAAAATCTTATTTCAGCCATAGTTTCCTTTTCTTCTCTGGTCAACCATCCTCACTCCAACATGTAAACTTTTTTAATCACTTCAATATAAATGCCCAGCTTTTTAGCACAGACAACCCATCCTAGCACAAACCTAGGTTACAGTTGTTTGCTTCATTGATAGTCTTTCCTTTTGGATTATTCCCAAATGGACACTGTCCCTTAAAGAAAGGTACCATTTATTTTTTTTTAACAAGCTTAACTTGAATTTATTGGGGTGACATTGCTTAAATAAGTTATATAGTTTTCAGGTGTACAATACTGTAATATATCATCTTTTTATTATATTGTATTTTCACCATCCCAAGTGGTCTCCTTTCATCACCATTTGTTCCCCCTCTTAACCTCTTCTAAACTCCTATCATTTAAAGATTAAATAATTACCTTATGATATTTTTAAATTAAGGCATGTCCATGGTTTAGCAAATAAGTTAATGTAAAATATTTATTCTACCTATGCCCCCCTGAAGGAAAAAAAAAAAAAAGGTTAGTTAGGAATTTTCTAGACTAATACATTTGTTGTATTTTCCTAATAAGATAGTTTACCTATCCAGCCTGAGAATTTCACTCAACCTCAATCACTAGTGCATCCCATACTTTATAAAAGGAAATGCATTTTTTTTTTTTACTTAAATGCTCATCTTTGACTGTGATCACAGCTAATTAGTGGCAGGAGCTGTATCAGAACTTGCTCTTAACTCTTTGTTCAGTGCTCTTTTGATTGTACTACATTCTGTTTTCAACTCCGCTCTGTTTTTAACTCTGGGTTCTGGGCATTCCCTGGATTTAAACATTTCCCTAAGCCAGTTCCTTTCCACCTTCTACCTGGTTCTCCACATTCTCCCAATTTGTTATTTTCCACCATAATGCCTCACAGAGGTAACCTGTAAAAGAATTAACATTATACCAAAGGAACACCAGTAACCAACTTTAATTTCTCATTTCTTGAGGAAAGATTGCCGTGCCCTTTAAGACCAATAGATCCAGCCGTTTAGGAAAGACAGCACTGTCATCAGCCCCAAAGGCCAGCACCCCAGAAAGGAAAATATTTTCTTAAGAAGAACTCAGAATTAACTCAAAAATTGATACAATACAGAGGTAACAAAAATATTTTCTTTTTTGTGTGTGCCATTTGTTGATTTGCATTTTTCTATGCCCATTGTCAGCAAACTGTGGCTCTTGAACTACATGCGGCTCTTTGGCCCCTTGAGGAGGCTCTTCCACAAAATACCACAGCCTAGGTGAGTCTATTTTGAAGACATGGCTTTAGAAGAAGTTTAAGTTTAAAAAATTTGGCTCTCAAAAGAAATTTCAATCATTGTACTGTTGATATTTGGCTATGTTGATTAATGAGTTTGCCGACCACTGTCCTAGGCCAGCTGGAGAAATTTGGATTTAATTATGTGTACCCATTAAAATTAGTTCACTTGGGGCAATGATAAGATATGTATACATATAATAATTTAATTTAAAAAATAAAATAAATAAAAAATAAAATAAAATGAGTTCACTCACGATAGAAAGAAATTATGTTCAAATGAATAAAAACTTTTTATGACTAACTCTGTTTTCTTCATCAGGAGAAAAAGAAAGATAGAGAATAAAGGAAGAAGGAAAGAAGAAAGGAAGAGGAGAAAGTAGGAAGGAAATAAAAAGAAAAAGGAAGAGGAGAAGGAAGGAAAGTAGAAAGGGGGCAGGGGAGGGGGGGAGGAAGCTGATCGATAATACCAAATAGAGATCTCAGGATTTTTAGGACTTTACTATTAAAAAGTGGGAGGTTATATATTGCTTTACAAAGAAACCTCATTATTAGACTTTTATTGCATTTTAATTTTTTATAGACCCTTAAATGTCTCAGAGAATAAAAATATTCAGGTATCAGGATACGGTGTCTGATCCAGGATAAAAAAGATTCCGTTTGACTAAGGAGAACTAGAGGCTTTGGTTCTTTTATGGGAAACATGAAATTCCCCCAAACCAATCTGGAAGCCAAATTATTTCTCTGTAAAGAAGAATGGAGGAGCAGAAGGGAATGAGAAACCATTTGTCATGCTAGCCCTACTCTAATGCTTTCTGGGACCTATTTATCTCTTGCTTATTATGTAGTCAATATAGAAAATGCAGTCTCTAAAAGTTGTCCTGCAGCTCCGGGGAGTAGTGAAAAGTCGTATTCCATGGACCTCACAGAAGGAGCGATCTCCCCCTTGGACTCAGGTATGGTTCCCCATGGCTGCTGAGCCTTAAACCTTGTGGAGTGTCCACGGTCCAGGAACTACCAAGGCAATTTTGCTCTGGATAGAGCTCAGAGAGGAGCTGTTCTTTACGTGCTATTGATCACAAATGGAAATATATCTTCTTTAACTGGGTACGCTGCCCTTTGAAGTCTCCCACCTTGATGTAATGGGACAAACTGAATATTTTTCCATGTTAGTGGGAGGAAGTTTTTCCGATGCCACCCAGTTGCTCTTTTCTTACAGAAAGCAAAATACAGATTTCCTTTGGATGCAACAGACATCAAGAAATAAAACACACACACACACACACACACACACACACACACACACACACACAACTGTCTCACAAGCAATGAGAAATGACATCCAAAGAAATCACACATAGCAGAAGTAAGCTTCCTTTCTGAAATATTTGGCACCGGACACAAGACTAAGAGACTTGCAAGGACCACCTGAAAAAAATTATGAAAAATAATTAAATAATATATTCCTTACAAACTTGTCCTGAAAATATAGATTGTGGGCTGCCTGTTCAAACAAAATACTTCGGGAAATATATTTAACAAACTAAGAAATAATAGCTAGCCTGTAAGAACAAATTGTAGCTGGTTCAAATGCCTACATAATGTGAAATCTGTTTTAGTTGCTAAAACCTAAGCAAATCGGGTACAAACGGACTCAGACCAACAATAAAAGCTTACTGGTTGAAATAGTCAAATAGTTTCCAAGACTTAAAAATATCTCCTACACATAGAAAGATTCCCTTAGTTCTAATTCAAGTGGATTCTAATTCCTTTAGTTAGATAAAAATCCCAATATGCAATTTCAATGGGCAAATCATTTATCTTAAAAGACATCGGTTCTTTTTGAAAATTTCCCAATGCTTCTTCTAGAGATAATGGAATTCTCTCCCTAAAATAACTTAGATGGTGATGCCTGAAAGCAGATTAAGGGGAAGCATGCGCTCTGTTCCTTGAAAAGGTGTGTTTTTGTATGTCTGCAAATAGTAAATACCAAGAACCTTTATATAGTACATCTGTGTGAAATATTAATGAGACAAGTTCCCAAACTGTGTGTAACTTAATGAAAGAGTTACCTAGCAAGGAAATTGGCTCAGGAACATCTAATATATTGGCTGAAATGTTAAAGGTGATGTTTGAAGTTTGCAGCCTGTCGATGCAAGTAGGGATCTGAGCTAGTTCACTTGCTGTAATAGCTTACATCTTTTTCTGGATTCTTCCTAATAACTGCACAACTGAAATAATTTTAGCACATAAAGTCGTCTGAATTATACATCTGGTGCTGTTATATATCTCTTGGTCTTTCTCCAAGGTGAAAAAAAAAAAAAAAAACTCTTTGCAAGTGATAAACAAAATGTTCAAAATTTCCTTCTGATTCTTTATTTTTATTCTAATTGTAGTATGACAGAGCCCTTGGTTTTTCTGTAACCCATGGCCATATATATTATTGTGAATTTAATATTGTCATATAAAATTTTTGAATGAATATTAATGTGAATTTTAAAATACCCCAGCACAGAGGAGAAAGCATAATTTTGCCCAAAGAGATTTAGAAGACTGCACTAAAGAGGACATTTGAGCTCTGAAGCATGCTTAGGAATTTTTGGTTAAAACAAAAGAGAAAAAAAATTTCAAACTTTAGGAAGAGCATGTGCAAACACATGTGGTCCTACAAGGGCCCAGTGTAATCAGGAAATAACAAGCCTTTTTGACCAGCTATGGAATAGAGTACATGAGGGCAAATGATGGGTAGGCCAGCATAATTACAAGCCAACATTA
Organism: Pipistrellus kuhlii; assembly: GCF_014108245.1. Classification (NCBI taxonomy): domain Eukaryota; kingdom Metazoa; phylum Chordata; class Mammalia; order Chiroptera; family Vespertilionidae; genus Pipistrellus; species Pipistrellus kuhlii. The sequence goes on along the minus strand of NW_023425573.1, from coordinate 50,885,710 downwards.
ATTTATTCTCAAAATAACAGCATTAAGAAAACGTTCACTCTTATGGTGATTCGTGGTATGCCTAGTTCCACTTTGCTTTACAATCTTGCTCAAAATGGCACAACATATATGTTGTGTGAACTGCCAGCTGAAATAGCAAATAAAATTGATACAATGTACTTTCTTGAGCCAAGTGACTGAATTAGAAAGGAATAGGAAGCAATATTCTAGAAATAGAATGAGGAGATATATTTTATGGCCACATAAAAAATAATATCATAGAAAACATTTAGAAGAAGGGGGAAACATTATTACCTGGCATTAGCATTGAATGAACTAAATTGAGTCAATGAAACTGTGTCTGTGCAAAGAAGGGAATGGACACTATAACAAGTATTTGAAAAAGTAAAGGTTACATATATATAAAAGCTTAAGAATGACCAGTCACTATGATGCGCACTGACCACCAGAGGGCAGATGCTCAATGCAGGAGCTGCCCCCTGGTGGTCAGTGTGCTCCCACAGCCAACCTCCCCTGGCTGGCCAACCTGCCACCATCCCTCTCCCTCCCACCCTCCCTCCCCCAATGGCTGGCCCTGATCAGCCCTAATAGGAACTGGGTGAGATAGCCCTGATTGGCCCCAATTGCCAGCCAGGTAGAGGGACCCCACTCATGCACGACTTTGTGCACCAGTCCTCTAGTAAGAATATAAACAACAATTTTCTTACGTAACTAAGGCCTAGACAAAAAGATATTAGCTGTTTTTTTCACTTCTGTTGTTTGTTTGTTTGTATGTTTTTGGGGGGAGCTTATATAAAGCTGTTTAATACATATAATACCTTCCAAATATTTGATTCTAAGATACTTGAACCATTCACTTAGTTTGTCCCATTGGGTCATTTCTCTGCATGTGGGAAATGCTCATACTAAATGGGACATCATGGAAGATCTATACAAAAATAGAATAGTACGGTCAGTCTGGTTTCTTAGAAGATAAACACTGGTACAATTTATCCAAAGTTATAAAAAGAAGAGAACCACTAGACTCTATGATGCATAGAGATGTAAAGAAAATTAACATGACAGGTGATGGTTTGTAAAGGAGCAAAATCATGAATGGGAAATCAGTAACTGATTGCTACCAACAATCTACCCAACGCCCATGAGAATGGAAAAGCCAATAGAACTAACAACAGCCAATACAAGATATACTATCAGTTGGAACCCCATCTTTCACTGCACCTGCTAGTTTATGAGAGGACCTAGGGGAAGTTAAGCTAGTCTGGTCAAAAAGAGATTTAATTGTGTAATATTACAGAACGGATTTGAAGAGAAAGCTGAGCAAAACATTAATTTTTATGAAAAGAGATCAGTTTTCCAAATAGCCCCTAAAAAGTTGCTCTGGAATAAATAATTTAGGCACAATACAATGCCATTTAAAAAGTCACCATATGAGAAAGAAAAACTAAAGAAACTCGTGTGTATTCTTCTGTGTATAAACAAAAGAGGAAACATCACATTGTCTTGGTCTTTAACCTTTCAATCTTTTCCTTGGCTGGCAATGATTCATAACATAGCATAAATCAAGATCATTAAGGACTTCAAAAATCATCTATTTAGGCTTATGTCTTATATAACACATATGTTTTTAGATATTCCTTGAACATCAAAAATTTAAATCTAGTAACTTAAAAAGTCCTAAAAGAAAACTAGTTATTTAAAGATATCCTGTGATAGATGCTTGGTAGAGGAAGGATCCTTTGGTAACATGAATAATTCTCCCATATTTATAGGTTAGTCACTTTGAATTTTCATGTACTGAATTATGCTTTCTTAAAATGGAGTATATCCTGACTGGCAATGATTTTATGTTACGAAGTGTATATCTTATACTTATTTCAAATTTCAGTGAAAAATGAATGCAAATATTATTCCAATCACCTTTACACCATAAATATGCCAAAATAACTTAGCCAATGAAAAACTCCCCACCACTAAATACATGTTTTCATGAAAAACAAATTAGATACATTTTCCTAAGGAAGAGGATTTAAATGTATTCTTTGAATTATGCTCTATATTTTTTTCCAAAGCAGCTTTTGCTGTTCCTTACAAAGTCAATGTTTACCAGTATATTTATATAAAATTTTTTCTTTTGTTTTCCCTCTATTTGGCAGAACACACAGTACTATATAGGCATGTGTCTGAATATTTAGCCACAGTATGCCAGGAGTCCTCACAATGCTTGGGACTGTTTAGTTTAACAAAGAATGTGTGGCTTTTGCATGTGCTGGCAAATTCATATGAATGGCTCCAAAACTCGATTAATGGCAGAACATACTTGTCACTTAAAATTCATAAAAGTGCAGTGAGTTTACACAAAACACCACCAACTTTATAAATATTTCTTTTGTAAACTCGATGGGGAGGGAACCCTGATGAGAAATGGAAGCATGGGGCAATTACATCAGAACTTTAGGGCTGTCTCTTTGTGGGGATTTTTTAAATTTGCCCATGTTCTGCTTCTAATAAAGCAGATAACATGTGGCTCTAAATATGATTTATAACTTTCCATATAAATCATTTACAAATGCTGAAAGAGCCAAATATTTAATAGTCAGCCAATCTTCCCATAGTTTATATCTAATTTGTAATCTTTGGATTGGGATATTGTGCAGTTAGATTGGGTAAACATTATTTTTAAATTAGTTAATTACTGAATTAAACATAATAAACTATTTTCTCTGACACTATGGAGAACTGATGAGAAATTATCTTTTTTGTCTTTGAATTTTTATAGATAACAAGTCAAAGTTTTAATTAAAGCAAGTGTTTTGAGTCTTATTTTGTTTGTCAATTCATTTTGTTCATTAGAAGCATGGAGGCATGGAACAAACTGACATATCTTGATGTGGAATTGGGAAGACAAGAAGAGATAAATGAAAGAACTTATATACTTATGAGGGGCCCGGTGCACAAAATTTGTGCAAGAGTAGGTCTGTCTTTCTTTCCCAGACTGCCAGCACCAGCTTCCCTCCAGCACCTGGGATCTGGGCTTCCCTCAAAGCCTTAGCTTTATCTGGAAGTTTATTCTGAAGGATATCCACTCTAATTAGCATATTATGCTTTTATTATTATAGATATGCATAACCCATGGGCACAGGCAATTGGGTAGTGAAAACCTGGGGGGTGGGTAAGGGCTGGGAGGTGGGAAGTATAGGGGGAAAATGAGGAATATTTATAATACTATCAACAATTTAAAAACATTTAAATAATAAAAAAAAAATTTTTTTAAAGGCAGGTGTTTGACACATTCACTAGCAAAAAACAGTGTAAATGCCAAAACACAATTTTACCTGTATGGAGATGTTTCTTTTTTTTTGTCATCTACTAGTATACTAGTGCTTCTCTAACTGTATTGAAACATCTATGGTGTTGCTAAAAATTCAAATTATGAGTCAGTAAGTCTGGATTAGTGGCTTGAGTTTCTGCATTTCTAACAAGTGATGTTGCACTTTGGAAGTAAGGAAATGAATTGTTTTCAAAATTTGGGAATCTAGTCTATGTCTTATATTTGATATTGAATGGCTCAGTTAATATTCTGAACTTCATTTTGGCCCAGTTGACTCGGTTCTCTTCACAGACTTGCATGGATAGGCATAAAGACTATGTACTAGCAATAGTATAGAAATAACAAGGTATTTTCAGAGGCCTGTGTTTGGGTTAATTTTGCCACAAACGATAGTTATATAGTCTTTGTCCAACAGCATCCACTCTCTAGCTTTAGTTTTCTTCTGTATTATTTTACAACACATTATGTTCCATTCACTTTATCAGGATGCTGGAAAAACAAGTGAGATAATATATGTGAAAAATATGGATACTTTAACACACTAGAAACATTTTATAAAAATTATTCTTGTTGAAGTTACTTTTTGTTATATCACTGACTTCTTGAACATCATCAGCAGTCAGCATTAATTATTATTCTGTGTTTTACATCATGTTAGGCCGGGTGTATCTTATATTCATTCACTCAATCACCATTCTGAGTCATCGGCCTTTATTTTAAATACTAACAAGGACCACTCTGGAGTTGCAACATTGCTAATGGATATTCGATGATTCCTCCTCACATTGTTTTAGGAAGGAAACAAACAAACATGGATTCTAGAATCATCCCTCTGTATTCCTAAGATTTTTAATAACAGACAAATTTTAAGAAGAAATACGTGTTGAGAATTTAAAATTTTGTTTCTTTAAAAAATATGTATGCCTGAGTACTTCCTACAAAGTCTTCATGTACCAGGAGCTTCAGGTTTGAAAACTCTTGACCTGGATTACCCTTATTTCTTAATTTAATTTCGCAGGTAATATCTACCTTATGTTCAAGACACAAGTCCAAAAGTACCGCTTTCATTAAGTTTTACTGCTCCATGTCCTCCCCTACGACCCACCACATAAACACAGAGCTAGATGTAAACTTTCGCTGTTTTGAAACCTTATAATAGGATTCTCTATGTAAGATCCCTTTTTATAGATCAGATGGAAAGTAATGCCCCTAGTAAAGAGTAAACTATAAAAGACCAGTATTTGTCATAATCGTTTGTGGGCTTAAAATATTTAGCACATTGTTTTATACATGCTGGGTATTCATATAGTTTTAAGTTCCTATTCTCAATGCAAATTTATTTATTTATAAATTTTATTTATATGTATACTTGCTTTTCTCTTAATATAACATGCACATATAAAATATGTGAAAATGTAAAGGTAATATTATGCAAAATAAAAATAGAAATGTGTCTTGACCTGGTGGCTCAGTTGACTGGAGCTTCGTCCCATAAACCCAGAAGTTGTGGGTTCAATTCCCCATCAAAGCACATACCTAGGTTGTGGATTTGATCCCTAGTAGGGGCATGTATATGAGGTAACTAATAAATGTTTCTCTTAGATCTCTCTCTCTTTCTCTCTCTCTCTCTCTCTCTCTCTCTCTCTCTCTCTCTCTCTCTCTCTCTCTTTCTCTTTCTCTCTCCCTCTCTCACTCATGTATCTATCTATCTCTCCCTCAAAAATAAAACAAAAAAACACCATATCTTCATGTAAGGATTAAAAAATAAGTAAATAAATATGCTAATATTTTTGCCTGATATTCCAAATGCTCTCATTGACATTTGGATTTCTCTGTCTTAGAGAATATAAAAAACATAAATATCAACTTTTCTGACATATGATTATACATCCAGTGTCAGTATAATTCCTTGAGATACGATTCTATGTGTGTTCTCTGAGATTTTTCTCCAAAGTTTAAGATACAGAAAAATGGAAGGAATCTGAATAAAGAGCTGTTCCTGTTTTCTGTAAACCCTAAGTTCATTGAAAAGGGTGATAGTAGGTGCCTTGGGAGAAGATAAGGGAGAAAAGTGGGAGGAGAAAGAAAGAAAGAAACGTGAAGCAAGATCAAAGAAGACACAGAGAAAGAGAACTACATCAGTAGATTCCTTGAAGACAGTGGCGGTGGTGCCCTCTGGGTGCGCCCTGCCCTGCCCCACCCTGTTCCACCCTGCCAGCCAGAAGTCTTGCAGGAATATTCCTGCAACAGGTGCCTAGTTAATACATAATTCTGTTCTATGTCTTGCCAGTATTTTGGTGATAATTTAATTTAATATCCTAATTTTTAGAAAAGCACATTATTTCAAGCCATAGGAGCTCACTAGTTACAAAAATGTTCACTTCTTGAGGCTTTATTAGAAGTCCAATATAATTTACCACATGCATTTCCTAAGGTCAGATATTGTTCAGCCAATTAAAGTATGTGGGAAAATAACTTCTTGGGACCACCTTTATTTTCCATTGAAGCCCAGATATTTTACCCAGCAATATCTTATCACAACAAATTTTCAAGTCACAATGAGAAAATTCTAACCAAATATGGAAATTTTGGTTTTTTTAAGGCTAAATGTGATCAAAAACAACCTCCCAAACAATATTGGGCCAATAAATACATTTCATTGGTGAACTGTTTGAACATGTGCTGCAGGGGGCTATAGCTTAACAAAGAGCTTTCATTTCTTTGCCTCAATGGAATGTGTTAAAACCAGCTACATATGGTTTGTGTGAGTAAAGAGATTATTTTCCCGTCCAGTTCCATGGTTAATGGGGTTAGCCACCAATATTTGTCACTGAGAAGTATAACATATAAATCTGCTCAAAGAGTTTAGTCCATCTGAGTTTCCTAGTTTGGAGGTTCACTCTGCTTGCAGATTCCTGGAGGATTAGAACATGAATAGTTTAAAAACCAACCTTGCATCAAACAATATGCTAAAACCACTTTAATGAGATGAAGAGTTAAATGGTTTGAATGTTAAGTAAATATATATACCTTTAGCCTTAAAAATAACTTTATTAATGTAATCTCAAAGGTAAGGGAAGTAAAAGCAAAAATAAATGAACTGGACTATATCAAGTTAAAAAGCTTCTACAGAGCAAAAACAAACAAACAAACAACAAAACAAAAAGGCAATCAATTGAGTGGAAGAAGATATTTGCAAACAACAACTCCAACAAGGGGTTAATATTCAAAATATATAAAGAACTCATAAAACACAACACCAAATAAATAAACCTCCAATTAAAACATCGGCAGAGGACGTGAACAGACACTTATCCCAAGAAGAAATACAAATGGCCAGCAGACATATGAAAAGATATTCAACCATTAAGGAAATGCAAATCAAAACTATGATGAGATACTACTTCATACTTGTTACTATCAACAAGATTAGTAATAACAAGTATCGGTAGAGCTGTGGAGAAAAAGGAACCCTCATTCATTGTTGGTGGGGATGTAAACTGGTAGAGTCATTATGAAAAACAGTATAAAGTTTCCTCAATAAATAAAGACTACAATTATCATATGACCCAGCAACCCCTCTTCTGGGTATCTACCCCCCAAATTTGCCCATTTATAAAGATATGTGCACCCCTATGTTCAATGTAGTGTTATTTGCGGTGGCCAAAACATGGAAACAACCAAAATGCCCTTTGACAGATGATTGGAGATGATGTGGTACATATACACAATGGAATGCTACTCAGCTATGAGGAAAGATGAAATACTGCCATTTATGACCACATGGATAAATCTTGAAAATATCATGTCACGCTAAGTGAAATAAATCAGACAGAAACTTAAGAAGTATACTATTTCACTCATTTGTGGGATCTAAAACTGAAAGCAAAAAGTGAACAAACAAGAAAAGCAAACAAACAAAAACACATAGATATAGACAACAGTACGGTAGTTACCAGAGGGAAGGGGACACGGGGAGGTAAAAGGTAAATGAGGTCAACTATGGTATATGGTGACAGATTTGGTTTTGGGTGGTGATCATCCAATGCAATATACAGATAATGTTTCATAGAATTATATACTTGGAACCTATACATTTTTATTAACCAATGTCACTTTAATAAGTTTTATAAAAAATAAAATAAATTGAAAATGTCTGTTATTCATATACTTATCTTTCACTCTAAAAATTACACTGTGACCCAATATTATTAGCCAAATATAATTACATTTCTACTTTCATTTATTAAATGGAACTCCTATAAAGAGCAACTATATCTCTTTTAGAAAAGTATACACAGTCATTTGTTTCAGAGAGGAGGGAGAGGGAGAGAGATAGAAACATCAATGATGAGAGAGAATCATTGATCAGCTGCCTCCTGCAGGACCCAACCTGGGCATGTGTCCTGACCAGGAATTGAACTGTGACCTCCTGGTTGACACTCAACTACTGAGCCATGCTGTTTCATGGGGGGGAAAACCCACAGTATTTTACTGTATTTCTTAAAGGTTCTAAAGGAGTTTTGAGGAAGATACAGGACACATAATGTTTAGAGGCTGGATCTTTGAAAGGATGCTTGCAATTTTCTAAGACTTCACATAAAAATACTTTATGTAAATTAATATCACATTATGATGAGAGATGATTTGTCCATAATACTTTTTAAGGGCCTAGTAATAAGCATTGTATATTGAGATCTTGGTACTTCCCTTTATGAGCTTTAACAAAGGTAAATAATATTTTAAGTATGCAACTATGTGCAAAGTGGATGAAAAAAATCAACAAATGCCTCTGGAATATTGACTATGGAGGTGAAAGAGAACTGGCACAAATAAAGAATTCAAGGAGGAAGTAGAGTTTAACCTAAGCCTCAAAAAAAAGGGGGGATAAGATTTGAGTATATAAAGGAAATTTGGAAATCTCATTAAGAATAAATCTTCACAAGTCCTACTTACTGTTTAGAATACAGTCAAAACCTCAGCAAGAAGCCCTAATATAGTAGGAGAAGGTAGGAAAATGACATTCTTTCTGCTAAAGAACTGTGGCTCTTATTATACCTTGCACAGTAAGGAGGGAGACTAAGTGAATGCCATTAAAAATAAAAGTAAAAAGACATCTCTATGAAAAGCATAATCAAACATGGATCCAATACATATTGACTCTGTTTAAAACAAGTGTTGAACAATTTACTTCTATGAAAAGATTAAAATTTCCAGTCAACAGGTATCATTATATGTATAAGCCAACAAAGAAAAACATCAACACAAAGTAACATGTTTTAAAAATGCCAACAATAATTAAAGATCTTTTAAAGTTATTTTTAATGAATCTCCTACTTCTTTCAACAAACTATTTTTCATTAATTTTATACAATTTGGATAAGAGTTATGAAAGCCAACACTTACTGGAATTATGACACAGTTGTTTTAGGTGTTCCTGACAACTCATACATAGTAAACAGTTAGCTCTTTTTATTAAATAAAGCAAATAATTATTTTATTTTTATTATTTAAATGCTTAATGCATAGTTGAATTTATTGTTTAGAGTTTTACATGATGCCAGCTTCTTTTTTAAAACACCGAATATGACACAGCCTTCTCTTAACCAAGAAAAGAACACAACTCCTTCCGTAAGAATGAAGTAGGAGTGTGCATGACATGCTGTTAAAGCAGGGAGTGAGGATGTGAAGGTGAGGCTGTTGGTATGTTTCTAGTATGATATAACATCAAAGCTTGGATAATTTATTTAGTTTTTCTCTCTCTTTTTCTCTCTATTATTGGAAACCAATAGCATTAATAATAAATAGCATTTATCACATTTATTAACAGAAAGATGCCATGCTTTTCTGAATCAGTCTCCTATTTTAGGTGCCAGGGGATATATGTGGAATACTTTGTACTCTTCAGAAAAGACTTTCAAAACTATCTGCTATATATTAAGAGAAAGAAACAAAATTGATGTTATGTGCATGCAATAAAATATGACCAGAAAGACCCTCTCCTATCCTCATAATAAGTTGGAGTTGTTGGGTGTTTTTTTAATTTCTTCTCATGGCTTCTCATGGCATATTCCAACAAGTTTCATTTCTATTCTCTCTCCCTCTGCTACGAGAATTACTCATGTAGCTTTGTGCAATTGAATTCATTTGAAGAGTTCAGTTGAGTGCTACATACACCTCATAGATAGATGCCATATCATTGTTGCCACCTTCTAGATTATCATCCTTGGCAAATTTAATGGACATTTTATAGAGTGCGTTTTGGCTTGAAAATGTCAAGAAGAAAAAAAAAAAGAAGTCATAGCAACACAGTTTATATAAGCTCTCCTGAATGTGAAGGGCTGGCTGAGACATGTAGCTCTGACTGCCGGCTTTCTAATCACAAAGCTAAGTGACTCAGGTGTTATCAAACTTATTTCTCCCAAGTATTCAAGTACTAAAATGACAACTGAAAGGGGAGACTGTTAGCCTGAAGACACTTCTGTTCTATTATTTTATGTCTGTGGTGGTTTTTTTTTTTTTTTTTTTTTTTAATGTCTGAGATATCTATGTGGAAAAAATAATGAACTTTAAAAAATGTCACTTTTACTAACAGAAATTATGGCTCGAACACCTGAATATGAATATTAAATATAACAAGGTACATTTAAATAATGTTAAGGTTGTGACACAAACTGACAAAAGCAGCAAAATTCAAAGTTAAGGATGACACTCCACCTTAACTCACCCCGTTATGAGGGGAAAAGGGCACGAGAGTGCATAGCCGGAAAAGCTACCTTGGCCTTCACTCTCTGTCGCCTGATTGTGTCAGTTAGTGCTTTACCCTTCATATTATTTAATTGGTGTTTGGCATTTGGTTCCCTCTATTTTGCTTAAGAGAATTTTTGGTGCCCATTTATAGTGTCATTTGGAAGCTTACACATACTGGTATTGTTCTTTCAGGGTTCATTCTTAGGCAGAATATCATTTGAGGTTTTTAAAGAATGTGTGTGTGTGTGTGTGTGTGTGTGTGTGTGCGCGCATTGGGAGAGAGGCATTTATCAAACAATGTGGAACTGAAGAGTAATAAAGGAATAAAGGCTAATGATATTTTAGTGCTATGTGCAGGGATAATTTTAAGTGTTTACAGGTATTCATTTCTTCAGTCTTCACACACACACAAAATCTGTGAGAAAATTATCACTGCCATCATCACCATCAATTTACATACTCGTTTTGCCATATGAGGAAATTAAGATAGCTTAGCTTATAACTACCAAAGTCAAGATTCAAACCTGGGCTCCTGGACTGTTACTCACCATGGACAACAGAAATCAACGTTACTAAGAATGTCACAAATACCTCAGCCAGGATGTGCATCTATAGCAATTAACAAATGGCTATGGCAAACTGAGATAATGCTCGGTCCCAACAAGCAAGCAACAGTCATATATCAAGCACCTGTTATACACAAAGCAATGAAGTAGGTGCTTTGGATAAACAGAAGAAGGCTAAGAGGAACAAATAATATTTACAAGAAACCTGCTATATGCCAGATGCTTCACTGAGGAGCATGTATATTACATCTCTCCTACTTGTTTCAAAATTGCTCTGCTATTTGTATTATGTCTTGTTTTTAAAGATAAGTAAACTGAGACTAAAAAAGATTAAATAAGTAGCCCAAAACCACACAATCATGGCATTGCTTTACAATAGCTGTACAAGGTAATTCAATATGCGTGTACCTAATTTCTCTGACTCTCTTATGTTCTTTAGTAAAGAGATTAAAAAACAAACCTATAGGGTTATTGTAGTTTATTCTATCTTGCAGGTTCCATGAGAGGTCTATTGCCAATCTCCAAAGCAACAAATATTTCCTTGAAACTAACAATGCCTACTCCATTTTCTAGTACTGAAACTTTTAAAGATGAATTAACAAGTGTCATTGCATAACAGAGACTTTGTTGCTGAAAAATGGTGATTATAGTAGCCAACTGTATCTTGCCTCCATTTTAGTTAATATCCATCCAATAGAAAAGCAAATGTGACATTAAAACACTGTATTATGTTACTAAAAAGAACACTAGAGGGTATCTCAAACACATTTCTTTTTATTGATTCATAAACTGAGGTGTTTTTTTCCACCCCACCACCCCAACAATGATATCGCCTGCCTACAGCAGACCAAGGGTGAGAATTAAGGCCTTGACTCTCAGCTGAAGACCTTTTCACTTCACCATTCTTTATTTTGTCATTACTGACAGAGGCTTTCTTTGCTTTAGGAATTGTGTACTCTCTCTTAATCATTTTCATCCAAATTTATTGAGGCAAAATTGTCTGATACTAATGACAATGGTACCAAACAAACTATGGTGATTAAGAAATAAACACTGATTGAATTCATGATAATTAAAATTGTAATTAGCTCAACAGGACATCAAGCCTTTATAAAGTGAGATATAAATATAAAAATACAAACTTTCCTGCATAGACAATTCTCACATCCTCTGACTAAAGAAGGGACACAAGGACCCAGACAACTAGACAGTACGTAACTCAAGCCACAGATGATAATAACTTGTGCACCGGTAATCACCATCCCTCCCCCATCCAAGCTCTACACGATTCTGCCCTACTCTGTACCACAGTAGACTGACTTGTGCAGGCACAGATGGAGTGTGGAGGTCTCGGTTTTTTGTGTCTCTTTTTAGCAATGGCTATCCTCACCCCCACCCCATATTTCCTCTCGTGCTGGGTAGCCCGCTTCTCTTCCATTGCTCCAAGTTGTCTTGGCTTCCAGTTACTCTGTCTCTTTCCTGTGTTTTTTTTGTTTGTTTGTTAGTTAGTTAGTTAGTTAGTTTGTTTGTTTGTTTGTTTGTTTTGGGGGGGGCTGGAAGTGATAATAGATGGCATTATTTTTCAGCCATATTCAGGGCACTTCATTATAGATGAAATACACATCCTTGTATGTTAATGTTGGGCCTGACCACATGACCAACTCTGGCCAATAAGACTAAAATGACTTCTCTACCAGCCTCCACAATGTTCTCATTTCCCTCTGCTGTGTTCACAAACTATATTGTCAACAGGAGTTGCATCATCAGCCCTAGGTCCTAGAAGGACGTTAATAAGAAGAGCTGCAACTGACTACAGCAAACATGTCCAAAATGGACAAATGTTTTTGGATTCATTTGTTTGGAGTTATTTATTACCATGGCAAAATTTTTAACTTCTATCACATTCTGCTAGGCTATTTGTTAGTCTCACAGTCAGAGTTTCTGATTCAGTGGGTCCAGGTTGTAAAGCCTGTAAATTTGCATTTCTAACAGATGATATGGATGCTACTAATTCAGGGAAGAGACTATTAGGATCACTCACCTAGTCCATTCTGATTGATATTGTCGTGATGCTCTCATGCTGTTGTTAGTTTCTTACAGCCTCCACTAAGTTTTTTTGCTTCTTTCATCCAGCCTATACATACTTCTATAAAGAGTGATTTTGTTAATTCTCTTCAAGTGAAACTATCAAATGGAGATTCTCCTTGATACCAGGACCCTAACTGACATACTCCATATAAAGTTGCTCTTGACATTATCCAAAAACTATAGCAATATATTTTATCTCTTATGATCCACACAATTACCTTAAAAGTTAATAGGGCAAATGAAACTTAGCAAGTGACTAGCTCCTCCTTGACGGCTAATTTGTTGCAGACCTTGGGTTGAATTTAGGTAGCTCCTACTTCCTTTTATTCATAACAGGCTATAAGCAGTGTTGGAATATATGCTATGAATTTCTTTTTTGGTTTTCCTCATAGCAGTTTATTGCATTCCTAGTTAAATTTTACTGCAAAATGACAGGAAATTGCTTAAATTTCCAGAGAAGAAAACAACCACACTATAAGCTTTCTAAAAGATGCACAAAATAACATATGTTCTGGGAACAAAAATAACTTGACCAATAATGAATTCAGCAAAGAATGGCAAGGCACGTAGCAATGGAATTTTACTCTACCTGAATTAGGTTTCTTTCTCTGATCACTACAAACTGGGCACCAGGAAAATGCAATAGAGTGCTTAGCAGTGAATTAAACATTTTGATTACTAGTCTGTTAATCTTGATTCCTTCCATCTGGACCATTATTCACATATGTAAATACAGTAAATTTTGAACATAAAAAGGAAATCTTCACTATTATGGGAGAAAATGTAAAAAAGCTATATACTAGTAAATGTATTCGATTGCTTTATACTATACATGTTGAAATTCAATACCAAACACTAGGAATTATCTATATATATGAAACTCCAATATGCAAATAGACCAAACAGCAGAGCAACCAAACAACTGAGTAACTGGTCTCTATGATGTGCACTGACCACCAGGGGGCGCACAGAGAACATGGCGGACATCAGCCTTGGTGGGATGGTGGAGCAAATGAACAGGGCACCAGACCAAGTCAGGGCTCTGGTCACTGTCATTGGTGTGAGCCTCTGGTGATTACTGAAAATTCTTTGCTGCCATGAACTGCAGTCCCACCCCTACTACCAGTGCCGGCCCTAATCACTCGGCGCCATCAGCGGGTGCAAGCAACAGTGGCTGGCCCCAATCTCCCCTCAGGACTTCTTCACCTGCCCCTCCTCCTAAGGGGTGATTGGGGCCGGCAGCTGCCTCTCACATATGCTGTCAGTAATGGCTCTGCTCACAGCCGCTGCTGGCACTGGAGCCACTGCTCACACCCACTGCCAGTGCCCAGCGCCAGTCGCAATCACTGGGTGCTGTCAGCAGCTGTAAGTGGTGGCTGCTGACCCTGATCAACCCTGAGAGCTTCTCTACCTCCCCCTGATCCTGAGGAGCAATCGGGGCAGCAACAACATCTGCTCACACCCACTGACATCACCAGCCCTACTCACAGCCACTGCGGGCACTGCGGGTGCAAGCCAGGCCAGCACCATCAGTGCATGGGAATAGTGGCAGTGGGAGCATGGCTGCCGGCAAACAGGGGACTGGGTGCCACAGTAGGAGAGGCCAGGCTGGTGTGCAGAGGATGGGCCAAGACCTACCCTTATGCCCACCATAGCCTCGTAGCCCACAGTTCCTTTCAAGGTGCATGAATTCATGCACTGGGCCCCTAGTACAAATATAAAAGGTGTGAGTAGAGGGATGTCCATTGCAATGAAAGATTGAAGATAATCTAATATTCATCAATAATAAATTAAGTAATTTCTAGTACACTTAGTCAATGGTGCACATACTATATATTTAAATAATGCAAATTATGCCCTTATTATTTTCATGGGGATATGTCTATAACCAAATTATATTGTAAATATTTGGAGAAAGTTCTAGTATATGACAAAATATAAATAGTGGTCATCTTAGTGTTGGGAAATTATTGAATATTTATTTTTTACAATACATTTTATATATTTCCTGAATTTCTAAGTTTCTGAATTTATAAATTTTCTGAATTTTTGGCAATAATTATCTTTATAATACATGCATAATAGTGTCTAAGGAAATATATTAATAGTATTTCAAAATAAGAAACAATAAAAGAAAGAGGGGCAAATGTCATAAGAAGCTCTAAGTAGAAATACAAAATAAATTAGTAGTCCACAAGTTCAGAGAATAGCATGAAATAAGAAAATGTTAATTATAATTATAAATAGTGTAATATTTAATTAATACTTATTTGGGATATTTTTGATTATGTAATTATTCCCAATGTAGACATTTTGCAAAATATATAAAAACTCAAGAAAACATTTAAAACACTAATAATTTTTTTTTTTTTTTGCTTTTACAAGGGCACTTTTAATAAATATTTTAAAATTAACTTATAGGTTAAAATATATAATTATAGCTTTCAGACATTTACAGTTGAATAAATGTGTTCATTTTCTCAAGGTTTAAAAAAATATGTTGTAAAGAAAAATACTACTAGGGTAGCTGATGAGCCAGAATTGGACTAAATAATTAGAAGTATAGGAAATTACATCTCAGTATGCCAGGCAAGATGCAACTTGAGCTTCTCTTGAGTTATCTTCTTGATTATTAAAACATTTTTAAATGCAAAAGCAAGAAATAAGTCAATATGTAAAAAATGTTTTTTAATTAGAATTTAGGTTTGCTGTTTCACATAAGGAAGACCAAATTTTGTTATCACCCAATGAATGAAGGCAATAAAGCGGTATCACTTAAAGGGACAAAAGTAAAATAGAAAACTTCTAATTTCTCCCTAAATTAAGACCCCTTCCAGGGCTCTAGAAACCAAGTGGCTTGTTCCCAGAGAAGGATGATCAGTTGTGGTCATAGCTTAAGGTGACCAGACGTCCCACTTTTCGCAGGACAGTACTGATTTTTAACAATTTGTCCCGCGTTTTAAAAAAGTCCCGATTTTTGGAAAGCCCAGTGTGGGGCTCGCAGGAGGCATGAAATTCACGCATGGGAGAGGGGTGTCTCCCTCAACCCAACGCAACCTGCACCCTCTCTAAAATGAAACCTTTCAGGGTATGTCAGACTGCCGGTTTAGGCCTGATTCTCATCAGGCCTAAACCGGCAGTCAGACATCCCTCTCACAATCCTGGACCACTGGCTTCTAACTGCTCAACTGCCTGATTCCCCCTAATTGCCACCACTGTTGGCCTGACACCCCCATCTGCACACACACACACACACACACACACACACACACGCCAACTTGGTTGCCTTTTACTGTCCCTCCTGCTGGCCTGTTTGCCCACAATTGCCCCCCCCCCCCCCCCACTGGCCTATTCACCCCTCACTGCCCCCCTCTGCCTACCTGGTTGCCCCTAACTGCCTAATATAATATACAAGATCATTCACAGTAATTAGTCCATGAATACTAAATACTATAATATATACTAATACACATCACATAAATATTCTTAGAATGTAATGTGCCTTTTAGAAATGCAGTCTTAAGTTCAAGGCCTACCAAACGCATGATAATTACTTTAATATATCCAATATCTGTATAACAGGTAATTGAAACAATGAACATGCTTGTCCTCTGTCATTCACTATGCAAGGTAAATTGAGTAAAAATTTAACCCAGCAAGTACTCTTCTCTTATAAAACAACTATGAATTTCTCCAGCAACTTCTATTTGGTGGAACAGACGTTGGAAAATGTTGGGCTGCAGTAGTCTGTTTCCCTTAGTTCAAACCCCAACTTCCCCACCTCCTGTGTCCAGGCTCAGCTAGAGAGACACCGTGAGGCAAATGTCCCTGAGTGGCACACCAGCAGCCACAGCTGGTGATGAGGTAGGGATTTTAAGTTTACCAAATCAAAAATCAATTTTTTATTAATCTACTTCTAACAAGAATAGAATGAATACAGAATGTGAAATATATTAGATATAATATTAAACCACATTTATAACACACTTGCAAGAAGTGATGTGACACTCATATTTACCATAGATTTTTAGCCCATTGAGTAGTTTTATTTTATTTTTATTTATTTATTTTTAATATATTTTATGATTTTTTTTGCCCCCCTTCCTCCCATACATACCCTCCCTCCCCAGAGTTTTATGTCCATTGGTTGTACTTATGAGTAGTTTTATTTTAAATAACTATAGATATCATTAAAAACCTCTGTGTACCAGTCTTCTATAATTCTTCAAGAACAAACATGTGGGCTTACTATTGTAATCAACAGATTTATATCTGTGATAAGTGTGAAGTTATTGTACACACACATATGCGTGCACACACACATATACACATACACACACACACACACACCATATAGGTAGGGTTTTCCTTCTTAATATCCTGTCTCAACTATGAAGATTAAAATGAGTACATTCCTTTGTATAAAATAGCAGCAAAAATGGTCCTTTGTACAAAATAAGAGCAAATGTACCTCCCACTATTATGTCATGTTCATTCTCAAATTAACAGTACACGAATAGTTAGATCCCTTTTACTATGTAATAAGAAACAGATCATTTAAATGGTAAAAGAATTTTTTAATTAACAACATCTACCCCCAAAAAAATCTGCATTCCAAAAAAGAAAAGAACTCTTGAAAGCTTTTGAAATCTTAGCCAGACACCTGGTCAATATACTGGCCACAGGAGAACCCAAAGAATTATACGTGGCTATGCCCAGGAAGGGCCCTGCAAACACTCCTCTGAGAACCTCCCCCACCCACGGGGAGAGAGGCATCTTCCTCTAAAGCCCAAGACAGTACATTATTGTATTAATGGAGGTACTTAATTAGATTTTAATATGAATGAGGAAAAAGCAATGATTATTTTGATATTGAGTGACCCTTTTATTAATACAGTTGACAACGTTTTGTACATTGTGGATTTGGCTTATGAAATTGTGGTATTTAACACCTTTATGAATCACCTATTACATTATAATTGCCAAACCCCTTAAAATAAAGAAAAAAATAATGAAGAGGAGAAAAAAATGAACGCTTTACTCTTTTTTTTCTTCTGATTTTGAACAGATGTGTTTGGGGTTTGGGGGGGGGGGGTGATGTCCTTTTGCTAAATCAGAATGTCAGCTGAGTATTAAAATTATCTATTTTAAAAAGTAAAAACTCCTGGACTTTGTCTGAAAGGTTAAAATGTTTTAAGTAAATTTAGTCAAAGTAAAGACATCTAAGTGAAAAATACAAGAAAGCTACTATGTATTTATTTATAAATGCTTTCACTTAAATTATGGGCAAGTAATTTACCGAAGCCATAATTTTGAGACATTGTGATGTGATTCTGGCAAAGAATATCAAGAACTTTAAATGGTCAAAAAAAAAAAGCAATGGGTGGACAAAAGAATTCAAGTTGGTAAAAAGATTAATCTAAAATCTCCGGCATCTTAATGTTACAATCTATGGTTATGAGTAATCATTTGGAAACAAAAACCCCTCTAAGTAGCTCTTGTCCTTTCCCTGCCCTCATAGTACCTAACCAGCTGTAGCTGACATCACTTTAGGAAGAAGCCATGTTTCTGCAAAGCAGAAGCTGTAAAAAGAGACACAAACTCTCAGCCAATCAACCAAATTCTGATGGAGTACAGAGATGCAAGCATAGAACCTAACACAGACAGGAGGTTCGTTTACTAGCTGTTTTAAAAAGTATTTTATATAGCAGATCTTTAAATTTAACCAAATAGAAATGAAATCAATATGAAATGCAAAGAGGAAAAATAATCATATAAGTAGGTTATTAAGAATTAACAGTGAATGGAATGCATCCAAAACACCATGTTCCCAAACGAGTCTGACATCAATTTACCAAGATTAATTAATACCTTTGATATCATGGACATCAATGCCACAGATAGAAGAGGTCTGATCTCATATAGGAAGAATAATTCATAACTATTCAGCATTTTCTTTAAGATAAATTTGAATTATTGACTGTACTTTCATAATCAAATACCTTTCGTCTTTCTATGTCATTTGAACAATAATACTCAAATTCAGATATTCAGAACACTTGGAACTTTCTGTGTGTTATTAAAACAACAACAGCAACAAAAAGGTGTTGTATCACACATTGTGTAGTCACTTAAAACACCATAGTGCCAGGGGTCTTTCCCAGCATCTGGAAGGATTCAGAAATCTGGAGAAGGCACTTCATGTAAATTTGTAATCCACAGGGGAGCCAGAAGAAGCTTAGCTGTAGTAGCTAAATTCTCCCTATCTCTGGACCCAGGACTCTTTTTATTCCCACATTTTTCCCTATAGCAAAGTAGATATACATATCAAAGGTAAGGTTTAGTATACAACAGGTATTGTCAGCTTTGGGGGAACTGCCTTCAGCTCTTCAGGTGTTTGAGGCAATAACATGTAGATTAAAATGCCCTCACCTATCTGGCAATAGGTAATTATTTATGTATCTTCAGGTTTGGGAAAATACTTTTGGCCATTCTAGTAGGCATAATACGTATCTTCAGCCCTTGCTGGAGGCTCAAGGTCCACCAAACTTTGGTGAACTTCTTGCATTTATAGCCTGCTGGAATTAGCCTCCAGCAGAGAGTCACTCCCCTTCATATCTGAAACACTTGAACTCCAAGCTCATCGTCACTCTCCCCAGGGCTACTTTCATGTGTCTGAGTAATGTCCCTATACACATCACTGGGTCTTTCAACACTCAGATCCTCCTTTTCTGCTCTTTTTTCTTTCTTCTTCTTTTTTTTCCAAGAGAAAATAACCAAATTTAATTCATACACATGTATGGGAACCCACGTATACGAGAGAGTCAGGGACCCCAAATGCAGGTATGGTTCAGAGATTGGGGGGGGAAAAAAAAAGAAAAAGAAAAAAGAAAGTATATAAGACATCCTGAGCTAGGGATGAGATAATGTATCCTAGGGGCTCCCAAAGATCATTGAAGATGTCCTTACATATGTCATACAGGTAGGTCAAACGGAAATTATATGCAATAATCTCTCATTATGGGCAAATGACTCCTAATTCGAGTTCTCCAAGGGAGTTAAAGAAAAGAGCAGGCATTTTTTGTTTACCCTGAAGCTAAAATTGCCCTCAGCTCAAAATAATCCGCATACCACTGAGGCATCTCTTGGGGTGGCTTGTTCTGAACCCCCACAGTTCCCTCCTCTGAAACTTCATATTTCAAAAGCTGGTCTGCTAGACCATTCTATTCTCAGTCTTGAGAAAAGTTCGGTTCAGTTACACAGTTGTGTCTCATGTCAGGAGGCAGTGATGCTAGTGGGCTCCCAAAGTTAACCCTGGTGCAAGCAATCAGGTATTTAATAGGAGGCGCCCAGTGGAAACAAAACAAAAACAAAAAGGTTAATCGTTGGAGCAGACTGTGATCTCTGTTTCTGAGTTCTAAAGACAGGCAGTTGAGATTTATAGATGTCTATCTCAAATCACCTTCAAAGTGAAATGAAGAGACACAGTTATTGTCTGATAGAGTCTCCTGTGCTGCAGTTTGGATGTCCCTGATTATCTTTCTGGAGAAGGCACAAAGATTGTCCATGGGTGAGCTTTCGTGGTGATTTTCCTGAAGGCTATCTCCATTTGTCCAACTTTAGCTTGCATGGACAGGGACTTCATTTCTTGACTTCTTCTCCTTCAACAGTTTTGTCTTCCATCCTACTACAGCAAACCAGGTTCATTGACAAGCCATAGACCAGAAGTTAGCAAATTATACCCATGGGCCACACACTTATTTTTCTTTTAATAAACTATTTTTTAAGATCAGTTTTAGGCTTACAGAAAAATTGAGCAAAAGATAAGAGACTTACCATGCATACACCTCCTGTCCTTATATATGCACAGCCTCCCTCACCATCAATATTTCTCACCAGGGTGCTACATTTGTTCCAATGAACCTGCATTGACATGTCAATTAGCATCCAGTCCATACTTTACATAGGGTTTACTCTGGAATAGTGCATTATGTGAGTTTTGACAAATGTATAGTGACAGGCATTCACCATTGTAGTATCATACTGAATAGTTTCACTGCCCTAAAAGTACTCTGTGCTCTGCCTTTCCCTCCCTCCCTCCCTGCTAATAACTAGCAACCACTGGTCATTTTATTGTCTTCAAAATTTTGCTTTCTCAAGAATGTCACCTAGTTGAAATCACGCAATATGCAGCTCTTTCAGATTGGTTTCTTTCAGTCATATGCATTTAAGTTTCTTTTATGTCTTTTCATGGCTTGATGACTCATTTTTAATGCTGAATAATATTCATTATTTGGATGTATTGCAAGGGATTTATCTACTCACCTACTGAAGGACATCTTGGTTGTTTTTAAATTTTAGCAATTATTAATAAATATACTCTAAGTATTTGTAGACAGGATTTTGTATGGGCATAGTTTTCAATTCATTTATGTAAATACCAAGGAGTAGAATTGATCCATCATATGGTATGAGTAAGTTTAATTTTGAAATAACTTCCAAACTCTCTTCCAAAGTGGCTGTACCGTTTTGTATTCTCACCAGTGATATATGAATATTCCTATTGTTCCATATCTTCATCAGCATTAGGTGCTGTCAGTGTTCTGCATTTTGGTCAGTTTAGTAGGTATATATTGAATAGTTATATCTCATTGTTGTTTTAATTCCTTCATGACATATGTGTGAGATCCTCCCTCCCCACAACTGGTGGACGGAGTTATGACTTTACTGGAGTCTGTTGCAGAGACATCCCCAAGACATTGAACCACCAATCAGCCTGTGCAGAGTGCTTCCAGTTCCGCCCTGGGGCCTACCCCTTCCAGTTCTGCCCTGGACCCACCCCTTTCTTTTTCCCTTAAAAGGGTCCTCTACCAGCCCACATGGGCTGCTCTCTCCGTTTTTGTCTGCAGAGGCAACCCAGTTGGGTCCCTTCTCCTCTCCCTCCTCCTCTAGTCTTGATTTCTCTATCTCAGTAATGAGTAATAAACCTTCCTTTAATATGTCTTGGTGGTCTCCAACTCCAGTATCCTGCACCTCAAACCTTACAATATGAAGTATAACATTTTCACAGACTTACTTTTGGTGTGGTGTCTGCTCAGGTTTTTTTGTTTGTTTGTTTTGTTTTCTTTGTTTGTTTGTTTTTACCCAATGCATTTTATTGTATTTTTTAAAATCCTCACTCCAGGATATGTTTTGTTTTGTTTTTAATTTAAATTCTTTATTGTTTAAAGTATTACATAAGTCTCCTTTACTCCCCTGCCCCCTGACCTCTCCTTGACCACCCCCAGACTCTAGCACATGTCCTCACCCACCCCCCATTTGTGTCCATTGGTTATGCTCATATGCATGCATACAAGTCCTTTGGTTGATCTCTTAAACCCTCACCCCCCACCTTCCCTCATAGGTTGGACAGTCTTTTCAATATTTCTATGACTCTGGTTCTATTTTTGTTCATCAGTTTATGTTGTTCATTATATTCCACAACTTAGTGAGATCATATGATATTTATCTTTCTCTGACTGGCTTATTTCACTTAGCATAATGCTCTCCAGTTCCATCCATGCTGCTGCAAATTGTAATAATTCCTTCTTTTTTACAGCATCATAGTATTCCATTGTGTAGATGTACCACTGTTTTTTTAATCCACTCATCTGCTGATGGACACTTAGGCTGTTTCCAAATCTTAGCTACGGTGAATAGTGCTGCTATGAACATAGAGGTGCATATATTCTTTCTGATTGGTTTTTATTTTCTTGGGATATATTCCTAAAAGTGGAATTACTGGGTCAAATGGAAATTTCAATTTTAATTTTTTGAGGAAACTCCAAACTGTTTTCCACAGTGGCTGCACCAGTCTGCATTCCCAAGAGCAGTGCATGAGGGTTCCTTTTTCTTCACATCCTTGCCAGCCCTTGTTGTTTGTTGATTTGTTGATGACAGCCATTCTACAGATGTGAGATGGTATTTTATTGTTGTTTTGATTTGCATTTCTCAGATGATTAGTGAATTTGAGCATGTTTTTATATTTCTCTTGGTCTTCAGTATGTCCTCTTTGGAAAAGTGTTTATTTAGGTCCTTCACCCATTTTTTTATTGGATTATCTTCCTTTTGTTAAGCTGTATGAGTTCCCTGTAAATGTTTGAGATTAAAATAAGACATCCTCTGAAAATAAGACCTACTTACAGGTTTCCTTCTGAGTGAAATATAAGGCATCCCCCGAAAATAAGGCGTCCTCCCCTGCCCCCACCAAGCTCTGACTCAGAATGCTATTGCTAAACATGAGAGATTCGGTCCACTGATTCTGAAAGAAATGGAGTCACAAGAAATTCACCAGGAAATTCAGGAATTGGATTGTTATGATGATGTTCCAGAAGATCATGACATGATTGTCATTGAATAAATGAGTAAATTCTTGATACTGTAGGATTCACACTTTGTCTGGTTTGTGTTGACAACTACCGTACTACCGTACAATATACAGGTAATAAATTTCCTTTATTTTCATTTAACAATAAATGTGTACCGTATTCTTCTTCATGGAAAAATAAGACATCCCCTGAAAATAAGACCTAGCACATCTTTGGGAGAAAAAATTAATATAAGACACTGTCTTATTTTCTGGGAAACAGGGTATGACAAATGTCTGGTATTTTGCTGTCTATAGCTTCTTCTAAGATTTTTATAGTTTCCCGACTTATGTTTAAGTCCTTTATTCATTTTGAGTTTATTTTTGTATGTGGTGTAAGTTGGTGGTCTAGTATGGACATCTTAATGATGTTGGTTCTATTCTGCTCAGGTCTTTAATCCATCTTAAATAGACTAAAAAATTTCATATTTCTGAGTATTAAGAGTATTGTACATATTTTGGATAAAGTCCTTTAACAGATATGCCTTTTGTAAACATTTTTCTCTCAGGCTGTAGTAGTATTTCATTCTCTTGACATTGCTTTTCATGTGGAAATTTTTATTTTTAATGAAGTATTTCTTTCTTTTATGGATTATGCCTTTGGAGTTGTATCTGAAACATCATCACCAAACCCAAGTTCAAGTAGGTTTTCTCCTATGTTAACCTCTAAGAATTTTATAGTTTTGTGTTTAATATTTAGGTCTGTGATTCATTTTGAGTTAATTTTTGTGAATGAAGTAAGGTCTGTGTGTAGATTAAATTTTTTGCATAGGATGTCTAGTTGCTCTAGCAACATTTGTTAAAAGGACTATCTGTGCTTTATTGTATTTCCTTTGTCAAAGGTCAGTTGACTATGTTTATGTAGATATCCTTCTGGCTTCTTCATTCTGTACCATTTATTTATTTATTTACTTATTTATTTGCCAATATCACACTGTCTAAATTAGTGTAGCTTAATAAATCTTGAGGTTGTAGTGTGTCTGTCTTCTAAGTTTGTATTTCTCCTTCAGTATTGTGCTGACTATTTTGAGTCCTTTGCTCCTCCATATAAATCTTAAAATCAGATTGTTGATACCCACAAAATAACTTGCTGAGGTTTTCAATTGGATTGCATTGAATCTGTAGATCAGGTTGAGAATAACTGACATTTTGACAATATTGCCTTTCTATCCATGAACATGAATATCGCTCCATTTATAATCCTTCCATGATTTCTTTTTTCAGAGATTTTTACTCTTCCTTATATAGATCTTACACATATTTCATTAGATTTATATCTAAGTATTTCGTTTGGGGGTGCCAATGTAAATGGTATTTATTTTTAATTGCAAATTCCAGTTGTTACTTGCTGCTATATAGAAAAACAATTGACTTATTAATTTTCATATTAATCTTGGATCCTGAAACTTTATATATATATTTTTTAAATAAGAACATTTTACTGGTATATATCCATGCCCACTAGTTTATCTATTGTCTGGAACTGCTTCCCAGCTACAATAGCAGAGTCAAGCAGTTGTGGCACAGACTCTATGGCCTGAAACTAAAATATTTATGATTCTGACAGTAATTGTACTCTTTCCCCATAATTTCAATTGCAGGCATCTGACTCTCCTGGCCTCTACTTTCTGCCTTTCTAGTTTACTTCTTCTAGACTCCTGACTCCAATAGTTGTATTACTATTTGGAACTTTCAATCTGCTAATCTAACACCCATGTTATTTTTACTAATTTTTTCTTTCATCCCTCATCCACCTCATATTCCATTATCCATCATTTTAATCATTCTTTTCCATACATTCTCCTGCTTGTTAACATATTCACATAGGAAAAATTTCAATCCTGAATAAATGTAATTGCCCATCTGTTTTATGCCTCTTACTTTGCAGTTGAATGAATATAAATGACAAAAAATACAAAATCATGTCCACTGGTTCCTCTTTCATTTCATGAAACCTAAACATACTTCAAGTTAAAAGAAAAGTTTTTATTTCCCTAACCAATTTATTCTCCTTGATGCCTACTTTATACTTTTTCCTGACTTTCTGCAACTGCCATACTTCCTCCCCTTTTACAAATGAGTGAAAAATAGAAATTATCAGAAAAGTTATTTCACATACTTCTACCACATCTACCCACTAACCCAAATCTGTGCCCTTATGCTGTTTTTTTTCTTAGCTTCCCATAGATGACTACTGTCCACGTTCCTATCTGACAGTTTATTCATTTAAATCCTTCCCTTCTAGACTACTCAAGCTCATTTTTCCAGAAATTGTCCCTTCTTTTTTCTACACCATCATGTTTCCCTCTCTCCTGGATCAGTTCCATCAACACACAAACACATTGGGATTTCTCTCCTTTTAAAACAACAGAAATACTATCAATTTCAAATTACCTTCCAACTACCTTTCTGCTTGTCTGTTTCCCTTCACCACAAAACTCCCTAAAGAGTAGAGTATAATTGATATCCCTACTTCATTTTCTTTTCTTCCTTTTTGAAAGCAATGTAATAAAACTGTCTCATAAACCTTCCACTGAAACCAGTCTTCTCAAGGACATTAAAGCAACCTCCAAAGATCAAGCATGGCCTTCATCTTACTTAACTTTTCAGTAGTGTTAGTTTGGGTTTTTGCTGATGCAGACTCTGAGACAAGGGTTTAAATTAATGTGACCAGATAGTCCCACTTTTGGCAGGACAGTCCCAATTTCTAACAATTTCCCCCCAAAATCAGGACTTTTTTAAAACACAAAGGGACGCGAGAAAAATTGTTAGAAATTGGGACTGTCCTGCCAATGCCAGTATTTATTTAGGAATTGCAAGGAACACTAATAGATTAATGAAAAATGGCACAAGAAAGGAAAGCCAGCCAATAAATTAAACATTATTAAAACACTTATCATTGGAATATAATCCCATGAAGAAATTGTTAGAAACACTCACTTCAGCATTAATACTAGTACAGAGCTGGAGTATGTACTAGTATATGCCACCTTCCTGTAGTCATTGGTTAAGGGCTCTTAAGTGGAATGTTTATATTAATTTTCTAGCATTTCTGGCTCATGCTTGGGCAGAATATTTTTTCTGGTTTTGGAAACAATCCTCAGGTATGAAGACGTGGATATTGAAACCTAAATATTGGTAAGAACACTCAGAAGAGCAAGGTCTAATGGTTTAAATGAGGCACCAAGTCTTCTGTTAAAACATGTTTATTCTCTTATGTGAAATGCTTTCTTCAATTGGCTTTGGAAATAATACAGACTTTTGACTTCACTTTTATCATTCTGGTCTCTCTTTTCAGTCTCCTTGCTCTTCCTCCTGGTCTCTAACACTAAATGTTCTCTATTTATCTTCATTGTTGAAAGTATTACAGATGCCCCCATTTTCCCCATTGAACCCTTCTACCCAACTACCTTCCCACCCTTCTTCCCCACCCCAGACCCAGGCCTTTGTCACACTATTTTTTTTTTAATCCAGACTTATATATCAAATATCTACTTGGCATCTCCACTTAGTGGTCCAAGAGGCATCGCAAAGATATTATCCCCAGGACCTGATTTCCCTGTAGTTTTTCTTATCTTCATGGCATTCTCATTTTCCCAAGCAAAAACCTTGGAAGCAAGTTTAACAATCCTTTCCTTCATACCCACATTCATCAGTAAATTCTATGAGATCGACATTCAAAATATATCTATAATCTAACCACTTTTACCATCCCCATTATCAGTAACCTGGTCCCATACTTTGCCAACTAGACTATTGCAATCTTCTAATGTGTCTTCTTGTTTTTATTCTTACGATTCCCCTTCCATACACATACACACACAGTCTCATCTTAATATAGCAGCTGAAGGAATCTTATAAAACATTAGTTAGATCATATGATTCCTTTCTCCAAAATCCTCTAATGGTTTATATTTTACTCTATTAATATTATCCCAAAACTAATAAAACAATTGCAATGTCCTTAACTGGATGGAAAATAGCAAAATATGTATAGCCATACAATGGAGTACTACCTATATATAGAAAAGGCTAATATGCTAAGTGTCCATCAGACTGGTACCATGTTTTCCCGAAAATAAAACATCCTCAGAAAATAAGACCTACTTACAGGTTTCCTTCTGAGTGAAATATAAAGCATCCCCCTAGGCTCTGTCTCAAAATGAAAATTAATTTACTACCGTACTACCGTACCCTATACAGGTAATAAATTTCCTTTATTTTCATTTAACAATAAATGTGTACCATATTCTTCTTCATGGAAAAATAAGACATCCCCTGAAAATAAGACCTAGCGCATCTTTGGGAGCAAAAATTAATATAAGACACTGTCTTATTTTCGGGGAAACAGGACAGCTATGACATGCACTGACCACCAAGGGGCAGACACTCAATGCAGGAGCTGCTGAGCTGCAGTGACTTGGCAGCAGCAGTTCTCAGGTGATGCACCCCGAAACCAGACAGAGGGAGTCTGATTTCTCAGAGTGTTGCATGATTCCACCTTTGGCCATGGGTTATATTGTTGCTGGGGCACTGCTGGCCCCAATCTGGTTTACTGCTCATTTGTGTTTGCGTTCCACACCCTGTACAACAGCAACTTTGCAGAGTGCCCCTTTGTACTCCAGGACCCCCTCAAGGGATGTCAGAGAGCCGGTGTCAGCCCAATCCCTACAGCCCAGGCTGAGGGACCCCACCTGCCAGAGGAACCCTGCTCACTCCACAAACACCCTTTGAGCCACAGCACCAACCCAAATGCAGCTGGCTGTGAAGGGACCACAGGAGGCTGGCTCCAGGGTGTGTCCAGCACCTCTGGCCCAGTCCCATCCTGCCAGCCACCTTCTAATTACTTTCCTTTCAATGTGCACAAATCCATGCACTGGGTCACTAGTTCAGCAATAAAAAGGGACAAGTATAGTTTTGCACACAACACCATAGATGAATCTGAAAGGCACTGTACAGAGTAAAAGAAGTCAATCTCAAGGGTTATAAGCTATAGAACTCTTTTTATATGACATTCTGTAAAAGTTTGTCAGAGGTTCAAGTAGGAAGAAGTATTTTACAACAGGTTTTTAAGCAATGGAACCATTCTTTAACCTGAATTATTATGTGGTGTTTACAAATATATATATATACTGGAGGCCCAGTACATGAATTTGTGCATTAGTGGGGTCCCTTGGCCTGACAGGTAGGATCAGGCTGAAACTGGCTCTCCCACATGCCCCCAGAGGTCCCAAATTGCAACAGGGCACAGGCCAGGCTGAGGGACCTCACCGGTGCATAATTGGGGCCAGGGAGGGATGTGAGAGATTGGCTAACCAGGGAGGGACCACGGGAGGGCTCCAGGGTGTGGCCAGCCCAACTCGCTCAGTCCTGATTGACCAAACCCCAGCAGCAAGCTAACCTACCGACCTACCGGTCTGAGCATCTGCCTTCTGGTGGTCAGTTCATGTCATAGTGATTGGTCAACTGTCTGCCCCCTGGTGTCTGCACATGATAGCGAGTAGTTGAACAACCTTAGCATATCATTAGCATATATGATAATATAAAATAAAAATGAAATACAACTAAAAATGTAGCTATATACCAGAGGCCCGAAGCATGAAATTCATGCAAGAGTAGGTCTTCTTCCCTCTGGCTGCTGGCACTGGCTTCCCTCTGGCACCCAGGACCCAGGCTTCCCTCCAGCTGCCAGCAAACAGCTAGAATCTGGGCTTCCTTCATAGCCCTGGTTTTGTCCAGAAAGATGTCCAGTCTAATAGCATATTACACTTTTATTATTATAGATATTTTCAAGTAATTTTTAAAAACAAAGCATAGCCCTAACTGGTTTGGCTCGGTGGATAGAGTGGACTGAAGGGTCCCAGGTTTGATTTCGGTCAAGGGCATGTATGTTGGTTGAGGACACATTCCCAGTAAGGTGTGCAGGAGGCAGCTGATCGATATTTCTCTCATTGATGTTTCTAACTATCTTTCTCCCTTTCTCTCTGTAAAATAATCAATAAAATATATTTTTTTAAAGCATACATCTAACCAATGTATGACTCACCAATTGCATTCACTCATATGTATTTACCAAGATAAATGGAAACATGTCTACAGAAGGTTTGTATTTAATTGCCCTGTATTAACTGGATACAGCCCTAATAACCTACAATTGAATGGTTAAAGAAATTGTAGTGCTTTTATATAATAAAATACTACTCAGAAATAAAAAAGAAAAATAAGAGTATAGGTATATGTATGTGTGGAGGGGTAGGGAGTGTGAAGTGGGTATGGATATGGGTGAGGGTAATATTAGAAATCAAAACATTGATTCCCTATAGACATGGGAGGAAATTAAAAATTGTAAAAAGAACACTGCTAACTTTTGGAAGTGATAGGTACGTTATATATCTTGTCTGAGTAAAGGCAATATGAATGTAATACAACATGGATGTATATATCAGTATAACATAAAGTATATGTCAGTATAACATAAAATAAAATAAAACAAAAACTGTAGCAATTTTTATATTAAGCTGGGGATACTATAATTGCTTCATTCCCTTAATGACCACAAACAAAATGAAGATACATGGGGGAATGTGTATCAAAAAGTGAGCTTTAGATATGAATTTTCTGACCAATTATTCCTTAAATGTAGTTTATTAAAATAACATTAACCTTAATTAATTTAATATCTTATAGTAATAGGAGTTGAATTATGTTTTGGACAGCTGACAGTACCTTCTAAATTATATCTCAGATAAAAATCACTATATTGGCTTTAAGAGGGCAACCCAGTATGAATTCTAAACAAAATATTTCCTTTTCCCCTTCCCTTTCCTAAACTTAAGGGTATAAAAAGCTTGAATTCTTGGGCATGATATTTTAATTTTCTTTATGTTAACCACAGCTTTTCAAAATAACTCCAATTACTTGGGTCATAAAGGAAATGAATAGTGTTTGGAAATAATCAATCTCTGTAATGTTAGTGCCTCCAAGTATATGGGCACTGGCTCCATAATACCACCAACCTGTTTCTTCCCAGTGGCTTAATATGCCAACATCATTGTGGTACAAGTGGTGTGAGGGCAGACCCTGGCAACCTAGTCTCACCAGCACCAAAAAAATGGGTATTTATGAAATTGCTAATTTAAAAACAAACTTCAGCTCATATAAATTGCTGCCAATTGACTATGCAGCCATTCACACTGTCAGTAATGAAATCTTTATATGTAATCAAAGAGCAATGAGCATCCTTAAGACTGAAGAAGTTTAAATAGAGACTTCAGTCCCATTAAAAGGACATTTAAAATTATAGAATCTTTTTCTAGTTCCACAAACAAAATACCCACTATTTAGGTTTCTTAGAAAATTAAATTGATATTATTTATAAATGTTCAAATTCTTTAATTTCAAGAAATCATAAAAGACATCAAATGAATACGATGTAAGAAAGCAAAGGTTCAATGGAAGATACTATAATTTTAATTCCCAAACCATTCTGAAATCCATCATGTAACATTTTCGTCTCAAATACACCAAGAAATCAAAGAGTATTTGACTTGCTGCAATTAAGCAAAAGTACAGCCATTATGGAGACATTGTGTTTCATGCACTCAGTCTAGTTTTAAAGATTTGTTTATTCTGTTTTGTTTTAAAAGCAAAGGCATTATCTGCTCAATTGCCCAGCAAGAAGGTTTTACACATTTCTCTCATGTTTCCATAGAAATGGATTGATTAAGGCATAATTTCTGTTAATATTTTCTTCTTCTTCAGACTCCTCTGCTCACTTAAGCTAACAGTGCACCTGCCCTCGCAGTCATTTTCGTCTTTTGTTCGGCTCAGTAGGTTACCTAACTGGTGGATTTTATTGAGTTAAATCAAGCTGTCACTTCATCTGCCTGAAGGATGACTCAAATACTACACATAATAATAAAAGAAAAGTAGGATAAAATAATCTTGTCAAGCCAGAAAAACTGATTGCTTGAAGTTGTAGCCTTCAATCAATACACTAATTCCACAATTTATACCTTTTTCAATTGAAGAGGAAAGAAACCCTGATATGGTATTTCTTGGCTCACTGACCAACTTTGACCTTCTATCTATGTGAATGTAGGATTAACAAGGGCTTCTCCTTAGTGAAATCGTCTATGAAAATAAGAAAACAAACGTGGGCATTTGTGGCTCCAAGTAACTATTAATTTCAGAAATGTGAGGAACACATCGTGTTTATTTAGCATGTCTACTAAAATGAAGATCTTATTTAGCTTGAGGTAAATAGTCTTTCTTATTTAGAAATAATTTGAAGCTAGAACTTGTGGCAAAAGAAAAAAAGAAACACCTTAGAATTTGGCATGGTGTAATCCCTGAAGGATTTTTTTTTTTTTTCTGTTTGATCTACTCATTAATAGTTTACACAAAAGCAATATACCACTCTTTCTTTCAAACTGTATACATACTTG
The DNA here is from genome assembly GCF_014108245.1 of Pipistrellus kuhlii. Lineage (NCBI taxonomy): Eukaryota > Metazoa > Chordata > Mammalia > Chiroptera > Vespertilionidae > Pipistrellus > Pipistrellus kuhlii. The sequence goes on along the minus strand of NW_023425573.1, from coordinate 50,854,123 downwards.
ACTTCTTACAAAATCTGTATTCTATAATAAAATACTTACATCCTTCTTTGGAGTACAGCTATAATTTCTTATATGGTATAATATCAACTTTCAACTCTTTTAAAATAATTTATCATATTCAAAATCTTAGGTTTATTTGTAAATTATAATTAATATGCATACCTTTTAAAATCAATAAAAACACTTCATTTCAAAATGCTGGACTCTCTTTGGCTGTCAGATTTCTGCTTTTCTTTCATAATTCCTCCCCTGTAGGCACCAACCAGGAAATAAAAATTCTTTATTTAGCAAGCCCTTTATATTTCACTAGGCCACCTGCTCACCTTGAATTGTGGCATACAATCAAGCAGGGTCCCAAAACTACCACTTTTTCTCAGCCCATACCTTAATGTGTGTGTGAGTGTGTGTGTGTGTGTGTGTGTGTGTGTGTGTATTTATGTGTGTGTGAGTGTGTATATGTGTGTGTATATGTGTGTGTATATGTGTGTGTGAGTGTGTGTGTGTGTGTGTGTACTACAAAACAACCTATAAATTTAATCATTTCAATTTTTCTCAAAAGCATTTGTCAATGACAGAAACTAAGATGTACTTATCCAAATATTTTGACTTTAAATTAAGTACCTTCTTACATTCTCGAGCATTAATGTTTTCATTAAAATGAGATTGAAATTATGTACATATTACATGTATATTATATATAATACATATTATATGTATAATGCTATATACATCTTCCTGAATTAAGCTTCTTTAAATTCTGGCTGTTGAGGAAACACAAGACCATCTTTGTCCGTCTGCTGTGCTTAATCACAGCTCACTGCCAGCTTTAGCTTCTTCAGCCCAGATTTGAACTTTTGAGAGAACTGTGTGAGACCATTCTGTCATGTAAACCATCTGAACAGGCTGAGCTCCCTGAATGAAGTAGAACATAGATATCCAAATGCTGTTAGCCTTTAAGAGCACTAAATCAGAATTTGAAATGGGTGAAAAAAAGCTGGGTGTTTTTTTTCTTTTTCTTCTTCACAGCAAACATAAAAATACTTGCCTGACACAGAGCATCCTCCTCAAACCAGACCGTGACCTCCTGCCTCCTTGCCACTTGGATTTGCTATCAGAGGAAAAAGAAGACAAATTTGAAAAAGTTAAATCTTAAGTGTTTCTCCTTCCTACAGTCATCTACACACACACACACACACACACACACACACACACACACACACTCCTTACCTTCAGTAAGGATTAAGCCAAATCATCTCTTTGAAAAGCTTATACTCACACATACGGAAACATATGTTCACTTCTAAATGGTGAAGAAGCACATTCAAACTAGGACCAAAATTATCTAGCAAGTAAATTCCAGATGCAATTAAAGGTCAACAATGGCTTCCTGTTGGCACAATCCAATGGACTTGCCTCATTCTTTATTCTCAATGATATTTCTGTAGAATTTCATTCAGATGACTACTTTTTTTCTTCATAAAAATATTTACTCTCCTTTATACTCTTCCACCTTTTCTGTGAATTGTTCCCTTTTTTATTCTTTTCTTTTTTCCCCCTACTTTTAGCATTTTACATTTTTTTGACCCAGAGACCTATACTTTAATTAATGTATGTTCTCCTCCCTTTGAGAATGCATTTATTCTAAAGGCTTCCGTCTTCTGACTGACCTGTGGACAGCAGTCAATCTAGGAATCAGGCTTTGGTTCCTAAGAGTCAGGGAGAGGTCAGGAATTAAGCACAGGGTCAGGCCAAGCAGACAGTGTGGAACCAAGAAGAGTACAGAAGTCAGCAAAGGCCAATTGGAAGATCAAGGCTGAGGGGAATGAAAAGAAAGGGATCATGCCTCAGCCAGATGTCAAGCTAGCAGAGTGGGTTTTAAACTGGGACAAGCAGCAGAGACCAGAAGCATGCTTAGCTTCAAACCCCAAACAAACACCTTAAAGGGGGAAATACTGCCTCGTCTACCCTTCATTCCAGCCAGAAACTCTTGACTGGTTTTCCCAGAGAATCAGCACCCACTATTTGGATACCCTCATCATTTTTTTTTTATGTCCTCAAAAACAATGAAAAGACCTCAAGAATTGTCTCTCTTATACAAATGTCTCCCAGATTCTACCTCTGATCTGACCTCTCTCGAGTCTCATATTTTCAAAAGCCAGCTGTCCCTGGAGGCTTTGCTGTCACTTCAAGTTGACAGCAGCTAATCAACTCTTCCCTTGAGTTCTGTATTTCTGTCCATTCATTCATTTAATGAAGTGTATCAAGTAGCTACATGGTAATAGGCAATATTCTGGGAAACACCAAAGAACAAAAATGAGAAAAATGTCTTCCCTTGTGGAGCTTGCTTTCTAGGGGTGGGAGGAAACAAACAATGAGAAAATCACATGCTGTATTTTATTAGCATATAATACATAGACAAAACAATGTGGATAAGGCATCAATATAGACAAATAGATTCAAAGAGCAGAATAAAAATTCCAGAAATGGATCTACATATGTATAGACAATTGATTTCTGACAAAGATGAGAATGAAAATTTAGTAAAAAAAAAAAATAATAGTATCATCAACAAAATAAGGTAAAATAGTTGAAGATTTATATGCAATCTTAAATAAAACAAACTTCAATCCATACCTCACACCACATATAAAAATTAACAAGAATCATAGGCCTAAATATAGCCCCAAAACTATAAAAAAAAAAAATTTAAAGAAAATATAAAAGAAAGTTTTTTGACTTTGACCTGGGCAAAGATTTTTTTATGATATCCTACAATACAAAAGTAGGATACCTAAAAGAGAAAAAGAGAAATTTGATTTTATCAAAATATAATACATCTGCTTTTTAAAAAGATACTGTTAAAAGCATAAAATGCCAGCCATGAATTAGAAGAAAATATTTGCAAGTAATATATCTGATAAAAATACTTCTACTTAAAATACGTTTTTTTAATCCCTCAGAACTCAACAACAACCAAAAAACAAAAAGGAAATGGGCAAAAATCTTAAAAAATCTTCACCAAAGAAGATATAGGGGTGAAAAAAATAAGCATAGAAAAGATGTTTGACATTATTAGTCATTAGAAAATGCACAAAGAGACATTTATTCCCAGTCAGGGCACATGCTTGGGATGCAGTCTCAATCCCCAACAAAGAGCATGCAGGAGGCAGCCAATCTAAGTTTCTCTTTTGATGTTTCCATCTCTCTACCTTCCTCTCTCTAAAATCAATGTACCTGTTAGCTACCACCACCCAATCCTTCTATCTCTGCCCCCAGACCCCTAAGTGGCCACTAATCTACTTTGTCATTATATATTTGCCTATTCTGTACATGTCATATAAAATGAATCATACAGACGGGAGAGGTTAGAGAGCAACCAAAGGACTTACAAACATATTAGCATAACCAATGGACACAGACACTGGGGTGGTGGGGGTTTGCCCGGGCTGGGAAGAGATGCGGGAGGGGGTCAATTGGGGAAAAAGAAGACATATGTAAAACTTTAGACAATAAAAGAAAAATAAATAAAAGTAAATGAATCATACAATATGGGATATTTTGTGACTGGTTTCTTTCACTTAGCATAATGTTTTCAAGGATTGTCTATACTACTAGAGGCTCAGTGCATAAAATTCATGCCCAAGGGGTGGGGGGTGGGGTCCCTCAACCCAGCCTGCACCCTCTCACAATCCAGGACCACTGGCTGCTAACTGCTCACCTGCCTGCCTGATCACCTCTAACCACTCTGTCTGCCTGCCTGATCATCCCTAACCACTTGCCTGCCTGCCTGATGCCCCTAATGCTTGCCTGCCTGCCTGCCTGCCTGGCTGCCTGCCTGATCAACCGTAACTGCCTCTGCCTTGGCCGGCCCTGGTTACCTGAGCCTCAGGCAGTCCTGGGCAGCTGGGCAGTTGTCATCTAAGGCTTGTCTGCACCTTGGGATGGCCCTGAGCGGCTGGGGGGCTGAAGGGACTGGGGGACTCCAGAGGCAGGCATGCAGAATGGCTGGGAAAGGCCTGGCCTTGCTGTGCACCTGCCGCCCTGGTGAGGAGACTGGGTGCCCCCATCTTGTGGCTTTAGGTGCCACCATCTTTAAGGGCAGGGCAGTCAATTAGCATATTCCCTCCTTATTGGCTGTGGGCACTGCCATCTTTGTGATGGCATGAGGGTCAATTAGCATATTCCCTCTTTATTAGATAGGCTAGTTCTAGTCCTTATAGAACTTGTATAATTCAAATGTCTCTCAACATACTTACTTATCGATAGATTATGGACAAAAGAGGAAAATGCAGAAGAAGGTGTTTGCAAGAGTTTAAATATTTAGTGACCAGAATTTGCAAATTAAGTTTGATGCTCAAAATGAGACAGAAAAATATCCTTGCAAAATACTCTGCACAAAACCACCAAACCTCAGTGGCTTTTGAGTCTTTTCCATTCTGGCCTCACCATTGTATGATTTCTCCATTAATTCTGCCACATATCACATTTACAGCTACGTTTTAATTATATAAATATTTAGTTCAGTGTGTATCAACCAGCCTTTGCTGATGACTTGGTGGGGCCTCTAAACAAAAACAATTTATTATTACTCACACTTCTGTGGGAGGCTTGGCAGATCTGGTCTGGGGTTGTTAAGCTGAGGACTGACTGACCTAGTTTGGCTTCAGTCAAATGTTTGGGCATCAAATGGGCAGTATGGCCAGGACATTTGAGCCTCTCTCTACACATTTTTTTTAGTAGAGAGAATGGAATGTTAAGAGCCTCTCTCTCTGGTCTCTGACCTGGAAGCTAGTCCAAGCTTTTCCACTTGGAGTGCATGCATTAGTCAGGATTCTCTAGAGAAACAGAACCAATAGGATATATGTAGATAATATGAGATTAACTAGAAGCCCAGTTCATGAATTCATGTACTGGTGGGGACCCTAGGCCTGGCCAGCGATCAGGGCCAATGGGGCCATCTCACCCAGTCCCGATCTTAGCTGGACAGCCAGGGGGAGGGGCCACGGGAGGTTGGCTAGCCTGGGCCATAGGAGGTTGGCTATGGGATTGCACTGACCTCCAGAGGCAGTTACTGCATTGACCATCTGCCCCTGGTGGTCAGTGCACAACATAGTGACTAGTTGTTCAGTCAACTGGTCATAACGGTTGCTTAGGCTTTTATACATATAGACTAGAGGCCTGATGCATAAAATTTGTGCATGGGGAGGGGTGTGTCCCTCAGCCAAGCCTGCACCCTCTCCAATCTGGGATGCCTCTCACAATCCAGAACTGCTGGTTCCCAACTGCTACTTGCCTGCCTGCCTGATTGCCCCTAATCATTTCTGCCTGCCAGCCTGATAACCCCTAACCACTCCCTTGCCAGCCTGATCACCCCTAACTGTCCTCACCTGCAGGCCTGGTCCATCCCAACTGCCCTCCCTTGCAGGCCTGGTCCCTCCCAACTGCCTTCCTCTGCTGGACTGATTGCCCACAACTGCTCTCCCCTACTGGCCATTTTGTGGTGGCCATCTTGTGGTGGCCCTCTTGTGTCCACATGGGGCAGCCATCTTTGACCACATGGGGTGGCCATCTTGTGTTGGAGTGATAGTCAATTTGCATATTACTCTTTTATCATATAGGATTATAGAAATTGACTCATTGTTATGGAGGCTAAGAAGTCCCACAATCTACCATCTGCAAGCTGGAGATCCATGAAAACTGGTGAAGTAATTCAGTCTGAGTTGGAAGGCCTAAGAGAAACTGTGGGGGGCAGTGTTTTATGGTGTAGTTCCCAGTAATCCTCAGAACCAGAAGTAGGAAGAGGTGAGTGTGAGGTTGGGTGTCTCAGCTCAAGAAGAAAGAGAGGAAATTTGCCCTTCCTCTGCCTTTTGGTTCTATTCAGATCTTCAAGAGTTGAATGTTGCCCACCCACACTTGAGAGAGCCATCTGCTCATCTCCTCTGAAAACACCCTCACAATTACAACCAGAAGTAATGTTTTACCTGCTATCTGAGCATCCCTTAGCCCCACCAAGTTGCACATAAATTTAACCACCACAGGCCTCAATATATAAAGACTTATTAAACTCTGCTTGAGTTATGTTAGAAAATGTTCCATTAACCAAAGCAAGTTATATGGGCAAGAGTCAATTGGTAGAGAAATAAAGTTCACTGCTTGAGAGAACTAGCAATCAATCACATTGCAAAGAGATGTACATATAGGAATGGGAGGAGGTTTTAATTATCTACTGTACATTGTTTCTCACTTAGTTATTATCACAATTTTCTATTTTTGCCTTTTCTTTAACTTTTAGTACTCCAAAACTTAGTGAATACCTTCAGCAATCAATGTGACTGAAACACTACAGTGCGTGGTAATTCAAGAATTATCCCCTGGCTTGGTAATCCCCACAATTTTTCTCTGAATTTTCTATGAGAATGAGCATTTACTATTTTCTGGTAGTGCCCTTTACTCTATATCTCTTCTCTATTATACAATGAGCAGACAGGTGAACTAGTAATGGGCTTGGTTATTTTCCATCAAGTGATCCATAGTTCTTGGCTTCATTTACCTGCTTGAATTAATAAGTCCACAAGTTTCCTACCTTCAAGAATTTAATGCCTAACATGTACTCCATTTTTTTCACTTTCTTGATGATGTGACAATACTGGCAAGCACATATGCACACTAGTTATTTAAGTGCTTTGTAGCTTATTAATTAGATTGTACTGGGCTCCATTTGAGATTTTAATTATGTTATTTTTCCCTTTTGCTTCCAGCTTGTTTTGGCTAATAAAATTACCCACAGCTGCTTCATATTGGTCATTCCTTCTGGGAGGAAAACCATATGGAATGCTTAGAACAGGTGCTTGGTACTTGACCAGCTTCATCAGTTTAAATGAGTTTGACCTGTGGTACCTGATGTTGGAGCACCAGCCTACAGATGTGTTCACAAGAATTGGAAAATTGCCTCTCTTACATTCCAAGGACTGGTGGACAATGTTAAAAAACTTTTGCTTTCATATAAGAATTTTCTAAGTATGTGATCACTGTGTAGTCAATTTGGAAATATTGAGAGTATTTAAATTGGTCACTAAGAAAGGAGAGAAAACAATGTTCGGGTCCCTCAGCCCTTATATTATCATAACCTTGGGCATGTTACCTTGTCAACCAAAGAGCAAGGAACAGAATTGTTATTGTCCAAGAAATCCTGCAGTAATGAGTTTTTACACTCTTAAAAGAGGCACTTGGAGGAACTGGAGATTATCCAGAAAAAGGTAATTGGGGGAGAATTAATGCTGGGTGCTTTCCGAGAAGTTAACCTAGAGGGGAAAATAAGTCTGAGGGTTTTCTACATTAATGAATTGGAATTACAAAGAAGATGTTGAGCAGCTATTCTCTAATTCTATAGAGTACTGAATTAAAAAATAAAATCTTGACAGGCAACAATAGATGGATATCAGTGAAACACAACCTCAAAAATCTAGACTCTGAGGAATATTCATCAGTGAATGGTACCAAATCCACTTAGGAAGTCTCCAAGAATAAAAATAAAAATAAACTTTCTGAGTTCTGTGAAAGAAAAGACCCACATGCTAACCTGACAAGCTCAGGGGAGGCCTGCATGGCTACCACAAAAGATGGTTTGAAAATTAAATATCTAACTACAAACAGGTTATAGTGGATAGTCATGTTCTAGGCCGATATTTTCCCAAAGATCAATTTCGATCTTTTTACTGAGCCCATTTGCCTTTTTGCCTCTAAAATAACATATCTATGAGATGTCTTGGTAACTTGTAACTTCCCTTTTTCTGGAGTCCCTGGGGCACAACCAAATATGGTGGGCACCTGGACAGATGCCACAAATTCCTTCCTTATCATGTTAATTGTTCCTGCACTCACCAGAGTCCATCATTTTACTTTTTATCCAATCCCAGAAATTTCCCACGCTTTGCTTTCTCCCACCTTCTTACTCCATCACCAATGAATTTCATGTAACCCACCTATGTCCCTCCTTTGTTTTCAGTATATAAATAGAAATATAACCCCACCATTCTTTGGAGCATTATCTCAACCCCTTGAGATTCTGCTTCCCGGTGTATGTCCACAGTTTGGCTCAAATAAACTCACAAAATTTCTTTACAGTTTTCAATTGTTTTTTTTTTTTATTTGTTTTGTTTTTTGTTTTTTTGTTAACAGTTCTATAGCTTATAATTCAGCCCTGGGGAGGGTCACTGAATTCCACCTTTATATTCTGCTCAACATAGTAGATTGCTGAGCCTCTACTATGTGTCAGACTCTGTGTGTGGGGGCATTTAAAGGAAGGCTTGGTTCCAAGTCTCAGGCTGCCTTCTAGAGATAGAATGTCTCCTCCACTCCAATTCTGTGCTCTGTACCCAATGATTTCTAATAGTCTGGTCAAACATGTCTTTGACTTCTCGGCTAGAATACAGTTTCAGGGACATGTGTGTTAATGTTCAAATGAAAAGTATATAAGAATTACTTACCAGGCTCTGGCCTATGGGCATGTTGGAGTTTATGTCTCCTTCAAAGAAATATAGAGAAAAATAGATGGTCTTTGTTTTCTTCTCCCTGGAATCCTACTGAACCAGAGTAGACTATCTTATATCCATGTCTGCTCATGTCCATTAATTTAAAAACCTGACCTTTGGAAATCACAACTGCTGATTCCTTGACCAGGGATATAATTTGGTTTCTAACTGTGGCCAGCAGGCCTGTAGGTATTGTTTGTCACTGGGAGATTGGGTGAAAGAGAATGAGTGGACACAGGTACATCTATAACCTTTTATTTGGCCCAAATTTCTTAGGCAAAAATACAAGCTTAAAGATGAGAATGTTGATAGCAAATCATTAGGCTTAAATAAATCTGCAACTCCAAAAACACATCCTGCTATCTGTTAAATAAGGGAAACCGCCATCTATTTTTTAATCAATGCACACCAAAGAAGCACTCAGAACAAGTTGTAAATTCAAAAGGAGATGTTGTAATATTTTTCCCAAGCTTTTGATAAGAAGCCAAATTTTATCAAGCTTCTTTACAGACTTTTATCCAAAATCCTCATGTGATTACTATATTATTATAGAATATAGTATAATATGTTAGTGAAAATATGTTTTTAAGTGGTTGAGGTTTATCCTTTAAAGAACACTGAAAAGTGGACATTCTGTAAAACATTTTTGTTCAAGAATATCAATATCTTTCTTCAAAATATTATGCAAAAAATTCTATTTCTGACTTTCAAATGAAGGCAGATGATTTCATTTTAATTCACCAGTATTTATCAAATATTTACCAAGTGACCACAAGAAATTGGTGGGTCAATACTTTGGAGGAAGCACAGGGCTGCAGAGCAGCAGAAGGGATATTTCCACAGAATAAGGGAACCTGAAAAGCTGCAAAAAGGTACATTTCCATAGAATGAGGGAGCTGGGAACAGCAAAAGGTCCATATTCACAAAATAAAAAGAAGGAAACCCTTCCACCCAGAAGGAAAAGAAAACCCAAAGGGAATAGGAAAACAATAAGGAAGAAAGAGGAGAGACCTTGAGGTTAGACCTTTGATTCCAGGAATTACTACAGTAACCAGTCCAAGGGAACAGTGACCAATCAAGGCACCTGGCTCTGCAGCCTTTATCAGCCATAGGGAAAAGGAACTCAGTGGGACCCTTTCCCCCTCCCCACACGGTAGTCCATTCTGTGGGGCTCTTCCCTCTCGCCATGTGGGAGTCTGTACTTGTTCTTCAATAATTCTCCACCTTTGCTATACCACCTTCTGTATGTGGATTCATTCTTCGATTCTTTGTTTTCTTCTCCCTGGAATCCTACTGAACCAGAGTAGACTATCTTATATCCATGTCTGCTCATGTCCATTAATTTAAAAACCTGACCTTTGGAAATCCCAACTGCTGATTCCTTGACCAGGGATATAATTTGGTTTCTAACTGTGGCCAGCAGGCCTATAGGTATTGTTTGTCACTGGGAGATTGGGTGAAAGAGAATGAGTGGACACAGGTACATCTATAACCTTTTATTTGGCCCAAATTTCTTAGGCAAAAATACAAGCTTAAAGATGAGAATGTGGAACCTGTCCAGAACAGGTTCAACATTCTCATCTTTAAGCTTGTATTTTTGCCTAAGAAATTTGGGCCAAATAAAAGGTTATAGATGAGAATGTTGAACCTGTTCTGGACAGGTTCCAGTCCAGAAATTCTGTTTCAATACTATATGAAATGTAAAAATGAGTATAAGGCCTATTATTTGCTCTCAGTTAGTTTACAGTCTAACAGATTAGCTACAAAGTTTCTAAACCTATGAAATACTGTACAATAAGAGTACAATGAAAGCTACATATTAAGACTTAACTTTGCAAATGACTAAAATTGGCTTAAGGGGGGAAAAAGTTTTGGGAAGGAAAATATATTGCTTCACAAACTGCAAATTCCACTGTTATTAGTAATTCCAGACCAGCTGGGTCCAGTCATTCCAACCCTGTTGGTAGAAATCTGTCTTTGGTTAGTTCTTCACTCCTTTTGGCCCACGATTGGCTTAATTTTCAGGCAGGCTCTCATCTGTGGTGGCAAAATAACCAGTGTAGGTTCCACTCTTATATTCTACCACATGGTCAAATCCAGAGATAAGAAAGCCTCTTTCCAAGCCTTGCAATAGACTAGGGCTGGTATCATTGATTTGTTCAGTCATTTAACAAATGTTAAGCACATGCTGAATATTAGGTAGTTCTGGGCTTAAAAGATATGGTAGTGAACAAAATGGGCAAAGCTACGTTCAAGGGACTCCTAATGAACAAGCCATTCAAAGACAATTTGCACATGGAAATTAATGACTACATTGAAAATAGAATGGAGAGAAATCAGCGTAGAAACTTTGTGAAACCTAAACTGCAAGAAGTTGTGACTTGTGTGAAGAATTCATGGGAGAAAATCACTGACAGTTGCATTGCAAATGCACTGCGAGCAGGCTACCTTGACAAGAAATACTCATTTAAAGATAGTGCTATTGCTAAACATGAGAGATTTGGTCCACTGATTCTGAAAGAAATGGAGTCACAAGAAATTCACCAGAAAATTCAGGAATTGGATTGTTATAATGATGTTCCAGAAGATCATGACATGATTGTCATTGAATAAATGACTAAATTCTTGATACTGTAGGATTCAGTTTATCTGGTTTGTGTTGACAACTACCGTACTACCGTACAATATACAGGTAATAAATTTCCTTTATTTTCATTTAACAATAAATGTGTACCATATTCTTCTTCATGGAAAATAAGACATCCCCTGAAAATAAGACCTAGTGCATCTTTGGGAGCAAAACTTAATATAAGACACTGTCTTATTTTTGGGGAAACAGGGTAGTTCTTGTGGAATGGAGATTAAGAAAAGATGTGTGGTCCAGGTTTTAGTACCACTTGTGAATTGGGCCTTGAAAGAGTTGGGTTTTGCACAGATTAGCAAGAATGGTAAAGTGACAGTAAAGGAACAATGAGAAGAGTTTGGTGTCTGCAGGAGTATGTATGAACATGAGACTGTAAATTAAGATGTGGTTGCATTTGGGAAAGCCTTGAAGTGTTTTCTGGGAAGGCCAAGAGGAGACATTGAAGAGTTTGGGAGGAGAATAATATTGCTGAGATCTGCTTTAGGAAATTAAATTTACAACAGTGCTCAGGTTTGGCTTAAATGGAAAGCTAGACAAACCAGAAAGTTAGTTTGGAAACATATTGCAATGGTCCAGGTGAAACAGAGATTTTTAGGGGTGAAAAAGGCAGGTTTTAGGAAATTTTAGAAATTAAGGGGGCCATGAAAGAAACACAGAGATACAGAGAAGCAGAAGGTACATTTCCATAGAATAGGGGAGCTGAAAAGCTGAAGCAGGTACATCTCCATAGAATGAGGGAGCTGGTAACAGCAAAAGGTCCATATTTACAAAATAAAGAGAAGGAAGCCCTTCATCCCAAGGAGAAGAAGAAAGCCCAAAAGGAATAGAAAAACAATAAGGAAGAAGGAGGGGAGAAGATCACATGTCCCGTGTGAGGTTAGATATTTGAGCCCAGGAGTTACAATAGTAACTGGTCCAAGCGAGTAGTGACCAATCAGAGGGGATACCAAAATCTGCAGCCTTTATAAACCGTAGGAAAAAGGAACTAAGTGGGACCCTTTCCCCCTCGCCACGTGGGAGTCTGTACTTGTTCTTCAATAAATCTCCACCTTTGCTATACCACCTTTCTGTCCATGGATTTATTCTTCAACTCTGGCGGACAAAGAATCCGGGTTCCAGTCCAAAAATTCTGTATCACAGACGAGGGTTATGAGAGTCTTAACTATGACGTTGTCAGGATCAAGAGAGAAGGAATCGTGTGTATTTTTACTGGGTCACTGGGGGAATGGTGCTGCCACTGTCAGAGTACAAAAAGCAGGAGTGAGGACTGAATTGGACAAAGGGGTTGGAGGAAAATTGGCAACATGTACATTGACTTAGGGGTTCTGCCAGAACTAAAGTATGGTATTAAAATGACAGTGAAAAATGTTATTTGGGGCTTGGAGAAAAGTTGGGGCTTGTGATTTAGATTTAGTAATTACCTGACTAAAAAGGATAATTAAAGCCATCAGAATGGTATGAAATCCTTGGTTGTTTCTTCTCAGGCTCCTTTGCAGCCTCTCAATTCCCCAGCCTCTAAACATTGAAATGTTCCAAGGCTCAGACTTTGTAACTCTTCTCATGTCTAACCACATTGATGGCCTCATTCAAATCTTAGAGTTTTAAGTACTATCATTTTGATCAGTCCAGACCACTTCCCTGAATACCAGGCTAGTATATTCAACTACCTACTCAGTCCCTCCCCAGGAGTGTCAAATAGGTCTTTTGCAGTTATCTCCAAAACCAAAAAGATGTTCAAAATTTTTAGTCATTAAGGAAATCAAAACAAAATGAGATACTACTTCACACCTAGTAGGATGACTATGATAACACACACACACACACACACACACACACACACACACACACACAAAACCAAACAGAATAAAATATATAATACAAGTGTTGGTGAGGATGTGGAGAAATTGATAACCACTGGTGGGAATATAAAAATGGTGCAGCCACTGTGGAAAGTGTTCCTCATCTGTCAACCCTCCTCATCTCAGCAAATGGCAACTCCATTATTTCCAGTTGTTCAGACTAAGAAAATTAGAGTTATTCCTCATTCTTCTTTTTCTTTTTTAAGTCCTTTTAGACTTATTTCTTTTTTTAAATTTTAAATAAATCTTTATTTTTCATATTATTACAAATCTTCCTCATTCCCCCCCCCCCCATTGCTCCCCTCTACCAGGTTCCCATCCCACCCTCTGCCCTTTCCCCACCCCCCATTGTCCTCATCCATAGGTGCACAGTTTATGTTTAGTCTCTTCCCACACCCCCCACTCCCCTTTTTCCTGAGAATCATCAGTTCACTCCCCTTCCATACCTCTGATTCTATTATATTCACCAGTTAATATTGTTCATCAGATTTTTTAATTCCCTTGGTTTTTAGATTCACTTGTTGATAGTTACATATTTGTTGTTCATAATTTTTATCTTTATTTTCTTCCTCTTCCTAAAGAACCCCCTTCAGCAATTCATATAATTTTAAATTGTTTGGAGGTGATGAACTCCTTTAGCTTTTTTTTATTTGTGAAGCTCTTTATCTAGCCTTTCATTCTGAGTGATAGCTTTGTTGGGTAGGTCTTTCTAATATAACACCTATAGTCATTATCAAATTCTATCATGTACTCTATAGCCTATCCTACATATTCATATAAAGTGGGTCATATGATAGGTGGTATTCTTTGTCTGTCTTCTTTCACTTAAGGCAATGTTTTCAAAGTCTATCTGTGGGGAAGCGTGGGGCTTGTTTGGAAAGTCTGTAAAGAGGATTCTCGAAAAGGTCAGGGGCCTCTTAGGGGGACCTTGCTGAAGGTAGCAGCCCCTGCCTTGACTCCAAACAAGGCTGAGCACCCCAGTGTTTTACTGGTATTTCTATGTTCAGTCTTTAAACCTAACCTTGTAGAAGCATGCACTTTCTCAAGGATACTTACCCTCCTAATTGTATCTAGGGGTTAATTTTAGTTCAAACTGTTGTTATAATAAAAGCCTAATGAGGCAGGCAGTTGAAGTTGTTTTTGTTTCTAAAGCCAAACAGTCCCTAAGCCTTCTCTCACACAGAAATGTGTATCAGAGTAATCTATTCATCCTTCATTTAGGGTCTGCTGGTCAGCCCCAACATCTATCCACACTGTAGCATATATCACTATTTCACTCCTTTTTGTGGCTAAATAATATTCATTGTATCATATTTTCTTCATCCATTTATCCACTAATCACCTTTGGCTATTGTAAATAAAGCTATGAACATTCATGTACAGGTTTTGTTTGAATACCTGATTTCAACTATTTGGGTATACATCTAGGAATAGAATTGATGGGTTATATGTTAATTCTATATTTCACTTTTGAGAAATTGCCAAATTGCTTTCCATAGTGGCTGCACCATTCTATATTCCCATCAGCTATATATAAGGATATCAATTTCTCCACATCGTCACCAACACTTGTTACTATATATTTTATTTTGTTTGATTTGGTTGTATTTTTCATTGCCATCCATGCACATGTAAGGTGGTATCTCATTGTGGTTTTGATTTGGATTTCCTTGATGACTAATGATGTTGAGCATCTTTTTATGTGTATGTTGGCCATTTGTATATCTTTTCCAGAAAAAAGGTCTATTTCAGTTCTTTTCCAATTTTTTAGCTGGGTATTTGTCTTTTACATTATTAAGTTGTAAGTTTTTTATGTATTGTGCATGCTAAATCCTTATCAAATATATGATTTGCAAATATTTTCTGCCACTCTTTTTTTTAATATATTTTATTGAATTTTTACAGAGAGGGATAGAGAGTTAGAAACATCAATGAGAGAGAATCATCAATCAGCTGCCTCTTGCACACCCCCTACTGGGGCTGTGCCCCCAACCAAGGTACATGCCCTTGACAGGAATTGAACCTGGGACCTTTCAGTCCACAGGCTGATGCTCTATCCACTGAGCCAAAGTGGTTTCTGCTCTCTCATTCTTATATTGTATTTTGACTTTCTTGATAATGTCGTCTGATGTATGAGAATTCTTAATTTTTATGAAATCCAATCTATTTTTCTTTTGTTGCTTATTCTTTTAGTGTCATATCTAAGAATCCCTTGCTAACTCCAAGGTTATGAAAATTCATTCCTATATTTCTTCTAACAGTTTTGTAGTGTTAACTCACATTTTAGTTCTTTGTCTCATTTTAAGTTAATTTTTATATAGTATAAGATAGGAGCAAATATACATATTTTGTCCTTTACTTATTTACTCTATTTTCTGTATCTAGAACTTGAATGTAATCTCTATCAGGGCAGGAAAATACTTTGTTCACTACTTTATTGTTACCCTGACCCATAGCCACTTGCACATAGAAGTACATCACTTGTGAAATAAAAAATTAATTAGTCAAAGACTGTTCCAAAAAAAAAAAAAAAAAAAAAAGGGACAGATAAGCTGATCTTGTATCAATATATTACTATTTAAAGGTTATCTGATTTTAAAGAAGGTTCAATGAAATGTACCACAGTTCTATAACAACATGCTATAAACACAATAGCTCATTTAATGTTTCTTCTATGATAAGCTAAGGTATTTAAATTCTTTCCAAATTTCTTTTTCTTTATGATCTGAAGAAAAATTCATTCAACATTTGAAGTGTTAAAAAGTCTTGCATCAAATTACATCTTTACCATCTTGGATCTTAAAGTGCCCGAGAGGGATTAACTGGTCAATAACTAAATCAAAATCTGTTGTTCAGAGTGGCAAAGAACAAATATGTAATTTTGGAATTCCCTCACTGTAATTTGCTCATTTACTAACAATATGTCAAATACTCTGGTAGTTACTGGTGGGGGGAAATGTAATATAATCTTCAATATGGTTCACATTAGGGAAAAAGACACCCAGAAAAAAATATTAAACTATACCCTTAGTGCTAGAAATAATAAAAATCTACAGTCTATTACATAAAGCACTGCTATTTTACACAATCAAGCATGCAAACTGTCTTAGAATTGGTGCAAAATAGTTATTTGTGCCAGCAGTTGCCTGTCAGTCACACTGAGTCTGTTTCCTATGGGCGTTAGGGAGCACCTCCCTCTCTGACCTCTCCCCTCCTGGTTCTCTTAAATCTCCTTGTACTTTATCCCTCTGAGGCTAACCAGGGTTCTGAGTATTCCATCTCTATGCTTTGATCCATGGAGTCCATCCTAAGGGAATCAAAAGAAATGGAGCAGACTTCCAGAGTCCACTAAAGCAGATGAAGGAACGATATCCTTCCCAGTCCAATCTCCATGAAAACAATTATCAACACAGACTAAGCTCTTACCTGCTGAGATTGTCCCAAATGCAGAAACCCTCTATCACTATGCTACCAAAATATATTTTCTTTTTGTCTGCATTCTCAAATGAAACAGAGAACAAATAAATAAAATAACTCTATTATCTTAGTTGTGTATGGATAATGTCCTCAGAAATGAGGTGGATATATGCCCTTTCCCCAAAACATAAAGAGGAAATACCAGAAAACCTCATTTTTATAATATCAACTTTTAGGACTACTGTTGTCAAACTTAATAAAAGATAAAGCAAGCTGAAGTTATTTAGCCTAAACAAAGGCTGATAATCTTTTCTGACCACAGCCTTGTGGTTAGTATCAATCTATTGTGGCCCTGATTGGTTGGTGATAAGACAAAGCAATTGATAAACATTTTAAATCTTCAAAGCAGCTAACCTTAGGGACACAATTATTGGAGGAGAGTTTTCAAAAGAATTAGCAAGAAACAGAAGATAAAACCAAAACCTTAGCAAAATGATCCAACTTTTAAATTACTGCTAGAAATTTCAATTAGTGCAGATATCCCATTTTCTATGGGATATTTTGTTGGCCCTAAGTAACTGACTCATTGACTCAGTGAAAAACATCTAGGCCCTACTTTCAGTACATAGTGGTATAACCTAGTACATTTGGAAACAAAATGGACTCCAACTCATAGCAATAAAAACTGATTAATTATTACAAGCACTATGTTCAAAATCTAAATGAATCATGAAAATGATCAATAAAGCATAAAGAGCTCCAGCTACACAGATTAATTCAATATCCATGAGGGCATTCTTCCTTTAGGGTTAAGAAAACAAAAGCAGCACACAGATTTTACTAAAACTAAGTAACTTTAGCTAAAGCATCTGGTTCTGTTCTGAATCAAAACCACTTTATTGAAATTTTGTCAGAAGTCCTGCTTTATTTAGATATGTGTATACGGAGATGGGAGAATTATTGCAAACTACAAGCTTAGACTCAGGGGGATAAAAATTGTTTTCTTTAAAAATAGTTTTCTAGCTCTGGCTGGCATGGGTCAGTGGTTAGAGTGTGTCTCCCCACCACTACCACCACCACCACCACCACTGGGCCATACCAGCTGGGCAAGAAAGCTTTACTTTTTATCTTTTATCTCCTTAACTTAATTTCCTTGTTTTCTCTGAGTGAACAATGGATTCTAGGGAAGAGTGAAATCACAGGCAAAATGGTTGATGGAATAGTAAAAAAAAAATAAAAAATTTAAAAAAAATTTTTAAAAAGGCAAACATTTTTTTATATATGTTTTTAAATATGTATTATATTGGATTTAAACTTCTGAAAGACAGTGCTCATGACAAATTCATTTTGCTATTACCCAAAATACATATGTAGGTCATTGATTGGTGTTTGAGTAAGCCTATGCATTAAAGAAACTTATTCCTTTTTTAAAAATATATTTTTTATTGATTTCAGAGAAGCATGGAGAGAGAGAAACATCAATGATGAGAGAGAATCATTGATTGGCTGATTCCTGCACACCCCACCCTGGGGATCGAGCCCACAACAAGGGCATGTGCCCTGACCTGGAATCCAACTGTGACCTCTTGATTCTTAGACCGATGCTTAATCATTGAACCATGCCAGCTGGAAAAGCTTGTTTTTTCTTAATCAAATCCAGATTCTAATCTTAATAAAGATGGAAACTACATATATAAAAAGCCAGTGTCTGTAACCACCAGGACGACCAAACAACCAGTCACCATGAAGTGCATTGAGCACCACTTGGTCCTTCCCTTGTGACCCAAAGGCTCCGATTGCAGCAAAGCGAGGGGCAGGTGGGTGGGGCAGTGAGCAGGCGGGCTATCATGTGCAATTTCAAGCACTGGGTCTCTAGTACATAAATAATGTGCCTTTCAGTTAAATACAACTATATTAAATGGAACAGTAGTATGTACACCAATCACAGAAGGTTTGGAATGATAAAGGCTAGAGAGAGAAATTGTATGTAAAATCCAAAAGGTGAGAAAGACACTCAGTACCCACGATTTGCTATTTCCAGAGAGAATGAGCAAAATTGAATAGAACTTAAATAACAACTACTTAATCTTCCTCTGATCTTGCTAGATCTCTAAGTAACCCAGGCTTTTGCAAGAGAAGAATTATACTTGAAATATGGTTAATAGGGAATCCTTTTTCTTTTCATCAACTCACCAAGCTTCTTTTCCTTAGAAGCTTAGCTCATTGTTATTCATCTTACAGGTTTTCTCTCAAATTTTACCTCCTCTCCAATCCTTCCCTAACCACCTGATGCAATATGATTCCTACCTTCTTTCACCCAAACTCCGTAACTTTGTCATATCATCCATTTTTATTTTTATGTGTATTAGATTTTCATGTATGTGTTACTTGTGAACTGTGTTTCACTCCTCTCAACTTCTACACACATCATTTGCCAGCTATGTCCTTGCTAATGTAATGTCTATGTTAGTTATTTCATTTTGTAAAATGTGGATTATAATAGTACCTATCTCAAAGAGCTGTTTAGAAGGCTTAAATGAGATAGCACAGGTAATACAATTAGGACAATACCTGGCACATAATAAACTTGAAAAACATCTATTGTTACATAAAAGAATGAACAGATGAATAAAAAGAAATCCATTATTAACAGAGAACCATATCTTCCAAAATCATATGTATTAAATACTGAGAGTCTATTCTATACAAAATGATGAAGAAGGCAAAAGTGTGATATTATTTCTGTTTCTGCAATTAAACAGGATCTTTCCCTGCAAACCCTGAAGACCCTATCTTTCACCCATTTCCTTCTCAGCAGCCATACCTTTGCTGGCTTCAAATGTTAATGGCTCTGTTAATGACCCTACATGTTATCCTCGAAGGCCTTTCTAGGAATAATGAGTTAATGGTAAGATAGCTCACTTGATAGGAATTTCAGTACTTGTTTTATGAGACCCAGTGATGAAGGAAGTTTTAGTTTGTCCAGAGAGTCTTTTGGCTGCCCCTCAAATACAGCACAAAGATGACTGCTCATAAAGTCTATCCAGACAAGACTGCTTGGAAAATGTGAAAACAATTCATGATAAACTGAAATGTAATGCCTTATCTAAAACTCAATACAGATCTTGTAATATCTTAATTTCATATACAAAATACTCCAATAGCACAGAGATTTTAATCTGAGTTAATTTAGAAAATAATTTAAAAATGCAATAGGCTACCAAATTGACACAATTTAGTACAATCTGATGATTTGCTGAAGATAAATACTGCATATTTGTAATGATAGATTGAGAAGAAATTATGAAGAATTGCTTACAAAATAGATTTATGATTCTGAGTCTGTTCAATCATCCTGTTCTAACATCTAGAATTTAGAAATTCTCATAAAACAGTGTTTAAAATCATGATGGGAAGAAGAAAATCTTTTGCTGGAAACAATAGAATATAATTTTTTTTAATGTTGTATTTCAGAAGTACTTAATTGCCAAAGGACAAAACTAAATTGAATAAGCTAAGATGCTGAACCAAGTATAAAGTATAAAATATTTTCTTCACAAAACACATTAAGTTTAATTTATTCTAGACTCCAAATCTTTCAGATGCTTTTTCTTACCTATTAAGTCATGTTAAGAGTCTAAAATAAAATGCTACTTAATGGTATTGATGAGATCTTATAGTTGTATATTATTTTAGCTAATCTTCTGAAACTCAACAAAGCAATCGTTTTTCTCCTCTTCCCATTCTGATTCACTTTTATCCCTAACATTAAAAATAATGTCCTCTAGGGGCAGTAGAATTTAATGTGGTGTGATCAGTCAGTATATGTCCCCAGCTGATGAGTCTCCTTTTAGGGGGAAATGTGTCACTTCTGCTCATCCCAGCTTTGACTCCCAGTTGCCTTCAAAACCAAAATTCAGATTATATTAAAAACAAGAAAGTCTGTATATGCTGGGTTTTCTCCTAGTTTGGCCAGCATCAAAAATTTTATATTGGCCATATTTCTCACCTACAGAATTGAATATATTCCAAAATATTTTGATAGACCTGTATATTTGAGTAATGGTCTACATTGTTTGACATAATAACTGGATACAGCCTTTGAGAAAATTTCAGTCATTTAGTAGATATGATTTCAGAGCATCTGTAGGCTTTTAATCTTCATAATTCTTTTTCTAATATTTCCTCTTTTTTTTTTCATTTACACTTCTTTCAATGTACACCTATAGTTCCTGTGACTTCAAACTCCATTCTTTCTTCTAGAAATGTAACTTTATGTTTCCTAGTGAGCCATCTTCCATCACACCCAATTCTGTGATTCAGTTCACAAGAATCCAAGCATTAGATATAGGACACAAGACAGAGCCTCTCAGCTCACTGTCAACAACACAAATTGGATTAGGGTAGCATGTGTGAGTCAGGTATGACAAATGGCATATTCCATGTATCTGGCCAGAGTGTTTGGGTCAAGGATGGGTACAGGACCCAAGCAAGTCAATGCAGGTCAACTTACAAGCTTTTAGTGAGCGTATTGGAATGGAGATTCTCTTTCCATTGGATTGAGGTCAGTAACAACGCAGCCTTGAGTTGCTGAGGGCATCTAACCTTTCTGTGGGAAGAGCTACTCGGATAGGAGGCCAGCACAGAGGAAATCACAGCCAAGTCTGAATTCTGATCATATTGAGTTCCTGTAGACCTCCTACCAAATTTTTGTTACATATATAAACTAATATTTCTTTTTTCTGCAGCCTACTTCAGTTGATTTTTATATCATTTAAAATAGAAAGATTTCTCTCAATATATTTCTTCATTCTTTTTTCAAAATGTCAGAAACTCATGACATAATATTCAAGCAGATAAAAATGAAGGCTACTGAATTATTTCAACAGAAAGTAGTTTGAAATTTTTACATATTAATCCAGAGATTACTGAGGAAACAAATACTTTAACCTAGTGTCCCATTGCTTCAGAGGTATCTGACAAATATTAGTGACATGAGTATAATTAAATAAGTGGTCATATGTGATTAAGCCATGTGCATATTCTTCAAGGATAGGCTCTCCACCAAACAAACCAAAATAATGCAGCAAGTTTTTGAGCATTACAATTTCCAGATTTCAAAAATACATAGTTCTGTCAACTAATAATTCAGGTATATTTTCAATTCTCTGTTTATTCATTGAATAGATTTGTCAGAAAACCCAGGTTATGATGTTTATTATAAATATTTCAAAAATTGTCACCTCTCAAATATTTTTTGTCTACACTGGAATTGGAACCTGAACAACTTTATAAAATTATCTGCATAATTTAAGTCAAGTATCCTAATTATTGATGCAGAGTGAGGTTTTTTTTTTATTATCATAACATCATAACAAGTTTAACTTTGGAAAATTCAATAAGATCATGCAGTTTGAACATTATATGGTGAACCATGATTCCAGAAATACAAAATTTGAATCTTTACCCCCCAATATGTGGAGGGGGAGTTGTTTAGTGCTAATAGTTGCAATCATTATATTTCCAAGGCAAAGAGAAAATACCGTCAACAAAGCAGGGAAATATTTTTGGTGTGTAGTATAAATACACAAACAATTATCTTAAAATGTAATCTTCATGTGACTTATTAAAGTAGATTACATTTTAATGTGCATTGCAATTTGCACATTATAGAGAGCACTCTATATGCAGCGTTAACTGTGTGACCAGCCTGACAACCTGCACAACTGAAGATATAAAAAAAGAAAAAAACCCTCCACTATCTTCCTCTAAATGGATGTATTTGGTGTTGATAGTCAGATACAGTTTTCACCTTTATCCCAGCTTGTTTCTGACCCAGTGGGTTAGTGTTAATCACCACTGTAGGCACCAATAATTTCCCCATATGTGGAATTTGATAAGTTAGAGCACCCACTTCAATTCAAGAAGATTCCAGCTGACTATCCAGTTATCGCTATGGACAGCTTCAAGCACATCCATGGCTGGCCTTGTATTCTTAGCTTTATCAAGTGCTTTGCACTTTTTGTCTTTTATCTCTTAATTGAGACCTGACTGCCAGAAATGCCTATCTCTTCAACTGGGTTGCATTAAGTATTAACTTTAACTGCTTTGGGTACTTGAGGTACAGAAGAGGGAGGGGGGAGCCTTAAGAAGCTGTGTAGAGTGGAAAATCTCCCCAAATCTCTATTTACAAATTGTGTAAATGCTATATAGTTTTTTAAAAATAAATCTTTATCGCTTTTCCAGATTTATTTATTTTTAATGTTTATATTACCAACTAGAGGAAAGTTTATGAATCCTCCATCATCTTTAGTGGTAATAATAATCCTACAATTCTGGTCAAAAGAGATAATATTTAGGAAGAGTAAATAATTCAGTAATAATAGATGAGAAAGAACATTATATTTTATATCTCTGGGATGTCTATAGACCGACTCCTTTCTAAAGAGCACAGAAATGGGTTATTATTTGAGCTGAGAATTTGGGATAGCCTGTATAAGTTCCAAGTCTTGAAATTTCCTTTTCTAAATATTTCTTATTTCTAAATATTGTACAATTTGTACTATTTTGTGTACCCTTTTGAGCGCTCTTTCTGTGCCCTGTTTATTTTTTTATTCCAGGTTCTTTCATTGAGTAGACAGTCAAGTAATGTCCATTGACTTAAACGACATTCGCATGGGGTCCTGCTCTGCATTTACAACCCCCCCCCTCCACCAGCCCCAGCTCCTCTTTGTGTTCCTCTCAGAGAGATGTCTGATTCTGCCAGCACTGTGGCTCCGGTAGGTGCTCCTCCATGAGGAATAAAAAAGTAATACTTGGAAAACATATGTCATGAACAAAACAATAGCTTTACACAATAGTATCGAAAAACTGAAACTCTGGTGAAATGGTAATTTACTAGTGGGAAGGAGACACGATTGTCATTCATTAAAAATTGAGAATAAATGCTAGATATTAATGTTTAGATAATTCTTCAGTCAAAATGTATTCAACTAAATCTAATATAGACAAGAAACAGCTCCCAAATCATTAAAAAGCTTCAAAATAAATTTAAAGCTAGGAATAATGGAGAAAATATAGAATTACAAATAAGACTATTAACAAATGTATAATAGTTATAAAACAAAATTAATGTTACTAATAATGAAAGTAAATTTCTCACATTGTATGTAATTCTAGTTAAAAATTTTGTGAGGGGTGCATAATGAAATGCATCTACACTAGGCAGATTTTTATGTTCTGAGTTTTTGATGCATAGCAATTAGTACTCAGGTCCACTTTCCAACCAGAAGTCTCAGAACTGACCAGTTCTGAGAAAGGGGAAAAGACAATCATAAGAGAAGACAACAGAACATTAAGTCAGATAAGAAGGAATGACATCTTTTATAACTCATATGGTACCAGAGCACCATGGGATGAATTAAACTTTCATTCACTCATTCATTTCATGAATTTCTGAGCACTGTCTATATGGAGGCACTACAGTAGCAAAATAAACAAGTTTTTTTTAAGATGTTCTATGGGTGTGGCTCACAGAGCACGCTGCTTATATTGTAAACTGTGATTCATTAAAATTTGAATAAAAAGAGCTTTATGAATGATTTTCATTGACAGAAAATAACACAGTCTATCCATCACCAATGCTATATACAATATAACCTAACTTTCCTTCAGGATTCCTAATTCACTAATTGAGCAAGTGCATTTATTCTCCCTTGTACTTACACCAAATCCCAATCACTCCAAGAATCACAGTGTAACATCATTAACATTCATTAGTAAAACCAATACTTACTAGAAGGGACTATTAACAAGGGTTTAATACTTCATTTTTCGGTAGAGATGGGGAATATGTGACAAGTATTTTTTCTTTTATGCTTTTACCTTCAACTTCTAAAAAATCTCCCTCCCCACTTAATAGGAAAGACAAAATACTCTCATTTTATTGTTTTCTTATAGGCTCATAAAATTTTAGCTTTGTGTTACTTTTTCAAAGACTCTATTAAACTTGATACATGAAACTGGTAGGCTGCCACAAACTCATAAAAAATCTTTTCAAAGAATTGCTGCCTAGCAGTGGAAATTGAATGGCAATTTCTAAGAATCAAGCTAATGGCTTAAACTATAGAAAATGTGAAGCCTACTAATAGATAATTTAGGATTTCCCCCTTTTCCCCCTATCACTGGAGAGAACAGAACATGAGCTTGAATAAAATTGCACCGAGATCTTAATCTTCTGTCTGTAAAAGCTCAATTTTCCTAAGCAATGGGCTGTGGTACACATACCACATTAAAATCTATGTTAAAATGTTCTCCATATTTTGGAGCTAAAAGTTCTGTGCCTTTTGACTATGTGGACACTTGCATTATTGTCAGTTTCAAGAGTTAAATATTCCAGCAGGAATTTGTTACTACACAGCGGTACATAATGCCTCAAAACCCCCTGCACCAATATTGCTCTCAAATTGGCAGCAAGTGAACAAGGGACATGAAGGATGCTTCAGCACAGTAACCTATCCTTCCTTCTCTCCTGGGAGCCACTTGGCCAGCTTTCATCCTCATAATTATAATAAATTTGACATTTCATAGATAATATTGATTTCTGTATTTTAGCATTTCACCATAGGTGACAGTCTAGCGTCAAGAATGAAATTTCTATTGATCTCCTGCGCATTAATCTCTCATGTGTATGTGATCATTTTTATAAGACCTTTTACTGCACATAAATCAATATTTCATATTTCCAGCTATGCCAGAGGAGATGTCATATTTGTAAACTGTGAGTTGACACCTGCAATTCCTTCCTGTTCAGCTTCAGCTGTTCAGTAACAGTCGATTCAGGGTTGGGAGAGGATCAAGCTCAAGAAACAAGGTAGATGAAAGGCATGAATGTAGACTAGAGTAATTAGCTTAATGAACAAAGAAGCCAAGTAAGTGAAATAATGTTTCTTCTGTAAAAATTCCTTCTGTGGACATAAGCATCTATAAAAGTGTGGCTTTCCATGCTTCTAGGGAGGTGACGATAATAGATTTATTTGTCTGTGTTAATAGGAAACACTGAAATGCTATTTAAAAATTGCTTAAAAGAAACGAACAAATCTTGTTGGTTACAAAATGCACTATAATTTCAATAACGTTTAACAATAAAAGTGTATGATTTTTTTTTTTTAACCCACAACTCCAATAGTGTGCCAGTGCTGATGAAATAGATTTTAGGACAGAGATCTTTATCCTAATTTAATAAGTGGTTTTTAAATTAAGGAACTATTTTCCTATTTAATGATTTTCATATTTCAACAGTATGATTTTAGGATTATCTAGAAACATTCTGATGAATCAAAATACAATAGCCTTATGAAGAGAATGTGAGCTCTTCTTTGTATAAAATTGAATGCAGAGTGAGAACAAGCAGGTATTTGCAATGAGTAAATACTTCATTCTAAAGAGATGCTATTCTTATAACTACTTGGGATCCACTAAAATATTCATATTGTCAATATCAATGGCATGTAAAAAAATTAGTGTGTGTTTCTATTTAACTTTGTTGGATATTTCTATGTCTTAGTGTTTTCAGAACTGTTTCCTACCTATTAAATAATGGGAGTTTATCCATGACATATTTTAAGCTTTCAGAATAAACCATTGAACACAAGGTGATCTTATGGGTATGTTTCTCTTCATAAATTTTCCCTGACTATCCTTATGTTTTCCAATAGAGGTTATTAAATGCAAAAGTCAATTAGGACATGCTGTAATATAAATGAAGAGGTGTTGGAAATAGAATGCTCTCTTGTATTGCATTAACATTTATTCTTTACAAAGTAACTATTCTACATATTTAGAGATGTTCAGAACTCCAAACCTTGGGCAATAAACATTTTTAGATTCTGACAAAATGCTGTTAAGTTAATAAAGTGTTTGCTGGTTTAAAAAGAACTACTTTTTCCCCAGATAAAAATGGACTTGGAACTGTCCACTTTCTAGCAATTTCCTATAGCCACTATTGACACACTATTATTTCAAATTATATGTCGTTTCACTAGAAGGAAATGCTACTCTAGCTTATTTTTTAAAGGCCAATCCTTTTTGCTGGTTTCTGAAACATGTTCATGGCCATAAAATATGTCAGCAAATGACTGTTTTAACATGATGACAGACACATTATTGGAGTGAGACTGACTAGTGTAAGAGTGACTGTATTTCGACAGTTGTGTCAGCTCTTGACTGAAGGAGTACAATTAAAAACACACACACAAAATAACACCTAGACTGAGTAGTGGGGTGATTACTGGAGAGAGTCAGCAGGTGAAATGTATCTTTACAAATACTTTCGTTTTCGCAGGTGTCAAAAAATATTAGTTGGGAGCTTGAAGCATTATAAAATTTATTTTCTTTGAGAATGAATTAACATTACAAAGAGCCGAGCTGCAGGAGTTTGTGTACTCAAAATAGGAAAACGTTGATGTCATATCCAAGTTTGACTGGATGTCACACTCCCACTTTGACGTAGTTAACTCTCACCGTGCATTTTGGCATTTCATGGTTTTTAGTTAAAAATTTATAAACCCTGAAGTCTCAAAGCTGAAATGACCACCTACATTCCTCATCAATATCTCTTCCTTAAGCAAGTTGAATAAAGAACTACAGATTTAGTATCCTAAGGAAAAAATATTTCTCCAATTATATGAGCAAAAACTTATAGCAATGATAGGATATATGAAGTAATGCTGTTAAAATAATGAAGGGCATTTTCCTCATCTTTAAAATAGTGTTTTAATTTACACCTGATCACTTTGCTATATCTTTGTGTCTTTTTCCCTCCTCACACTTGTTCCAGAATCCATAGAGATTTCTCCCAGACACAAAACACCATTACATTTGCTCTCATGCCTCTCCCCTCAATTGCCTGCATAAAATATTTACTATTCTTGATAAGGCTGAATTGTATATGCCCCTGGTCCCATGGCCCCCATGGACACTTTCAATATTGCTCTCAATTATATTATTATTTTAAGTATTTCTATTACTTTCTTTTCTATAAGTTGAGAATTTTTTTTCCTGTCACTATTCCCAATGTCTTGTACCTAGTGTGGGCTTAGTAACCATTAGATAAATAAGTAAACCACTGTGGAATGAATAAATGACTGAATGAGACAATCAGTGGTGCATTTAAAATATAATGTTTTATAATGAGAAGGTCATTAGTTCAATGATGTGGATTTATACAAAAGAATTCACTTCCTTATTTTAATAATACTGTAAATTTGAACTCCTTAATAAAATTTTTTAAATCAAAAGGTAATTAACAATAGTAGGGACTAGGTAAATAATCTGGACAGTATAGCACAAAGAATTTCTTTTTAGCAATTAGCTCATATATAAACAACATTTTAAAATTTATGACTAAAAAAAATTGCCCCTTAGCTTTGGTATTTTAAAAATATGCATGCTGCTAGCCCTAGCTGGTTTGGCTCAGAGGATAGAGCATCAGCCTTCGGACTAGAGGGTCCCAGGTTTGATTTCAGATAAAGGCATATGCCCAGATTGTGGGCTCAATTCCCAATGTGGGGCCTGCAGAAGGCAGCCGATCAATGATTCTCTCTCATCATTGATGTTTCTATCTCACCCTCTTCCTTCCTGTCTGAAATCAATAAAAATATATTTCAAAAAAATACATAGCATGCTGATAGTGTTTTAATATGGGAAGAAATAACAATTTTTATGATTACATTTGGAATATATGACTAAAATCTTGTAATATTAAAATAATTTTTTCAGATAGAATATTGAAAAATATCTTTCTTCATATTACTTTTCAAAATATAAGTGCTGACTAAACATCACACAGTTTGGAGACAATTTTGGCTTAATTTTTTAAATATTTTTTTATTATTTAAAGTTTTATAAAACTTTTATTCAAAATTTTCAGTTCTAACTAAAAAATTTGAGAATAAAAATAATACAGAAATTATTTGAGGTCATAAAAAATCTCAAATTATGGTAAAACAGAAATGTCTAGAAAGTAAACATAGATTATAGAATTTTAGGGTTATAATAATTTTGATTATTTGGAACCAATTAGTTGCCTCTGTATAAAATACACATTTTGGAATAACTGACAAAAGGGCAAAAGATTGAATTTTAAAATTAATTTGATGTATTAAAATTAAAAGATTATCAATGACTGCATGGACACTAAGAGAATACATACATTTTAGCATGAAATTAAGAAGGATAAAATTAATGTTATGGTAGGCTTCATAATATATACAAACAACCAAAGTATTTCAAAATATACCATCTAAAATAAAATAATAAAAAGGGAGTTAACTGTCAGGTCCCAGTGAAATTCAAAAATCTATGTGCTATTGCCAAAAACAGTTTGACTCAGTGGATAGAGCATCAGCCTGCAGACTGAAAGGTCCCAGGTTCGATTCCGGTTAAGGGCATGTACCTTGGTTGCGGGCACATCCCCGGTAGGGGGTGTGCAGAAGGCAGCTGGTTGATGTTTCTCTCTCATCAATGTTTCTACCTCTCTATAAAAGATTAATAAAATATATATATTTTAAAATGTATGTGCTATAGCAATAAAAATTCCCTGGATCAATACTAAATGACTAGAGACCCCTTGCACAAAATTTGAGCACTCAGGGGGGGCCCTCAGCCCAGCCTGTGCTTATAGTCCAGGAGACCTTGGGGGATGTCCGACTGACAGCTTAGGCCCACTCCCCACAGAGAGTGGGCCTAAGCTGGCAGTCAGACATCCTCAGCACTGCCACAGAGGTGGGAGTGGTTCCTGCCACCAACACTGTGCTCTCCTGCCATGAGACTGGTTCAGGCTTCTGGCTGAGCAGTGCTACCGCTGTGGGAGTGCACTGACCGCCAGAGGGCAGCTCCTGCAGTAAGCGCCTGTTGCCTGGTGATCAGTGTACATCATAGCCACCAGTCGTTCTGCTGTTTGATCTATTTGCATATTACACTTTTATCATATAGGATTACTTATATTATTTTCTATATGAATAACTGCAAATCTACTTTTTCCCAGCCCTGTATAATATAAAGTGGAAGTAAAACCTATAAAAGAGAAGAGTACCAAAAAGACTTATCATGTAATAAGACCTTTTTGCTTCAATTAAGCTTATCCCCCTCTTATTTATTGTATTTCCCTAGGAGCTTGCCATCTAATAATTTCCCTTATAACACATGTGTCAAACACAAGGCCCGCGGGCCAAATCCGTCCCGCCAGGCCTTGCAATGTGGCCCGCACCGCGCTGTCATCACTGCACTCCGCTGCGTTTCCATCACAATGACAGTTTATGACTGTTCAGTAAACCATTCGGCCCGCGATTTAGGCTGGATTTTAGATTTTGGCCCCTTCTCTGATTGAGTTCGACACCCCTACCTTATAAAGTCTTCTCTACTAAACCTTTGAGCAAAGTTTTCAATAAGGTATTAGGAATATATTTATCTCATTTTATAGACCTGTTTACAAAGTTCTTTAGTGTAAGGGCAAAATTATCATCAAGAATCCTATATAATAAAAGAGTAATATGCAAATTGACCAAACTGCAGAATGACTGGTCACTATGATGTGCACTGACCACCAGGAGGAAGACATTCAACTCAAGAGCTGCCCCCTGGTGGTCAGTGCACTCCCACAGGGGGAGTGCTGCTCAGCCAGAAGCTGAGCTCATGGCTAGCAAGAGCAGCAGTGGTGACAGGAGTCTCTCCTGCCTCTAAGGCAGTGCTAAGGATGTCTGACTGTAGAGCGGGCCTAAGCTGTCAGTCAGACACCCCCCAAGGGCTCCCAGACTGCAAGAGGGAGCAGGCCAGGCTGAAGGACCTACCCTCCCACTCTTCTCCTGCCAAGTGCACAAATTTTGTGCACCAGGCCTCTAGTGTTTTTTGTGTTTTTTTTTAATATATTTTATTAATTTTTTACAGAAAGGAAGGGAGAGAGATAGAGAGCTAGAAACGTTGATGAGAGAGAAACATCGACCAGCTGCCTCTTGCATACCCCCTACCGAGGATGTGCCCACAACCAATGTACATGCCCTTGACCAGAATCAAACCTGGGACCTTTCAGTCCGCAGACCGACGCTCTACCGCTGAGCCAAACCGGTTTCGGCTCTAGTGTTTTATAAAAGGAAAACATGAAAGGATAACAGAAAGCTCAAAGAAATAAGTAAGGGAAACATACAGCCCAATGACAATGGGAGTGAAATTTTATAGTAAGCAAAATAATAAAAATGTGAGGTGTCCAAACTCATTCACAATTAAATAATTAAATAAGATACTGGTTTTTGCTTATCAGATACATGGTTTAGTTTCAATTAATTCATAATCAGGGTGTGGGGAAATGGAAATTTCCATATTCTGTTGGTGAGCATATAAATGAATCACCTTTTAGAGTAATTTGGCACTATCGCTTAAAATAAAAAGTGTTGGGGAGATAGACGAGGGTAAAGGGGTATAAATGGTGATAGTAGGAGACTTGACTTGATGCCATGAACATACAGTACAATGTACAGGTGGTATATTATAGAGTAGTACACCTGAATCCAATATAATTTTATTTATAAACTAGTGGCACGGTGCACTCTTCAATTGTTTTCTCAGAAGTGAAATTGAAAAATATACAATACATTCATATAAATTTGCATGCATTTAGTGACTATTTCCAATAAAATTTAAATTTTATTAAAGAATAGCTCTCTGGTTTACAAAAAGAATTGATAATGTTAGGTTAAACTGAATAAGCAAGTATTTTAAGGAGTAGAAGTTTCTGGTTTATAGTGAGGAGAAGGGCAGGTTTTGATGTTTTTCTTTCTGAACCATTTTCTAAACATATGCAATTATTTAATTCCAACTTTCTACTCCTTGAAAAACAAAGACACTTAGATGCATTCAGGTATCAATGGGAAATTTTAATCAAGATAATTTTAATCAAGCATATTTTGAAATTGACACTAAAACCTTAAGCCTAAGCACAAACATATACCTGTCTAGGTTTTTCCCCCAGGAAATATATATATTGTACAGTGTGTCCATGGCAGCTATCCTTGAAAAACTGATTCTACATGCTAGTGATGTAATTTCACAGAATTCAAGGAACAATGCTGATCAGTAAACCTACCAGTAAAACTCTAGCCCAGCCAAATTGTTTCATAATTCCATCACCACAGAAAAATGAAGAGTGCAAAATATCAATGCATAGCTTTCCTTAATCAAATTTGCCTTCCTTGGAAAGAAAAGTTTCAGCTCTATAAGAGAGGAAAGGAAAAGGGTATCTACCTATTTGCTAAACTGAAAATTATTTATGAGCACAACCAAACTGTGGTTATTCACATGCTTATATACTCGCAATATTTTCCTAAGTGGGATTACATTTCCTATTTGAAAAAGAGAGAAACATAGAACTGTACTCATCTGAAAAATAGTATGCTGTGACTCAGTACATTCCTACTGCCTCAAATGGCAGTTACTCCAACATGAATTTGCTTATTCCACACATTTCAAAACAAGTGTTTTTTGTACTATTGATATATACTCAATATTTTAGGAATTATTTGTACCTGTCGTAGGAAATATTAGCAACTCACACAAAACCATGCAAAGTTTACTGTTTTTTAATTCAAAATGTATGTGTCCATATAATATATATTCCTTTATTAAAAATATTACTAAACATATCATATACTAGACACAATTATTCATATAGCAGTGTATAAAACACTTGTGAGCTTAGATGGCATGCCTCAGTGGTTGAGCATCAAACTATGAACGAGGAGGTAATGGTTCAATTCCCAGTCAGAACACATGCTCAGGTTGTGGGCGTGGTTTCCAGGGTGGGGCCTGCAGGAGGCAGCTAATCAATGATTCTCTCTCATCATTGATGTTTCTGTCTCTCTCACTCTATCCCTTCCTCTCTCTTAAATCAATATATATATATATATATATATACACACACACACACGTGAGCTTTACCTTCATGTAGCTTGAATTTTTAAAGAGTAGAAAGTAAATACGCTAATAAATACCTCATTACAAATTCTGACAGATGTAATAGGATTATAAAGAGCCATGAGGGAGGAGGCCCATTTCAGACTATGTGGTCAAAAAAAGTCTGTAGGAAAAAGAGTGTTTAAAAATGACACCAGAAAGATGAGAAGCTTTTTAGCAAATTGGGGGACAAAAGTATGTATGAAGGCCTCAAGAGAAGATTACTTGACTTATTTATGGAACTAAAAGGTCAGTAGTTGAAGCTTGTTGAGAAGTTGGGAGAACAATTCCGAAAGAATATGGACAGGGAAGTAGGAGCCACCTCAGGCAGCTCCTTGAGGCCAATTGTTTTAATCAGTGAATGCCATTTTCAAATTTATGATATGAAACCATCACACTTGAGAGAGTTTAGAGGAGGACAAGAGTAGAAGGGAGACCAATAGAAAATACCATCAGTAATGTACAAAAATGCTATTAAAGTCTTGGGATTTTCCTTCTGACAACTTTTCTAGATACCTGTTGGGTTAGTTTCTGTAAAAATTCATTTTCTTTGGAAACCTAATTCTGAATTGCTATCAACAATAAACAAAACCAGTCTCCATATTTGAAAAATGTTATGGCTTTATATGGATTGACATTGAACCCTAACTGACATCTATAATATTTTCAATCAGGAGATATGTTTCATGTGAATGCTAGAGGTCATGGCTAACCAGGAATATGTGCTCCATCCAAAAAGGAAATTCATTCCTCATATTCACCTAATTTTTGTTTTGAAGGAATGAGTGTTCAGTCTTGATAAATTTCTGATTTTTCAAGATAAGATGAAGATCTGGATTTTGGTGTGAATCTTTCCAATATTGGTTCAATTTAAACACACACACACACACACACACACACACACACACATGTCAACATCTAGGTGTTGTCAGTAACTGAATTCTTGACCATTAAAAGCTTTGTCTGGGTTCTGAGTGAACTATCAATAATTTCATAAATATAAGAGGAGAAATTTGAGTAAGCAACAAGATTAATCCTCAAAGTACCTTTCTAATATTAAATTAGTCTCTAAGAAAATTTCAGCATTTAATAGTTTGTCCCAAATCCAAAAATACAACTTTTCTGCAAATAAATTTTATGAAAAATGTTGGCAAGTAACCTTTCTCAAAAATGTCTACTCTACCCAGTCCTTTGGAATAGAAACTAAATGATTTTGGGATACTCAAATAATCAATCGTTCAGTCTGGCACCAATACGATCTATATATATAAAAGTCTAATATGTTAAGTGTCACTGTGATGTGCACTGACCACCAGGGCCAGAAGCTTAATGCAGAAGCTTCAGTGACACACACAGAGAAATGGCACTGTGGACCTGGTGCCCACAAAGCAACACTCGGCTTCCCCCAAGTGGGACACAGGTCCCAGTAGCCTCTAGAAACAACAGCCCACCAAATTGCAGTCAACACTGCTAAGACTCCATGGCGCAAAATGTGGCCCACAGCCAAGCCCAGCCTGGAAACGGTCGCTGTGGGCACTGGGTAATAATGTCACATAACCACGCCCGGCTTCCTCTCCCTAGTAATGATTAGCCTCCTTACAGTTTCTTCAGCCCAGGAGCATGACTTGCTTTATAGCCAGGTGCAAACATTTCATACTTTAACCAAATGTCTATGAAGCGTTTTTCCCATGCCTCATCTCATTTGATCCTCACAGAAGTCCTGGAGTAGGTGGATAATGAAAAGAAAATAAGATTCGGTAGAATCTTATTTTCTTTTCATTAGCTGAAAAACAGAGATTTAGAAAGTTTAGAAACTTGACCCTACTGAACCGAAGTAAGAAATGGTGGACGTTGAAAATGACTTCAGGTTTTCACTCTGAGCAGAATGTAGTCAAACACTGCTACAGTTAAATATTTTACCTTTTGTTCTCTCTGCATGAACTACAATAACAATCTGCTTCGGGTTGATATATACTGCTGTGTTGCTGACAATTACCTGAAATAGTAGTTGGGGTGCTTCACGGAAATGGAAAAAGTTTAGCTACATCAGAAAGCAGGTCTAATTAAGCAAGTTTATTCTATATCTATAAAAGATACTTTATAGATATAGAATATCTATATCTATAAAAGATATTTTATAGATATTTATATCTACAGATATAAATGTCTATAGATAAAAGATATAGATATTTATTCTATATCTATAAAAGGCTAAGTTGACTCACGCATGCATGATACATATAAAGCCCTCACTGGTGCCAATTGCACACATATGTTTCTATCTGTCATTGTTGATCATGAATTTGGTTGACACTTCTATTATAGAGAAAGGGCATATGGTGATATTAAAATATTTCTTCTAACTAATTTCCTTTCAATGTGCACGAATTTGGGCACTGGGCCACTGGTACAAGATAAAATTCTTGTCCTCATGAGGCTTGTAATCAATGGGTAATAGAGGTAAGTTAATAGTTAGCTACATGGTGTTGAGTGCTTTAAAGTAGAAGAATACTGTATGCTGTAGAATTAGATAAAAGGAGCACATACTCCACATTTGGAAGTGAAGGGTAGGAAAATGGGCCAGAGAATGTTCCTTATAGAAGTGCCATAGCAAAAGGATACTAGTATGAATTGCCTTGGTATGCATGACGAATGACTATATTTAAAGATCCAGTCACTGCAATGAATATAATGCTTGAAACAAATTGTTGAATGGCAAACAAGAATAGGCCAAGTATGAGAAAGAGGAGATCAGAACTGGTGTCACACCCATAAGTAATAGATTCAAACAGCATGGCATTTGAGCAAGTAGCAGCAAGCACTAAGTAGCCATGAAAAATAGAGAAGCTTTATCCAGACCAATACTCCCAGCAACAGCAAATTTTATAGTTGAGAGTACAAAACAGCAGATTCTTCAGAGATTCCTGAGGTTGAGGACTAGTTTCTTATGCATGCTGTAGAGTAAGGAATGCACACCTTTTCAGAGACAATATGCATTTAAAAAATCACAGCATCTTCATTTGAAATGGACCAGAATTTGTATCAGCAAGAAAGGGCCATTGGCCTGGAGCAGCCAGGCCCGGAACAGCTCGCTCCTTGCCTGCCCCCGCCCCAAGGCTGCCTCTCAGACATGGCTGGAAACTTTTGGGGGAACTTGAGGGTCTGCTGAATCAAGTGATGAAGGCTTAGATCTGGATGTGTTGAGTTAGTATAGCCCTGGGGTGTTGATCTGTGAGTGCCTTGTGTGGGGCCTGGATGAGGTTGGTTGATCTATTTGGAAATGTCTTTTGTGTGAAGTGTATCCTTGGGCATGTGGAGGTATTATTGATTTGAGAAAATGCTAAGTAACTGATTTACTATCTGAAAAATTTAAAGTTCTGAAAGTTTAAGGTCTCTTGCCAAAAAGAGGTTTTAAAGCTAACACCTTAATTTTAATGGAGAAAGGGGAAGACAGCCATTCCCACCCAGAACAGGTAATCCAATTCCAACCAGCAGCTATCTTTAAACAATATGTTCATTTACATTTGAATGGCTACACCTTTTGATAGCCTAAGGGCAAGTTTACAAGTAAATAGGTTTGCTTCTCAACTCCCAGGGCAGAAAAAAAAACAAGGTTTAAAATTATTAAATTTTAAAATTTATTCTTAGAAGTGTAAAAGTTTATTAATTAAAAAAACAACAACAACAACAAAAAAGGAGATTGAAAAACCTGATGAACAATAATAGCTGTTCATTGTAGTAGAGTCTGTGATATGGGAGGGGAGTGGACTGACTGTTGGGGGGGGAGGGGGAGTGGTAGAGGGGGGAAGAGACTGAACATAAACTGTGCACTTATGGATGAGGACAATGGGGGGTGGGGAGGGGGCGGAGGGTGGGGTGGGAACCTGGTGGAGAGGGGAAGAAATGAGGAACCTTTGTAATAATATGAACAATAAAGATTGATTTAAAAAAAAAAAAAAAAAGAAAGGGCCATTGGGAAATCACTACCAACACAAGATACTCAGCCCTAGTGAACCATCATACTTCTATTGAAATTCTCTGAGTACCCAACTCTTCCTAGAAGGAACTCTCATAACTATTGAAACTGGTTATACACTGCTACACAATTTCTCTCTTCAAATGTCCTTACATCTTCATAGCACCTACAGGCTCACTTGATTTCAGGGGGAAGAAGTGCCAGAGATTAAAAAAAAAAAAAAAAAAAAAAAAAAAAAGATACTCATCTTTTGCTTTTTTCTATGGAGCTGAATGATATCAGAAAAGTAAAGATAAAAAAAAAAAAAAAAAAAAAAAAAAAAAAAAAAAGAAAAGTAAAGATACCATGGGAAAATGGTTAGATATAATGAGAAAGAGGAGGACTGGGATACCAACTACACAAATGCTGTGGTGAAATAAGGAATGTAAGAATAGCTATCTAGATCCTGGGGAAGACAGGTCAGAAAGAGAGTAAGAAGTGAATAGTAAGTCTAGTTGGAGCTATGACATACAGTTGACTATACACAGTAATGTAGATCTCTATCAGGAGGTATCTATTAAGAGACTTTTATTTCTAAAACCTCATTTAAAGTGGTTTATGCAAAATTATATATTGGTTCACATCACAGAAAGAGCCAAAAAGTAGGTTGGGCTTCAGACACAGCAGGAGTTCAGAAGTTCCAATGATGTCATTGAAACCAGGCTTTCCCTTTTCTCTGCTTTCCAGTCTGCTGGCTTCCATCACTAAGTACAACTTGTTGATTTTGACAGTCTTTCCAGTGTTCCCTTGTTATAGGGAGATGTTTAAATGTTTGTAGTTTTATGCCTTTATTTTAGTATTTTATCTTCTGTTCTTATTTTACCTCTCTTTTCCTCCAAATTTTTATTGTGATAAAATATATGTAACATAAAATTTAACATCTTAACTATTTTAAGTGTATTGTTCAGTGGCATTAAATACATTCTTAACGCTGTGTTACCATCCATCTCCAGTACTCTTTTTGTCTTGTAAAACTGGACTCCTACACCAATTAAATGGTAACTCCCCATTCTCCTTATTCCCTCTGCCCCTAGCAACCACAGTTGTTTTTTTGATTCATGATTTTTGATTTATGATTCATGAATTGCTTCATGATTTTTACTCTAAATACCCCAAATAAGATATATATATATATAGTAGTCGTCTATTTTTATCTGGCTTAGAGGTCCTTAATGTTTATCTATTTGCTTATCCATTTATCCATCAATGGACACTTAAGTTACTTCCACAGTTCACTTATTGTAAATAATGCTGTTATAAAAATGAGTATAAAAATATCTTTTCAAGTCTCGCTTCCAATTATTTGGGATACTATATACCCAGAAATGGAATTAATGGATGATACACTATTGTATTGTTAATTTTTTTGAGGAATAGTTACATCATTTGCCACAGCAGCTATACCACTTTAAAACTTTACATTCCCAACAACAGCACAGACACAAGTTTCCATCTCCTTCACATTCTCATCAATACTTGCTATTTTCTGTTGTTTGTTGTATAATGAAAATCCTAATGGGGTGAGATGGAGTTTCATTGCAGTTTAGAAAGTGATTTGCACTTTTTCAATGACTAGTGATGTTGATCATTTTTTCATGTGGTCTTTTTGCATTATATATCTCTTTTGGTAAATGTCTATTGAAGTTCTTTGCTTATTTTTTTAGTCAGATGGCTTTTGCTGCTGTTGAGTTTTAGAAGTTCTCTCTACCTTCTTTGTATAAATCTATCATCAGATATGTAATTTGCAAATATTTTTCCCACTCTGTGAGTTGCAATTTTTTACTCTGTTGATATTATGAAATTTTTAAATTTTCATGAAGTCCAATTGTCTAATTTTTCTTATCTTGTCTGTGCTTTTGTTTCACAAGATGTTTAATTGTAATGGAAAAAGTAACAGATTCTTTCCCAGGATTTAAAAAAAAAAAAAAAAAAATGATTCATTGTCTCCCTGGCTCTGCTTAGGTGCCATGCACTTAACTAAACCAATCATTGTGACAAGATCTATTTTTAGAACATATACTGAAATAGAAGTATTAGAAAGAGGAAAAGACTTAGGGGTGGGAGAAAAGGGGGTGAGTGTCTCTTATCTGAAAAGTTCTGGAATGGTAATGCACAAGACAACCCACAAAATTTCACAGATTTACATTCAAATCAAGATTCAACCTTTCTTTTGTATGAGCCTTGTTAACATTTTAGCAAAAAGACTTCCTAACAACAAAGCCTTCCTGTGCAGCTACAGCCTGAAACACACTCATCTGGTACACCTTGCTCAGCAGGTCACTGTGCAATCAAGAGGCACTAAAACACAACACAAACACTTAAGTCCTATTGAATACTCTTCTAGAACACTATCTTTCACTTCAAGAATGACATAGTGAAACCTGAATAGTTTCAAAGATTAAGTAAAGCACAGATTGAAGTAGGGGGTTGGGGGGGTGGGAGGGTCTTAGTCTTTACAGGCTGCTAAAATAGAATACCATAGCCTGGGTAGCTTATATATCGATACAACAGAAATTTATTTCTCAGAGAGTTAGAGGCTGGGAATTCCAAGATCAAGGCACCAGCAGATGAGTTGTATTGAGAGGTTTGCTTTCTGGTCCATAAATGGCCATCTTCTTGTTGTGTTCTTACATAGCAGAAGGAACAAGGAGCTCTTTGGGGTCATTTTATAGTCACTAATTTTATTCATGGGGGCTCCACCGGCTCAACCTAATCACCTCCTAAAGGCCCCACCTCCAAACATCATTACATAAGAGAGAGGATTTCAACATACAAATTGTAGGGGAATAGCAAAATGAAAATAAAAGAATATACACTTTTGTTTGGGTAAGTGCTGACTAAAAGAACAGACTAATAAAATCCATAAACTTATAAAAGATATCAAGTAAATATAGACTTAATAAGTAGAAAACTAGACTTTGTTGAAAAATAGTGTGCATAAGAGGTAAAGAACACTCTAATTTGAGAGATTAGTTCATGGTAATGACCTTTGCACAATTCAGAATTAATAGAGCATGAGATACCCATTGAAATTGAAGCCCATTAAATTTACAGCAAACTAAAAAGAAACCACATTTACCTCAGTAAATAATAAATATAATGAAATCATTAGAAGTTCAAGAGTGGTGAATCCGAAAATCTAAATGAATCAAAAGATATTTCTAGTTATGAATAATAGACCATTAAGTGAAACTGGCATTGATAGAATATTAAGGATTCGATAGACAGTATAAAATGTACTATAGTTTCGTGTTCATTGATGTTTTTTCATTATTTCACAAGGCAGCACATTGTATTATAGAGCAACTGTTATGATTGAAAGACCTTCTTCATTTAAACTGAAACTACTGGTTACTTTTATCCTTCCTTACAATCACTCAGAAGGGGGGAAAATTTAAAGTTTATTTTTAATTAAACTCACTTTTGTCTATATGACCCAAACAATACTGAATAGACCACAAAATGATCTTATTTGTTTAGGAGACATCTTCTTCAATGCTCAAATATCAAACTCCATTAACTTTATTAACAACCAACTGTTATTGAACTCTGATCTGGATATTGATTGATTGAGAACCAGTATTCATTTTCACTTCCTTAAATGTTCTCTTTTATACTTCTGAATAATATTCCTTATCCTTAACCTTTATCCCATTCTCTTCTTCCAAATATCCAGCCCCTAATATGTAATATTTGAGAGTATTACCTTATAGGAAAATAGAAACTTTGCAGATGTTATGAAATTAAGAATACTGATATATCCTGAATTACTCAGGTTGACCCTAAATGTAATCATGCACATCCTTATAAAAGGGAGGCAGAAGAAAATTTGAAACACATCAAAAAAGGCAATTAACAGACAAAAACAAGAAGAGGAAAAAAATAATGTGATATAGAGTCTTGAACCAAGAAATAAGGAAATTCTCTAGAAACTAGAAAAGTCACAGAATTGGATTTGCCCCTACAATCACTGCAAGAAGAGTGACCCTGCCAACATATAGATTTTATCCCATTGCAACCCATTCCAGACTTCTGGCCTCCAGACTATGAGAGAATAATACATGTTGTTTTAAACCACCACATACTTTGTTACAGCAGCCACAGGAAACTAAAACACCCTGTCTTTATAAAGGGCACTCACATGAAATTTGGAAGAGTAAAGAGAATTCAAGCCATTATTACTCTTCCAGCAGGCACAGAAGATTTGGCAGTGGCTTCAAATATTTCTCCACTATCTCACTCTCTTTCATGCTGAGTCCATTAACAGTGGGTATCTGCAATTCCTACAAATATTTGATGTCCAGAAA
Source organism: Pipistrellus kuhlii (assembly GCF_014108245.1). Classification (NCBI taxonomy): domain Eukaryota; kingdom Metazoa; phylum Chordata; class Mammalia; order Chiroptera; family Vespertilionidae; genus Pipistrellus; species Pipistrellus kuhlii. The sequence goes on along the minus strand of NW_023425573.1, from coordinate 50,813,348 downwards.
CCTATCAGCTTTCCATGACTTTCACCACATCTTCAGCTTTTTCAACTGACTTTAAGCACCTGAAACCCTTTCTAAACATTATTTTAACAAATAATGAACAAACCTTCTTGTTTGAAACATCGAGAGTGATATTTTCTTGACCAAACCTTGTCCAATAATATTCAAGCTCTGAATGTTCAGCAACTTACTTAGAATGAGCATAAAATATTTTGTTTCCAAAAACTTCACAAAGTCCTCACACCTATAATTAAGAGTTATGGGAAGCATTAAATATTTTCCAAAGCAATGTAAATAAATGTACATAAAGAAAGTATAACACCTAGCTCTGCAAAACCACAACCCCTTTACACTTGAGGCTCAAATGTCCTCTAAGTGTTAAAATTATTATCCCTGCGTTTTGGTCAAGAGATGGACTTATCAAAACTGATCTACCCAAGACCGGTTTGGCTCAATGGATAGAGCGTCGGCTTGGGGACTGAAGGGTCCCGGGTTCGATTCCGGTCAAGGGCAGGTACCTTGGTTGCGGGCATATCCCCAGTGGGGGGTGTGCAAGAGACAGCTGATCAATGACTCTCTCTCATCGATGTTTCTAACTCTCTGTCTCTCTCCCTTCCTCTCTGTACAAAATCAATAAAATATATTAAAAAAAAACAAAACAAAACTGATCTTTCTAGAGAAGGAATGAAGGAAAAGGAAGTCAGAAAGAAACATTCCGGGAGCACATAGAACAGGTGATCTGGAAGACTGTGCTACTGACCCAGCAAGACACCTTCATCCTAAAACCATCACAAGTTTGGGGGTCACAGCAGATCTATCTAATATACAGAGACAAAGTGGGAAGAAAAGAAAATTCCTCCAAACAAACAAACAAACAAAAAAACAAAAGAGAGAGAGAGAGAGAGAGAGAGAGAGAGAGAGAGAGAGAGGAGAAATTCCCAGGGGAAAAATAATTAAATGAAATGGGTAAAACAGAAGCAACCAAGAAACCAGATGCAGAGTTTAAAATGATGATTATAAAGATGCTCAAGGACCTTAGGGGAAGAATGGGTGATCTCAATGAGAACTTAAAGAGGTAGTAAGCATTTTAAAAGACATAGAGAAGATGGCAGGACAGGCCACATCAGGCAGCCAGTGTGGATCTGAGCTTGTGACAGAAGGAAGGTAGAAGCTATATTAACCAACTCGCAGGACCAAACTGAAATTATTTTTAAAAATTGTCCTGACTAATCAACTGAAGACCAGCTGGAGAAAAGCCTTATAACCACAGACTTACAGAAGAAGCCACATTGAGACTGATAGGAAATGTGGAGGCACCAGAGGGCTGGCCGAGTTCACACAGGCAGCAGCTGAAATTCCGGAGGGATATCTCAGTTGAAAGGCAGGTTCACACTGAGAAGTCTGGGGTGTAAACCCCAAACCAGGCTTCCAAATCTAGAGGACCAGAACTAGGAAAGGCACCCATACAACATCTGAATTCAAAAAGCAGCAGCAGTTCTATCTGTCAAGGAGAGACACATAGAGACACAGACATCCTCTTAAAATTTCATTCACAGCTGAAACCAATTTATTAAATGTATTTAATTGATATTTTCAGAGCATTTTACCTTCCTCCTACATCTATGAATTCACACGTGAATCAAGCCATCTTCCTCTTTTGCATAACCCCACGTATGCATAGAAAATTATACAGCAAGCAAAAGAAAATATTATTGAAAGGCAATAAATAGTTCCTCCAGTTATGAGTTCCTGAAATAAATATCTAGAAAACAGGGTAATCATTTAAAGGGAGAGCTTAGCATAAACCAGGGGACACCCCAAATGTGAAAAATAGATCCCACAACTGTTTTTTGCTCTTGCTGCTACTGTTGTTGCTCTTGTTGTCATTTGAATTTTATTATTGGCCAGCATATAATTTTTAAAAGTTTTTAAATCAAATGTCTTTATTCAGAAGTCTGTAATTTACCACAGTCCTATTATTTAGATTGAGTACTTCACACATCTGTTTTATTTGTCAGGCACCTCAAGGCATTTGCTCATGAATCTTAGTATAAAAGAAAGGGTACATGAACTAAAGTCAGACAAACCTGGATTCAAAGCTCAGTTCTGCACTTACTGCAAGCAACCTGGGGCAAAGTACTTCACTTACCTAGCCTTCCTTTATATGTAAAGTCAATATAGTAATATCTACCATATCCTATATAATAAAAGGCTAATATGCAAATAGACCAAATAGTGGAACAACCGAACAACCAGTTGCTATGACATGAGCTGAACAATAGGGGACGCTAGTGGAACATGGAAAGAATCAGCAGCAGGTAGTATCAGCGTAGAGCATGGCGGGCATCGGCCACAGCAGAATAGGGAGTAGGTAAGCAGGGGCACCAATCCAAGGCTGGGCACTGGTTGCTGTCATCATGGTGAGCCTCTGGTAATTACTGAAAATTCTTTGCTCCCGTGCCACCCAATACTCACACCTGCGGTCAGCGCCAGCCCTACTTCCACCTACTGCTGGTGCCCAGCACTGGCTCCAATCACTCAGTGCCATCTGTGGTTGCCAGTCCCCATCACCTCTCAGGGCTTCTCCACCTCCCCCTACTCCTGAGGAGCAGTGGGGGCCAGCAGCTGCCTCTCACACCCACTGCCAGCAACAGAGCCACCAGTCGCATGCATGCCAGTGCCTGTCCCCACTCACCCCTGCTGCTAGAGCCAGCTCCAATCACTCAGTGCTGTCAGTGGGTGCAGGTGGGCTAGTGCTGTCAGTGTGGGAGAGGTAACAGCTGGAGCAGGGCTGCTAGCAGACAAGGGACTGGGGGCCAGCAAGAGGGGCTGGATGAGGGCATGGAGGATGGGCTAAGACCGGCTCCTGTGCCCACCACAGCCTCATAGCCCACAGTTCCTTTCAAAGTGCACAAATTTATGCACTGGCCCCTAGTAAAAAAATAATGCCTGTGAAACACCTAGCTCAATAGCTGACCTCTTTCCTTCCTTCCTTCCTTCCTTCCTTCCTTCCTTCCTTCCTTCCTTCCTTCCTTCCCTCTTTCCTTTTCCTTTCCTTTCTTTCTTTTAAGATAATGAAGTATGTAATCAAATTGTAATAATTATGTGCTAGAATCTCAGATATAGATTAAAATATTTTTCAGCTTGAATGTGAGCTTATAATTAGCAAACTCTCAAGACTTTAGATTTGAAACAATCTTTCAAGTTGATCAAATAAATGGGGACACTTAGGCCCCTTCTTCCACACTTAGAGAAACATCTCATTTAACATGGTCCTCTTTTTTGAATTATTAATGGTGCCAGTAAAAAATTCTTCCTGATTATACCAGCAAACAAATTTTCTACTTCCTACTTCAAATATTAATTCAAACTCTATATAATGATTATATTATATCAAAGTAATGGACAAATAGCCTACATCATATAAAATTAAAATGTAAATTAATTTTCAAAGAAAAATATTTTAAGTACTATTAGTTCTTTCATTCTTAATGCCTACTTTGATGAAAAGAACTGCTCTCAATCATCTGATGGATTGGTCCCAGAGAAAGCTGTAAGAGCTAATTCACCAATTAAGCTGCGAAAAAGATTCAAAGAACTGAGAAAACACATCTCATAAAAGGAACATGGATCCCTGAAGGTAAGAAGAAGAAAGAGAAGGATGAGGAGGAACAGAAGAGAGGGGACACTAAGTAGAGATCTAGTGAATGAAACTTTGCATTGAGTGTAGGAGGCAGTGGGCACCATTACCATGTGACCCTGGAGCAGACATTATTATTCATGTCCCAGGATTTGAAAAGTAGAACTGCGAATAAATGAAATATCAAGAAACTCATAGAGTACTCTGAGATTTTGTTGAGACTATAAAAAATGACATTATGTGCATTTTCATAATCTGCCTTGTTTTGGAATTACTTTCCTTTATCACTCTCTGTATTATGAGAAACCAACAGGAAAAAATCTACCCTTTTTCACTTTGAGCCCTTAGACAGTCACAGGAAGATGGGCTTCAGGAGTCTGCTCCTCCTGTCCTCAGAAATAGCCTGCGGGCAGCAGAAGGAGCCCACAGTGCTATGATGAGTAAGGTGACCAGATGTCCCGCTTTTGGCGGGACAGTCCCGATTTTTAACAATTTGTCCCGCGTCCCGCAGCGTTTTAAAACAATCCTGATTTTTGGAAAGAATCTTTCACCTTAATGATGAGGCAGCTGGAATAGAGCAGAATTGATGACGGGGCAGTACTGTTTATACAAAGACGGATGTGGACACTACAAATGGCAAATGATGAAAGCAAATTATAAACACCACATCTATGCAGCATTAGGATAATTTTTCTCCAATGTTCGTTTGGGGAAAATAGCAACCTGTTGGATTCTTCAAAGGGAACTGTTTCTACTCAAGTTACAATGAGATATTCATTTTCTCAAATCAGTTAAAATGCCTGATGAAAAATCAGCACCCTTTTCTCCACATTAGAATCATTCAATCTTTCAAAACAGGTAAGAAGTTATATGCCCCAGATTTTCAGGCAATTTTGGTACTGTCTACCAAATGATGTTAAGTGTTTATTTAAAGACATAGAAACATAGCTTTTGTTTAGGGAATTTTTATTTTGGTTTGGTTTGGTTTGGTTTGGTTTGGTTTACTGTTTATTTGTTTGTTTTTATGTGACTCAGCACTATTGCCAGAATTCCTTGAGAGAAGGGACCTCAATATAGTCATCTTTGCTTTGGCAATTCTTAGCTTGGTGCCTGGTGTGTGGAAGATATCCAATATATATTGCATGGATGGGTGGGAAGATGAATGGATAAGTAGATAGTCATGAATGAGCAGTGGCAATAAGAGATACATACAAATACCTTGTAATTAAGAGAAATGACTTATGTTCTTAAGTTTCCAGGCAAACTTTCTTTCTTGAGACACAGAAATTCCTATGAGATTTTTGTTCTTATTGAAGGATAGAAAGTTTTCTGATGTCCAGACTAACTCATAGAATGCCTAGAGCCAACATGTGAACTTAAATATCCAGTGCAACAACATGAAGGGACTGGAATATGGTAGAAGGTACAGTCTGTGCAAATGAGCTAAAAAGAACAATTTTATCAAGGTTAAATACAAAGCAATACAATTAAATAAAGTATAAATAAAAACATAAGATATCTGATTTGGGACCCCAATACCCTGGCCTTCATGAGGAATCTTCAAGTTCTCCTTCACTGGAGAAAAACGGAGTATTTAGGTTTAGTAATTGCCCTCATGTGAAAAATACATGGTTTAGGTCTCATATCTTTAAAATATTTAGTCTCATGTTGACTTGGAAAAAATCTTCCTAGAAAAACTAATTTAACAGGGAATTAAATATGCAATACCTATGTAAAAAGAGAACATATATAAAAACATTGGCCTTTTAAGTCTGATGAATTAAAATGGGAACGACATTGAACTTCAGACTTTTTAAAGCACAAAATTATCAAATTTTACTAAGAGTGACTGTGTGTCTTCACACTTACATTTAAATCTTTACTGTCACGTGGTCAACACCACAGTGAATGTGTCACTTAGATCCATCCTGCTTCATCTTGCTAACTAATTATGGTTACATACCAGAGACAATGAAGGAAGAAAATTATTCTAAAGAGCTAATCAAAATATAAAACCCACGTGTCATTAAAAATGCAAATTTAACACATACGTAGCTATCCTTAGTGTTGGGGGAAGGGGGGGAGAATGGTTCTAAAGATAGTCATTTGCTTTACATTTCAAAGAAATATCTCCATGACCATCAGAATGTCAATAAAGAAAAGTCTGACTGTAACACTCACAGTAAAACCATAATTTCTTCCTTAGGTGCAATGAATTTCAGAGCAATCTATAAAATAAATACTGGAATGGATTTATTTCTAATCAGCCCTAAATGGATTTTCCTTCCTTTAAAATATTGCTGTTCCATCATGAAACTTTTTCAGGAGCTCATTGTTATTTGGGTTTTCATGCTCATTACAGAGACACGTTTTTAAGAATTATTTTCCCTTAATAGTAAACATAATCACTTTTCCTTTTATTTCAATGGTTGAAATATGCTCTCCTATTGGTAAATGTGGCTCGGGAAAATGACTGACCTTTTCAAACAAAATTTATAATTTTAGAAATGTAAAACTTAACATTCTTTAGTAATCCAATATTAAGATACATTTAGGTTGATCTATAAAATGCTATGATTTCAACTATCCCTTTCTTGAGCGTGCAATAGAGGAACATTAACAATGCGTGTGGTTTAGAAAAATTCATTTATAGAGCCGTTTGCCATGTCATGATGTATTTTAAACAAAAGAAGTACAGACAAAGGTATTGATTTTAGGGACTTAACTAAATAAACAGTATGTAAATTGTGTCTTTTTCTATAAAATTAGATCAGGACACACATATTACACTGCCTTTTTCTATAAGAATGACAGCTATTGAATTTGGCAGACATTGGAATTTGGTTAAAGAGTTACAGACCTTTGATCTTTGGATTACAATTAAATGAAACCATTGCAAAAGGACAGTAGTGGGCCAGCCAATTTCTCAAGCACACAGCAGCAGCCAGGAGGCGTTATCGCTTAGTGCTGTCAGGAAATCAACTCTGCATTCGGTCCCGTCTCTGGTGCCATGTCTCCCGGTACATGATGAGGACAGGGATGATATCCGCATTAGAATACACAGTAACACCTTGAGAGCACAA